>NW_006159653.1:1129534-1139693 GCF_000334495.1 Tupaia belangeri chinensis | reverse complement strand
TCCTCCTTGTGGAACCAGGTGGCAGGGTCTCTGGGGGCTCTGAGGAGCGGACCTACCCTGGCCGCTGTCTGTTCCTCTCTCCCGGCCCACTCTCCCCCTCCCCATTTATCCTTCCAGACCAGGACTGGTAGGAGGAGGAGTCCTCCACCCTCCAACCAGACCTGGAGGAAGTGGTGGGTTTCCCCACAGGAAGCTGGCCCTGCGCCCAGCCCGGGAGGTCAGAGTCGCTGCCCGGAGGAGCCCTGCCTCTCGGTCTCTGCTCCCTGAGCAGCCGGCTGCTCCTCCAAGGGGCCTGTGTATCCCAGGGGCTTCGCCTCATCCGCAGACAGGAGGGGCAGGGCGGCCCGATGGAAATGAGGAGCGGGGGCAGCCGGCCTGGACGTGCCCCTCCCAGCCAAGCACTCCACGCCGTCCTCCTCACCCGGGGCTGACCACTTACTCAGTGGCCTGTGTCCCCACAGCCTCCAGCCCACCGCCTGGCCTTCCAGCTCCCAGGACCCTGCAGACCCAGCCTGAGTGGCGGCTCACTCCCGCACCCCGCAGGGCAGTCGCCTGGAGTGGGCAGCACTCTCCCTGCCCCAGCCCAGCCTCCCACCCAGCAGCCCTGCTCCTCGTTCATTCTGTCCACCCTCCCGAGGTCTCCAAGTGCCAGCTGGCCCCAAGAAGGAGGCTGGCAGATGGCACCCCGGCGTCCATGGGGGTGAGGGGTGGGGTGGGGACAGGCAGGGGTGCCAGGCTGGGGAGTCCAGAGGGGCCAGGACTAGTGGGCTCCAGGTCCCAGGGCTGGACCGAGGCTGAGCATGCAATGGCTTTGACTGGCTACCATTGGACCAATCAGAGCCGACCTGGGGATGCCCTCCCCTCACTGGAGGGCTGCAGGACAGAGGTGAGCCCGGAAAGGCCCTCCTGGACCCAGGGGGAGCCCCGTCCTGACTCTCGGCTCAGCCCCGAGGTCACTTCACAGGGCTGCAAACGACGGGAGAAACGAGGTCTACAGAGGAGCGCGGATGCCCGCCAGTGTGCAGGTCAACCTGGCTGCGAACGAGACCGCGGAGGGAGCCGGGCCGCAGCCTGGGGCGGGTTTCCCGGGGATCTCTGAGGACAGGTCTGTGGGGCAGGGAGACGGTGCCCTTACTGCAACTCCCGACGTTCCGGAACTCAGCCTGCGAGCTGCCAGTGGGCTTTTCTACTGGCCAGGGTGAGCTCTGGGGCTACCTGGGACCCAAAGGGGGGGATCACGGTGTGAGCAGACCCCTGGAGGCCGCTCCTGCCGCCCACCCTCACTTTCATGCGCAAACACGTCGTACCCTCTCCACGGCGAAGGCTTTGCTGGACCTGGAGTCCCAGAGGCCTGGGCTGGGCGTAATGCAGGCGAGGGTAGCTGAAGAGCTGAAGCACACTGACGAGACGAGACCGGCCCTGAGTCAGAGGGCCCTCGGCCTTAGACGCTGAGAGGCTCCAGCCAGACCAGAGACGGGGGCCTTCCTAGGGGAGGCGGCCTCTGAGTAGCCCATCTGAGGGGACCTCCAGAGGAGCCGCCTGCTCATGCACCCTCCAGCAGGGAAGTCTGATCCTTTCAGAGTGACCGAGTCTGGCTCTCTCGTCCACCAAGCCATCCCCGGGCACAGGGAGGGCAGTCGAGTGCCACCCCTCTCCAGCAGCTCACAGGGCGGTCCTTAGGGAGCCAGCACATCTGGCCTCAGCAAAGGCCCTCCTGGCCTCAGGGAGGGCGGTCTCTCCCCTTCCTAGCAGGAGATGAGATTGGACCCCTGGCCCTCGACGGACAGGCTCAGTGACTGGAAGTGCCGTGAGGGAGTGCCGGCCGGGTGAGCCCGGCCTCTGCCAAGCACAGAGGGGTCACTCTGTCAGCATGTGGCGCAGCTCGCCCAGCCTGCCTGCTGCCCCAGGGAGCTTTCATCTGCTGCAAGAGATTGGTTCCTGTGTCAGAGTGCCTGAGAGGCCCGGCACACGTGGTGTGGGGAGGCCCCGCTCACAGCGTGCAGCAGGGCCCTGGGAAACAACAGGGAGGGGGAAGCAGGAGCAGGCCCAGCCCCTACAGGGAGACAGCCTCCAGGAGAAGCCTGACAGCCAGCACCGGGAGGGCAGGGACAGAGCAGACTGGCTAGGAGAAACCAGCTGCCCCACAGTGACACCAGAGCCGTGCCAGAGCAGCACTGCTAGGGCCCAGGCTGCGCACGCTCTGGGCTGCTGTGGGGACACAGTCTGGCAGCTCCTCGGACAGTTCACCCAATAGTCCTTGCCCTGGTCTCCACCCAGCAGAGCCGAAGGCATGCCCTCACAGACAGCGCACGTGTTCCCAGCAGCGTGTTCTTCACAGCCTGGAGGTCCGTGGAAGGGTGGACGGACACACAGCATGGGTGTCACAGAGGACGAGGGACAAAACTCCGGCCCACTGCACAACCCTGGGGACGGCAGAGGGGGCAGTCGCAGGGCACACCCCCCACACCTCCATCTAAACCAAGAGGGAGGTCTGCAGTCAGGTGGGTGCCAGGGCCCGAGGGCGGCCAGGTGAAGGCGCTAGCTACAGGTGTGGGCCTCTCGGAGTACAGACAAGTGAGACTGAGTGGCAATGGCTGGACCACTCTGAGCAGAGAAGCTGCACCTTGTGCCTAGGAGCAGGTGGCAGGGTGGCATGGCGCGGCTCCACGGGGGTGCCGCGTTCAGAGGGGGAGCAGCCCCTCGCCCAGAGAGCTCCTGCTGGCTCTCCGGCCCTCCCCTCTGCCCCTGTGTAAGTCCAGCCCCGTACGGCCTGGTGACAGCAGACAGGGGGTCTTGCCCACGTGGGCATTCTCCTCCACCAGAGATAGGCTGCCTGCCCAGACATAGGCCATATGCTCCAGCAGCCCGAACGTCGAGGCCCCCAGTGAGGCCAGCAGCTCGTGTCCGGCCGCCACGCTCCAGCACAGCTCTCCTGCGTGAGAAGAGCTGCTCCGTGACGGGGTGGAAGTGGCACCCAGCCCGGGCCCTCTTCAAATCCAGCTTGGCGTGCTGCAGTGAGGACCTAATGCCAGGGCAGCACCTGCAGCCAAGAAGGGGCCGCAGGGCCAGGGTGCCCCCTTCAGACCTGAGAAGGTGTGGGCACGGGTTGGGCGGGCGGCGCTGTGTCCCCGAGAGCAGAAAGCACGCTGTGCTCGACGTGCCTGATGCCAGGCCAGGAGACCCACGCCTGGGCAGGCCGAGGCAGCGTCTGCGGGGCAGAGACCCAGAGGAGAGACCTGCGGAGGGGGGCTGGGCCCCAGCCAGTTACCAGTGCCCGAGAGGAAGGCAGGCAGAAAGCCAGGAGCCAGGGCCAGGAAGGAGGCAGGGTTCCTGGGGCTCGCACAGGCCTGGGCTGCTTCCCGGTCCCAGCTGGACGGAGGGGCTGCAATGCTGGGTCATTGACAGAGTCCTCTGAAACTCGCCACCTGAGTAATGAGCACATCGTCTCTAAACGAAAGGCCTCTCAGACCCATCCTAGAAAAGGCTAGAAGCAAACGGCGGACCAGCTGGCTATGCACAGGGAGGCCGAAAGCCATGTGGGAGTCACAGGTTCAGTTCCCAGACTGACCCGGACACACTCGTACGTCATACTTCCACATCAGCGCTGCATTCCAAACAGCAGCCGAGTCTCTCCCGGTCTGCAGAGCGAGGGAGCGAAGGACCTTGAGCAGGAGTTGCCGTGAGCTATGGTTTGAGAACTGGGAACACGACGTGCAGGCTTGCATCCACGAGATAAGGGGGTCAAAGGAACATGAGGTGCAGGCTTGCACCTGCAAAATAAGGGAGTCAAAGATACATCGAACAGTAAACCTTGTCTTAGACTTACAGAAAACAGAAAACTAGATGGCCACAGACCTCAGACAAAGATCTGCTGAATGTTAATTAATTAAGTCTGAATGTCCAGAGTCTTACGATGTCTGAGCCCTCTCTCAAATAGGGAAAGGGTGGCATAAATCACCTGACACATAACCTCCATGAGAGAAATGCATGTACAAGTCCCTCCTTGCTGGGACAAATGCCCCAGCCACCTCCTCTCTGGCAGCCCGTCCTGGGATCCCTCCCTGCTTGGGAGCTCTGTTTCTCCTCTGTGCTTCAATAAACTCACTTTGCTATCCCCTACCTGTGTCTGTGTCTCTAATTCTTCCCGAGCGTGAGCCGAGAACCTGGTCAGCTTGCAGCTCTGGAGTCAGCACTGGTGTTGAGTCTGACCACCCCAACTTCCTGCGTCAATTTCTCACTTCCCCCCTTCTCTCTCTCTCTCTCTCTCTCTCCTTTTCACATGTGCCCTCTAGCAAAAACAAAAACCAAAATCACTAGAATTAGACCCAGGAACACTGGAAATGATGGAACCAACAGACCAGGGCATGCTGTGTTGCTGCCAGGTGGTGAGAGCTGTGGAGACTGTGAGGAAGCCCAGACGGTCCCTCCAATGTGTCTGACCGGAACGTCTACACTGGGCGGCATCACCGGCAGGTTAGACCATGCAGGGGGGCAAAACAAGGAAATCGCGGGCGGAGCAACAGAAACGATCCCAAATGAAGCTCAGGGGCAGGCAGGAAGCCTAGCAGTCACTGACACAGGATCGCCAAACACGCCGGCGAAAGGCAGCAGGGTCCCCGAGAGGGAGGAGAGGAAGAAAGTCCTGCCGGAGGCATCGATGCCCCACTTCCCATACTCGTTTAAAGCCAATAGCTCTCGGGCCCAGCGAGCCCCAGTAGGATGACCTTGGAGAGGACCAGCCCGCCACACAGCGATCAAGCCCTCCACATGCCAGCCGCGGTTCAAGTCTCAGCCCCAGTGGCTTGAAACACATGCCAGGTTCGTGTGCCCCAAATCCTGATAGGACGGAACCATGGGGCGAGGGGGTGCGGCATGACTCACCCCACTGGGAGCTCTCTCCCTCTCTCTCATAAGCACACGTGCCCTCTGGCGAGAGAAATAAGTTTTTACAAAACGTATAACCCTGAAAAGCATGAGAAGGCACATCCCGACAGGCTGAAAGCCAGCGAGAGGTTCAGCGAGTGCCCGAGGATGGCGGTGCTTAGGAACAGGAGGGAGAGAGCCGGGTGGGAGCGGCACCTGCCCGGGAGAGCCAGCCCTGGAGTTGGAGTCGGAGTCTCGACGGCGCGAAGCCTGTCCCTGGGGTGATTCACTCAGCACAAGCAGCTCCCCACAAAGTCCATCAGTACTGGGGACTGTAAAAGGAGTTCTGCGGGTGGGAGAGAAGGGTGCTGGTGAGACGGAAAGACGGGTCCTGGGAGTGGAGCCGGCTGCAGAGGTGAGCGACACTGCTCATCTCTCAAACATACAGAAGGGCCGGCTGCGGTGGAGCAAGCGGGGGCACCACCGCGCCGTGACCCAGGCCACAGGGGAGGCCTGGGTTCAGCTCCAGTCCAGCACACACAGGTGGGAGTGCTGGTATGCGTGGTCTGTGCAGGTGTGCGGGTGTGGCCCTGGGTAACTGGGAGGCTGAGGCGGGAGGTGAGACGTGGAAAGACCCCATCCAACATGGCTGCTCTCTCGCCCCCTCCCAGCCGGCTCTCATACAGAGGAGTGACGAAGCAGCAGTGGAAAGAAGACAGCGTGCGTATGTCCCGTAGCGTCTGCGGGGTGAGGTGCACCCTCTAACACAGGAGGCAGGTGTGCTACTGCGAAGCGAGGCTGTGTAACACTTTTATTTTTTTTTTTTTGAGAGGTTTTTGCTATAGGGCACGTGCTCTCACCAGAAAGACAGAGAGAGACAGAGAGACAGAAAGCAAGAAATCACCCCCGAGGGAGGATGGCCACGCTGCAATCCCTTCTCCTCCATTCTCCTCTCGGGATCTTGGGCACGCACGCATACATGCCCAACGTGAGTTTAAGCCACCGGGTCTGGGAGTCGAACCACGGTCAACTACATGGGAGTCCAGAGACATAGCCATTATGCCGACTGCTGGCCCCTGTGTAACACTGTTTAGTGAATAGACTTCATGTTCCAGAGCAGTTGTAAATGTGCCAAAGTTGGCGCAGAGACACACATGGCTCCCATGCGCTCCCGCCCCCACCGCTGCCAGCATCGGCACTAGGTGTGGGCAGCGTGGAGCCATTGCTGTGGGCCAGCGTGTGGCTTACAGGGAGGGCTGCTCTCAGCGCTGCGCATCTGTGGGTCTGGACAGAGCCTGACGCCTTACGTGCGCCATCACAGGATCAGGGAACAGTGTCTGCTCTCAAGTCCCCCGTGCACCCCCAGTCCCTGCAGCCGCTGATGCCCTCACCGCCTGGTTCTGGCGCCCGGCCATGCTCGGGGCGGTCCAGCCTGGAGCCTTTCACGGCTTTGTTCCCGAGCAGCGAGTGCGGCATCCCCTCCGCGGCGTTCCGCAGCCCGATGGCAGGTTTCTCTTCCTCCCTGCACGTCGTCCTGGCCGCTGCGCGGTGCATCTCAGGGTGCCTTCCCACTCACCTCTTCGGGGCGCCTGGGGTGCTCCCGGCTCGGGCAGTCAACCCTGGTGTGTAGGCTCCGTGTGGACGTAAGTTTTCCGCTCCTTTGGGTAAGGAAACAGCCAGGAGCAGACTGCTGGCTTGGTAGTGGTCTGTCCAGCTTTGCCCAGCTGTCTCCCGGTGCGGCCGCACCCTGTGGCACACGCACAGCGGTGATCAAGCGTTCCTGCCCCGCCCTCGTCAGCACTTGGTGGTGTTCAGTGTGGGTGTGTCAGCCACCCTAGTAGGTGTGTGATAAAGGCTCGCTGCTCTTTTTTTTAAAAAAAAAAAAAAAGAAAGAAAAAAGAATTATTTTATTTAACTTTATTTATTTTAATTTTATCAGAAAGGGACCGAGAGAGAAAGCGAGAAAGCAAGCTACCAGGTCGGGGACTCGAATGGTGGGTGGCCACGTGGGAGGCCAGTGCCCTCAGCCACGTGGGAGTCCAGTGCCCTTAGCCCCCACGCCACCAGCCCTTCACTGTCCTTTTTAACTGCCAGATGGCACGTGCGCTCACCAGAGAGACAGAGAGAGTGTCCAGTGGGGCGCGGTCGGGCCACGGTCCTTCTTCCTCCGTTTCTGCACTCCTTCAGGGTTTGGGGCATGTTCCGGGGTGCTGGTCAAAGGACCAGGCTTGGAATCAAACCATGGTTGGTCACTCGGGATCCGGCTCGCTCTGCACTGTACCACGGGAAGAGTCCCTCGCTGTTGCTGTAACGTGCAGTTCCCTCATGACATACGAGGCTGGGCATGTCTTCACATGGTCATTCGGCCTATGTGCGTGCTCCCCGGTGGCGTATCCATGCAGCTCTCTAGCCCATGTTTTAAGTGGGTGGGATTTTTCTTAATGTTGACTTTTTCTTTTCTTTTCTTTTCTTTTCTTCTTTTCTTTTCTTTTCTTTTCTTCTTTTCTTTTCTTTTCTTTTCTTCTTTTCTTTTCTTTTCTTTTCTTCTTTTCTTTTCTTTTCTTTTCTTTTTTGAGATTTTTGCCTTAGGGCACATGCTTTCACCAGAGAGAGAGAGAGAGAGACGAGAGGGACCGTGAGGAATCACCCCCAGGGAGGATTGCCGTGAGCGATCCCTCTCGTTCTCTTCTCCTCTCTTCTCCTGAGATCTTGGGCACGCACGCACACACGCCCATTATGATTTTCAAGCCACCGGGTCCAGGACTCAAACCACGGTCGGCCATGTGGGAGTCCAGTGATATAACCGCTAGGTAGTCTGCTGGTCCCAGTGCTAACTTCTAAGAGTTCTTAACATATTGTGGATAATGGTTCTTTATCAGATAAGGGTTCTGCAAAGATACCCTCCAGGCCTGGTGAGCAGCCCACGAACTTCCTTACATCAAGGGCATTTGACGAAACTCCACACCCACCATGGTACCCTCACGCAGACACCTAACCTTACAGAACTTACTCTCAGATCACAGGGGAGTTAAGTCAGTAACAGAAAGACAGGTGAGAACTATCAAAGTACTAGGGGTGAAACAACACATTTCTAAATAATGCGTGAGTCGAAAAAGTCCCCACCCAGAGGGTGTCGAGCCCACGCAATCCGATAGACTTGGAGCTGACCCCACGGTAACAAAGACAGGAGGGCCCCGCTGTGTGTCCCGGACAGTAACGCCGGGCCCTGGCCCTCCGGCGTGCCATCCCTAGCGGGCTCGTGGACAGTGCGGGGCAGAGCCGTGGTGGCGGGGACGTGTGACACGGAAGTGGAGCCTTCCCAGCACTGTTAGTGACGAGGACAGCATCACCGGGCGGGGACGTGCTCCGCCACCCCTGCGCGACTGTGGAGCCCCCAGGCACGTCGGCGCCCTGTCTCCTGCCCTCCAGCACACATGCCCCTGATGTCTCCGTGTGGCATGTCCCTGATGTCTCCGTGTGGCATGTCCCAGCACGTCTCCGTGTGGCATGTCCCAGCATGTCTCCGTGTGGCATGTCCCAGCATGTCTCCGTGTGGCACCCGGCGTTCAGACGCACAACGCCCTGTGTCGCTTCCGTCTCTCGCTCCCTCACTCCAGGGTCTGCGGGGTCCTGAGGCTTCTCCGTAATGGGATTTGGTGTCTTCCGAGCACCGAGTTCCTCCAGAGCACTGCACCTGCACCAGAGGGAGCCCCTGACCAGGAAGAGGGCAGGCCCGCCCACTCCACCTGCCCACAGGGGCTCCCCACCTCCTACTGAGCCTCTTAGCATCTGTCTCCCACCCTCTAGGGTCAGAGAGCATGGCCGACCACCGCCCTCATCCCTGCTGAGAGCCCCTTGGGGATGGACGTGGAGGTGCCGGCCTGGCCTGGGCCTGCGGGCCGGCCTGCAGGCCACCTTGGGAGGCAGCTGCACCCTCTAGGCCTCAGTGCCCCCTCCCCCCAGGAAGGTGGGAGACGGCCCCGAGCCTGAGCGGGCGCCTGCAAGGCCCGGTGGCAGTCCTCCTTCATCACCCTCCAGGCCCAGGTTCCCAGTTTCGGGCCTTCGCCTCCCTCTCCAGCTAGGACGGAGCAGACGAGGGTCAGGGGTGGGTGGCAGGGAAAGGTCACCGGGTCTCACATAGCGAACACCGGGTCTTCAGGACACAGAAGCCCAGGGAGGACAACGGTGGGTTGGGAGAGGGAGCCAGAAGACCCCGGGGCTTCCAGACTCCAAGACGCCAGGTTCTGGGGTATGAAAGTGGGTCCAGATCACCTAGGCAGAAATGCAGTGTAGACGCTGGACCAGGCTGAGGGCTCCCCCAGCCTCACCATCCCCTGCCAGTCTTAACAGTGGTCATCAAGAACAGGGGAACCACTCGAGCTCACCACCCACTGCTGGACGGCTGGGTTTTCCCACGCGGGACTCGGAGTGGGAAGCTGGCGTTTAACTGGGCTTAGCGGTGCCCAGCATAGGCCATGTGCGGACTGCCCGGCCCGTGGTGCCCAGTGCACAGGCCATGTGCGGACTGCCTCACCTGCTCCCCGACACCAGGGTCACCAGGCACCATGGGCTGGAGCTGCTCCCCACCAGCTTCTTTCTTGTTGCTCTCTCCATGGGTCCCCCGTTCTGGACATGGGGTGGCCATGTGTCAGGCAGCAAGGTGTGCCCCTCCGCACCGTGTGGCCATATTAGTGGCCCCTTCACATCCATCCAAAGACACTCAGCCCTGCAAGTTGTCTTTAAAACAGACAATTAAATCTAGTCTAAAATGAAAGGGTATTTTTTTGAAAAAGGAAAACAAACACATAGCCTGCAGTCCAGACAGCCCAGCGGGCAGCTCAGGCCCCGTGACGACCCACCCTCCACAATGCCCCATCACCAGTTATCCCTGGTCCCATGGTCTCGCCACAGATCAGATGGGCACAGCATCAGCTGCCTCCCTGGTGGGTCCTTCCTAACGGTCCTCTGTCTGGCTGGGGCCTGACCACGGAGCTGATAGGGGCCTGGGCAGCACCAGGGACTTTCTGCCCTCCCCCTGGCTCCAAATCGTAGCCAGAGGCGGACGGTCCGGCTCAGGCCCTCTGGGTCAGGGGTCCCTCTGGAAGGTGGGCAGCGGGGCGTGTAGGGGCCTCCCTGGCGTGGACTCGGCCCCCTGCACGCCAGCACTGGCTGTGACCGCGGCTCAGAAGTAGAGCTCCATGTTCGACCTGACGAGGAGCAAGGACGGCTCCAGCCCCCACCCCTGCCCGGTGCAGGGCCTGAGCTGCTGCCGTGGGGGGAGCCTCCTCCCCCAGCG
>NW_006159653.1:1126128-1129511 GCF_000334495.1 Tupaia belangeri chinensis | reverse complement strand
TCGCCCCAGCCTGTATGGCGGCTCACCTTACAGGCCACTGTCAGCCACAGGTCCTCTCCCTTGTCTATCGTGGGCCAGGCCTATGTTCACCGGATGGAGGGGCCATCAAGTCTATCATGTAACAAACTGGAAAAGAAAAGCTGTATGTATCATACCAATAAATGCAGGAAAAGCATTTTACAAAATTCCAATTTTCTTTTTGGTTACCAAAACACCAATTTGCTCTCAAAAGGAATCCTTAGTGAGCTAACCCAGAAGCTTGCTGTGGCTGGGAAGAGAAACCAGACACCACGGCTAGGCAACAAGCTCAACAATGCCCTGCTGGGCCGCACAGAATGGGGCACGGGGCGGATGGCAAGCTGGTGCCTGGGAGAGAGCCCTGGAAGGAGCCTCGGCAGGGAAAAGCAACCGGGACAAGCCATGGCCTCGGAACACATGCCAACCGACTGCTGGGTGAGTGCGGAAGGGTGGGTGGTCATGGTGGCCCCGCCCTTTTCAGGCTTTTTCTCCAGAGACACCCAGGCACTCTCCAGAAAGCCAGAGAGAACCCCTCGGAGCTCAGGCCTCACCCCTGGAGAGGGCTGGACTTAGCTGCTCTGCTCCACAGGCCAGGGCGGAGCAGGAAGATGCAGCCCTCACTGCGTGGCCGGTGCCAGAGATCGCCTTTGCCCACCCCGTCATGGCACATCCCCCCGGGGTGAGACAGGGCACTTACTCTGCGGGAGCCTTCTCCCAAGGCCACAGCTCAGCCTAGCCACGAGAGATCAACAGGGAATCCCAAACTGAGGCACAGTCGTCCACACCTCCATTGAGCCAGCAGGTGGCATGGTGGTTAAGGTGGTTGGATCCCACATGGCCGATCGCAGGGTTTGAGCCCCAGACCCAGGGCCTTTAAGAACAAGCTGGGTGCATGTGCGTGTGTGTCCAAAATCTTGAGAGGAAAAGGGAGAGAAGCGATTGCAGCATCCCATCCCTCCTGGTGTGGTGCGGCAGGGGCTTTCTCACATGCACCCTCCGGCAAGTTTTTTTTTTTGGAGAGATTTTCACTGTAGGGCGCGTGCGCTCGCCAGACAGACAGAGAGAGACAGAGAGACAGAAAGCGAGAAATCACCTCCCAGGGGGGATGGTCACACCACAATCCCTTCTCCTCCATTCTCCTCTCAGGATCTTAGGGACGCATGCACACGCGCCCGGCGTGAGTTTTAAGCCACCGGGTCCGGGACGTGAACCGCGGTTGACTATGTGGGAGTCCAGCGACATAGCCATTACGCTAACTGCTGGCTCCCCATGCCATTCCCTTTTGAAAAAGCAATGTAATACACTGTAAAGTTATATGTAATCCAATGTAATATAAAGAAGATTATGATGCTAATAAAAATAAAAATAAAAGAAGTTTATGGGGAAAAAACTTAGGAGTTTATTTTGCTAAAAAAAATTGAAATTCATACATAGTTTTTGGATAATACACATTTTTCATAAACTGTCTGAAGACCCCTGTTACATGTAAGGATTTATTTCTGGGTTGTCTATTCTGTTCTTCTAGTCTCTGTGTCTGTCTTTATGCCAGAAACACACTGTTTTGGTTATTGTAGCTTTGTAGAACATTTTAAAATCAGGAAGTATGAGCCCTCCAACTTTGTTCTCCTTTTTCTAGGTTGTCTTGGCTATTCAAAGCCCCTTGAGATTCCATATGAATTTCAAAATGGATTTTCCTATTTCTATAAAAACAGAGTATCACAGAGTTTTGATAGTGATTGCATCGAATCTAGATATTGCTTTGGATTGTATTGACTGTTTTTTAAGATTTAATTTGATTTAATTATATTTTTAAATTTTACCAGAGATAGAGAAAGAGAAAGAGAGAGGGGGAAAGTGAGGAAGCAAGCCACCAGGTCCAGGACTCAAACTGTGGTCAGCCATGTAGAAGTCCAACGCCTTACTCACCATGCCTGGCCCTGTATTAACATATTAACAATATTAAGTCTTTCAATCCATGAACATGGGATGTCTTCTCATATACTTATGTCTTCTTTCATCAATGTCTTTTTTTTTTTTTTTTTTTTTTTGCTTTGCCCAAGTATTTTACCTCCTTGGTTAAGGTAATTCTTGAGTAACTTTTTTTTTTTTTTGATGCTATTGGAGATGTAATTGCTCTTAAGTTTTCTTTTCAGATGGTTCACTGTTACCGTACAGAAATCATTTGTTATGTGTTGCCTTTGTGTCCTACTACCTTGCTGAATTGATGTTTTAGTTCTAACAGGCTTTGTGTGTGTGTGTGTGTGTGTGTGTGATCTTTAAAGTCTGCTGCATACAAAATGCTTATCTGTAAACTGAGGCCATCACACTTTTTCCTTTCTGATTTGGATGACTTTTGTTTAGAGAGAGATTTTTTGCTACAGGGCATATGCACTCACTGAAAAGACAGAGAGACAGCAAGGAATTAGCCCCTGGGGGGTGGGCCACACCACAATCCCTTCTCCTCCACTCTCCTCTCGGAATGGGCATGCATGAACACAGGCCTGGCACGACTTTTAAGCTGCCGGGTCTAGGACTCAAAATGCAGTCGACTACGTGGGAGTCCAGCAACATAAGCATTACGCCTTCTGCGGCCCCCCAGTTTCAATTCTTTTTCTTGTCTGATAACTTTGGCTGTGACTTCTGATGTGGTGCTGAATAGAAACGGGGAGCAGGCATTGTGTTCTTGCCCCTCACCTTAGAGAAAGACCCCTCGTTGCCCACCGGCTCTGCAGCTCGCCAGGCCCATACACAGTACTCATTATGCTGTGGAACTGCAGTTCCCAATCGCTGAGTGTCTCATCGTGAGAGGTGCCAGGTCTCTCGAGCGCTTCGTCAGCACCCCTGAAGAAGCACTGTGCGTTCTTTCCCTTCTCGTGCTGGTGTGTATTACGTTGATTGATTTTTATGTGTTGAACTAACCTTGAATTCCAGGAATAAATCCTACTCGGTAATGGTACATACTCCTTTCAATTTGCTGTTGAATTTGGCTTCCTAGGATTCTGTTGAGAACTGTGGCATCAGATAACATCCAGGACGGTGTGGCAGGACTCTTCTGAGCAACGGGTCTGACCTCCCGGGTTGGGCGCAGGGCCAGCTTCCTGTGGGGAGACCCACCACTTCCTCCAGGTCTGGTTGGAGGGTGGAGGACTCCTCCTCCTACCAGTCCTGGTCTGGAAGGATAAATGGGGAGGGGGAGAGTGGGCCGGGAGAGAGGAACAGACAGCGGCCAGGGTAGGTCCGCTCCTCAGAGCCCCCAGAGACCCTGCCACCTGGTTCCACAAGGAGGCTGACAGAGCCTCTGACCCTGGCACCCGGCATAGGCTGAGCCCTGAGCCCCCAGGCGCTGCTGCCTCTCCCCGTTCCTC
>NW_006159653.1:1113954-1115778 GCF_000334495.1 Tupaia belangeri chinensis | reverse complement strand
CCCCCCTGAGCTGGTTCTGCAAAGCAGCAGCCCCTACTGTCCTCAGGTCTCACCCTCCTGCCCAGGAGGTGTCCCCGCCCTGCCCTGAGCCCTTCCCCTCCTGGCCCCTCCCTACCCTCCCCCTCCTCAGCCCTCCTGGCCCTTCCCCATCCTCAGCCCCGCCCCTCCTGGAACCCCCACCTTCCCAGTCCCCTTCCCTCTGGCCTCTCCTGCCCTCCCCTCCCAGGTGGCGGGCAGTGGGTGCTGACCCTGGGTGCGTGGTGCATTAAAGTGCAGGAAGCAGCGTGTCCTCCCTGTGTCTGGTTGTGGGTGTCTTGGGGGGCTGCAGTGCAGCTGCTGCAGCCAAGGTGACGGCCACCACACTGGGTGGGCTCCTCCCCAGAGCTATCCTCAGAGCTGACATCTCCCCCTTCCGGCTCACTTCTTTTTTTAGAAAGAGAGAGTTTTGCTATGAGGCACATGCACTCGCTGGAGACAGAGAGAGACGGAAAGCAAGAAGTCACCCGGGGGTGGCCATGCCCTTCTCCCCCATTCTCCTCTGGGATGTTTTGGGCACGCATGCACATGTGTCCGTGTGAGTTTGAAGCCTTCAGGTCTGGGATCTGAGCCACAGTGGACTGTGTGGGGTCAGGCAGAGCCTTGGCGCCACCTGCTGGTCCCCAGGCTCACTTCTTTCAGGGCACATGGGGCAGTGGGGGCGGTATCAAATACGCGCCTGAAGACCCCAGGCACCCCAGGTCCCGTCCAGCCCCAGCCCCGTGGCCCACACTGTCCCGATGTGCTCCCTTACACGCGGCGCGTTTTCACACACGGATGTCTGTGCCCAGCCCTGAGCTGAGCCCCTGCTGCGTACAGGGCTCGGGCGCCCCAGCACAGGGAGCTGGGCTGCCACTACCCCCAGCTCCCCCCTCCCAGCCCTCGTCCGCTCCACACTGAGGGCCGTGCGCCTCTCCTAGGGGCTTGCAGAAGGAACGGGACTGTCCCATGCAAGGCTGCCTGTCCTGGCGGTCTCCTTTCTGAGGAAGCCATTCCACGTGCCCTCCCAGGCGGGCGTCAGAGTAGCCCTCATGCCCTGCGGCACAAGCACGCAGCACACTCGCCACACAGGTGCAGCGGCGTGGGCGCGTGCTAGACTGCTCGGGGAGCACGTGCACCCAGGACAGGGGGTCCGCATCGTGCTCACGGGAGAGGCGCTGTGAGACCTGCCGCCAGCCTCTGCCCTGGGAGCCCCTTGTCCCCTGGCGCGTCCCGCCTTGTCGCCTTCCCAGCGTCAGGCGGGGCCGAGCGAGGGTGTGAGCTCGGCAGCAACTGAACCTCGTAGTGCTCTGCCCAGTCGGAAGTGTCCGGAGCTCGAAGACGCACATGCACACGCGGGTCAGACCACCCAGCTGTCCTCTGAGCGGGTTCCCAGGTCAGGTGAGAGGCTCTGACACGGGAGCGCCAGGACCTCTCCCAGCCCTCCGGCCCGCCCTGCTCTGCTCCGACACACCTCCAGGCAGGGACAGAGGGGACACCAGCCCCGCCCCGCCCCGCTTCCTCCCCTCGCACCTGAGAGCTGCGTGGGGGGTTCCTTGATTTAGACCTTTCTATGCATTCGTTTTTAATTTGCCATAGCACGCATGCACTGCCCGGAGAGAGGCAAAGTGAGAGAGCACCCGGGGAGTGGCCACCCTGCAACCCCTTCTCCACGCTCCTTGGATTTAGGGCACACACAGGCACACCCCAAATATCAGGGTATTTCCCAGCTGCTGGGTCTGGGATTCAAACCGTGCAGCTGGCTGTGTGGGTCCAGCCGCCTTACCCACCACATCCTGCTGGCCCCGG
>NW_006159653.1:1110761-1111888 GCF_000334495.1 Tupaia belangeri chinensis | reverse complement strand
GTCGCTGTCCCAGCGTCGGGCGGGGCCGAGCGAGGGTGTGAGCTCGGCAGCAACTGAACCTCGTAGTGCTCTGCCCAGTCGGAAGTGTCCGGAGCTCGAAGACGCACATGCACACGCGGGTCAGACCACCCAGCTGTCCTCTGAGCGGGTTCCCAGGTCAGGTGAGAGGCTCTGACACGGGAGCGCCAGGACCTCTCCCAGCCCTCCGGCCCGCCCTGCTCTGCTCCGACACACCTCCAGGCAGGGACAGAGGGGACACCAGCCCCGCCCCGCCCCGCCTCCTCCCCTCGCACCTGAGAGCTGCGTGGGGGGTTCCTTGATTTAGACCTTTCTATGCATTCGTTTTTAATTTGCCATAGCACGCATGCACTGCCCGGAGAGAGGCAAAGTGAGAGAGCACCCGGGGAGTGGCCACCCTGCAACCCCTTCTCCACGCTCCTTGGATTTAGGGCACACACAGGCACACCCCAAATATCAGGGTATTTCCCAGCTGCTGGGTCTGGGATTCAAACCGTGCAGCTGGCTGTGTGGGTCCAGCCGCCTTACCCACCACATCCTGCTGGCCCGTGTAGATGTCATTCCGGGCGCCGTAGCAGGCACTGCAGACCCTGGAGGACGTGGGCTGCTCAGACAGAAGAGACCACCCTCACGGCCCTTTTACCCCACCTCACTTCCCAGGGCCACCACTGTCCACTGTTGGGTGGAGTTCCAGAACTTACTGAGGCCTGTTTTTGCTGGTCCTGTGCTGGGTGGACTGAGGAGGAGGCTTCTCAGGGAAAGGCACCGTGAGGATGGTGGGAGAGGACAGGACCAAATGCCCCACCCCCAGGCTGGGCTGGGGAGCAGGACGGGGACCCCTCTGTGCCCCCGAGACCCTGGCCAGTGTCAGCCTGGCATGCACACGAGGTGGGACCGAGACCAAGGAGGGTCAAACCCACTTGCCCTGGCCAGGCCTGAAGGGGTGCCTGAGCCGAGTGAGCTGCTGCGGCTTGGGGACAAGGGGCGGGGTGGGTAGGGACGAGAGGGGTCCAGCCTCAGTGCTCAGCCCAGGCTGGAGGCTACAGGGGGAGCGGCCAGGGGTCCTCCGGGGGAGCCACCCCAGCCGACACAGCTTTGCATGGTACACA
>NW_006159653.1:1110213-1110682 GCF_000334495.1 Tupaia belangeri chinensis | reverse complement strand
GGGGCGCCGCCCCCATCAGCCGAGGAGGGCGCCAGCCTGTCCAGGTTCCCGAGTGTCACGGGGATGGGGGTTACGTCTCGACAGCGGCCTGGGGCCAGATGTCGGGCTCTGAGGGAGCCCCGTGATGGGGGCAGGTGGTCAGTCAGGGTCCCCAGTACTGGAAGCGAGTAGAGGGGTCAGGTGAGGGCCCTGAAATCCCTCCTGTGAGGACCCGGCTGGCTCCCTGGAAACCCTCCCCCCGCCCCAGGCCACGTCAGGCTCTGGGGACACCTGGGCTCCCACCAGTGCCCCGTGCTGGGCCACAGGGCAGGTCCCCTGCTGGAGGCCCTGAAATCCCTCCTGTGAGGACCCGGCTGGCTCCCTGGAAACCCTCCCCCCGCCCCAGGCCACGTCAGGCTCTGGGGACACCTGGGCTCCCACCAGTGCCCCGTGCTGGGCCACAGGGCAGGTCCCCTGCTGGAGGGCGGGC
>NW_006159653.1:1104038-1110130 GCF_000334495.1 Tupaia belangeri chinensis | reverse complement strand
TGGGACCCGGGGTCCCAGCCAGTGCTGGCGTGCAGGGGGCCGAGTCCACGCCAGGGAGGCCCCTACACGCCCCGCTGCCCACCTTCCAGAGGGACCCCTGACCCAGAGGGCCTGAGCCGGACCGTCCGCCTCTGGCTACGATTTGGAGCCAGGGGGAGGGCGGAAAGTCCCTGGCGCTGCCCAGGTCCCATCAGCTCCGTGGTCAGGCCCCGGCCAGAGAGGACCGTTAGGAAGGGCCCACCAGGGAGGCAGCTGGCGCTGAGCCCATCTGATCTGTGGCGAGACCACGGGACCTGCGAATGGCTGTGCCGATGAGGCATTGTGGAGGGTGGGTCGTCACGGGGCCTGAGCTGCCCGCTGGGCTGTCTGGGCCTTGGGCTGGGACTCTCCTGAGGAACCCCAAAGACTGGGCGTGTGGGTGATGATGAGGCTGTGTGCCACAGGAACAAGGAGGGCTTCCTGGAGGAAGGGCAGTGGGTCAGGACCTCCCGTCAATAAGCCTCTTCCTTGGGCTGTGTGACCAGCCCCGTTTCAGATGTAGGGGCCGGATTATGCAGGCCAGGCTGCCCGGCCCAGCATGTGGCCATGGTAAGTCAGCTTCTGACTGGAAGGTGCAGCTGTGTGAGGTGCTCACGGCTGCTCACGGCTGCCCACGTCTTCTCCGGTGCGTGTCGGGGACAGGGAGCGTATGAACACAGGGTCTCCACTAGCTTCACCGTGCTCTCTGGGGTCTGTCCCAGCCTGCCTCCCTCTGGTGGCAAGGGAGGGACTCTGCCACTCACCTGGTGAGCCTGTGGCCAGGTCGGAGGGTGCCGCCGTACCCGGATGGCTAGAAGCGGCCCAGAGCTTCTGGATCTCAGCCGGGGAGCTCCCGGCGTCTGCATACTCCTGGGGGCGGCAGCTCCTCCCTCCCCACTACTTCCGAAGCTGCCTCCCACCCTGCTCCTCTGGGGCTCTGGAAGGGCCCTGGCCCCCAGCAGGTCTCAGCCTGTGGCCAGTGTCCTTGGGCCCTTGAGGGTGGGCTTGGCACTGACTGCTCGCCTTGGCAGCTGGCCATTCTGAGGCATGACACTCACACCTGCCCAGCCTCCCCTGCAAACCTCTGACCCCTCCATTTAGCAAGTTCCCCGGGAAATGGAGACCACCCTGCCCCACTTCTCCACTGTGAAGCCGCCTGATTCTGCACTCCAGCCCCTGAAACCACCAGGTGCTGGCAGGGACACTGCCCTCTGCAGCTGAGTGGCCCAGACACGCTCTCCAGCTGGGTCCCATGATGGGCTGCGGGGTGATGGGCCGGGTCACATACAGGAGGGAGAGGAGTCCAGCCCCACTGCCCTGCCCTGTGAGAGCGAGGGGCAAGCGCCCCGCCTCAGGTGCAGAACAGCCTGTGACCAGGGGCAGCCTGGGGCTGGGTGCATCCCTGGGTGGGAGGTGTAACTCGTTCCCTCCTTCCCTCGCATGGAGCTGGCGCTCCAGCTTCCCCGAAAGTGGAGCCCTCCAGCCCCCATGCCCACAGCCAGCAGGAAGCAGTGTCTGATGGACAGACCTGCAGCCAAGGCTCCCGCAAGATGGCAAGGTCACTGCGCATGTGCCCAGGACCTGGGGGTGGCTGTCGGGGAGCCAGTCACTGGGAGGTGACCATGGGGCCCCCAGCCCTGTCTGCACCCTGCAGTGCCTCTCAGGACAACCCTGAGGGCCTCTGGTCTGCCAGGTGGACAGCCTGCATACAGGCCTGATCGCCCAGGGCCTGCGCCCGTGTCTGCCCATGTGACCCAGACCCACCCGGACCCTGGAGTTGAGGGGTGCAGGGTCTGGCTGCCTGGCGCTTCCCGCTCGTCTCCTGGGTCTCAGGGTCCCTGTGTGGGGCCTGGGGCTCTCCCCGAACCTGCCCTGGTCCAACAGGCAATCCAAGCGCGTTTCTTAAATAAGTTAGTTTATTCTGTCTGGCTCCCGCCCGCCCCTTCCCTGTGACTTCAGAAGCCGTGATTTCTGCGTCAAATTATTGCAACATTTAACCTGAATTTATAAAACAGAGGCCTCAGTCTCTCCTCCGGGATGGCCTGGGCCTTACTGCCCGGGTCACTACCCCCAGGGATGTGGCCGTCTCTGTCACTGGCTGCAGCCTGGACAAACTAAGCTGGATGGGAGTAGGTGTGGATGGGCAGGGCGTGGTGTGACATGGAGCTGTGTGCTAAGGGGCCACGGGACCAGCCTGCTGCCACGAGGGCTAGGCTGCCCGGCATGTTGCCGGTGCAGACGCTACAGCGAACACGGGGCTCAGGGTCTTCCTCCTGTGACAGGGTTCCAGTCCTTGGTGTGGAGACGCAGCTCCCTCCCCCCGAGGCTGCCCCCGGCCACCGCACCCACCAGCGCTGGCCACCAGCATGGCCGCTATCTGCGTCCTGGATTTGCCCAATGGAGGCTCAGGGCCAGGAAGCCACTCCCGGCTTTGCTGAGTGGAGGGCGGGTGTATGCCCTCTCCCAGCAGCTGCCTGACAGGGGTCTGAGCTGGGCCCCAGTGCCAAAGCCCGTGAGCCTGTGACTACTACACGGGTTCATCCACACTGTCATCCGGGACAGGACTGCCTAGGAGGGACCCTTGCTTCCTTAGGGGGCTTGTGAGATGTGACCCTGGCCCCTTCTCCGTGGGGTCACTGGAGGGCACGGCAGGCTCCGTCTCAGGGGGCTCCAGAGGCACTGAAGCCCCTGAGAAGACCCTGAGCTCTGGGGTCGCACTGTGGCCACCATCCAAGAAGGGGTCTACCCCAGAGACCCCCACACCCAGCGGCTCAAAGGCAAAGCTGGGGACAGTCAGGTGCTCTGCCCAGCAAGAGGCCTGGCCCCGTCGCTCCCCCTTGACTGTGGGGTCCCCTGCAGCTCCCGGGCCCTCCGTGGGCTCCACACAGTCCCTGTGGGGGGCCTCGCAGGATGGGGTTCTGCGCCGCAAGGTGGTGGTGCCGCCCTCAGCTGCAGGGGGCCGGGCAGAGCCCTCGTCCTCCGTGGGGGGGTCCACAGAGATGCACGGGGGGCTCATCTTCTTCTTCCTCCGCGACCCCAGCGCTGGCTCAGCCTCTGGGACCCAGGCCTTCGCCTCCCCCGGCTCTAGGCAGCTATCTCCACCCCCCAGCTCTACCGAGGGCCGCCTCTGCTCGCCCAGCCAGCCTGGGCTGTCCCGGAAGCCCTGAGAGTCCACGCCGTAGAGCCTGTGCAGGTCCTGCCCGCCGGCTGCCGGCCCGCGGGGCTCGGGGCTGTGGGGCGTGGCCGCGGGCCAGGCCGAGCTGGTGATGTGGCTGACCTCCTCGTCTGCCGGGTCCGCCGCCTCGGCCTCGCCTGGGGCCAGCTGGGGGCTGATGCAGCACTGGCCCAGAGTGTGCTCATGGGTGCCCATGCAGACGGGGCGTGGGGACGTGGGCCTGGCTGGGGCTCTCTCCAGGGGTGCCCCCGGCTCCTGAACACTGTCCCTGGGGTCGTCAGTCTGTCCTTCCAGACACTCAGTACACACCGCCTCCTGCAGGGGAAAGGGCAAACGAGGGCAGAGAGTGGGAACCCCACGCAGTCAGGTCCAGGGAGCCTCCTCCGTCCAGGCCCGCCCTGCCCTGGGGTCCCCAGGTGACAAGCCTACACCTACTGCTGTGCAGTGATGAGAGGGAAGGCTGGAGGTCTGAGCGACTGAGCCCAGGGCACCCCAGGGAGGCAGAGCCGGGCTGAGCTGCCTCTCCTCCCTGGCCCCGCCCAATCAGGCCCTCCTCTGGCTGCAGGGGCTGTAGATGGGGACTAGGACCTGCCCGGTGCGGGTGCCCGTGGAAAGTGTCCTGCGGTCAGGGCTCCAGGGCCTGTGCTGGGCGAGACCCAGCGAGCATAGGCAAGCCACAGAGCCCAGAGCCCCCCAGACCCCGCTCCTCCCAGCCCCGGAGCCCCGCTCCTCCCAGGGCCTGGCCCCGCTGGGCCGTCATCCTGCTGGTGCTCACACTGCACGCCTGCCATGGGAGGGCGGTCCCTACCTGTCTGCGCAGCAGGCCGCTGACGTTGGGGGGCGGGGCGTGAGGGTCAGCCACTGGGAGCAAGAGGGAGGCACAGGACTCGGTGGGCGGCGAGTGAGTGGAGGCCGCCAGGCCTGGGGCAAGGAGCGTCTGAACCTGGCAGCCCCCGGAACTGCCCGGCCGCCTCTGCCCTCCCCACAGCCCCGCCTCCCTGCTGTCCCTGCGTGAAGCCTTACTGGAGGAGGTGCCGCTGGTGCACGCCTCCAGCTCCAGCTCCTGGGGCGGGCGGGCCTGGGAACAGGGGGCCAGGGGGGGCGCCACGGGCCTGAAGGTGTAGCCTGCGCGCGGTGGCAAGAGCGTCCTGCACACAGACACCGTGCGCGCCACCGGGAGGCTTGGTGCGCCCGGCCCAGTGCCCCGGCGGTGCCCAGGCGAGGGGGGTGTGTCGGCACCAGCCTGGGGATCGGGCCCCGGCCCCTCGGGCTCGGCGTCCTCGCGGGCCTCCTTGTTGCTCTCCTCCAGGTGCTTCATGAGGACGGCCACCACCACGTTGACCAGCACGAACTGGGCCACCAGCACGAAGGTGACGAAGTACAGGGGCGACAGTGCTGGCAGGTAGCTGAGGCAGTGCGTGTCCTCCTGCGTGCACTCACGCAGCGTGTCCTGTGGGCATCCGCGGGGCTCACGGAGGTGCCGGCACAGCCCCGAGCCCAGTCTGCGCCCGCCCCGCGTGAGGGCCTGTGGCCTCCAGGGGCCAGGTGGGCGGGCCCGTGTCACCTTCATGATCCCGTTCCAGTTGTCCCCGGTGGACACGCGGAACAGCGTGAGGAAGGCCATGCCGAAGTTGGTGAAGGTGGCGTGCCGGCTCAAGCCCTCGCAGGGGTTGTCCTCGCTGCACTCTGGGGGCAGAGACCACCCGTCGGCCCACACTGGCTGGGCTGGGATGCCAGGGCCCCAGGGGGCAGGGCAGCTGGCTGCGTGGGTGAGGTCCAGGGCACGGCCCTGCCCGCCTTGTCTTCTGAGCGAGCGCTGCCCTTCCCCTTCTGCTTCGGGCCCAGCCTTGCGCTCTCCCAAGCCCACAGGCTCCTGCAGAGTGACAGGCCTCCTTGGCGCAAGAGCCGCCCTGGCTGCTGGCCTGGGGCAGTGTCACTAGGCGAGAGTCCTGGGGGGCAGCGGGAGGCCTCTGCTGCCTGAATGCTCGAGGGGGCAGAGCGAGGCCATCCCTAGCACCTAGACTACCGGCCAGCCCTGAGAGCTCTCTGGCAGGTAGAAGCCAGGCAGCCACATGACCACCGCCACCACCCAGATGGGCCAGTGAGGCTCCCGCAGAAAGGGTGAAGTCCCTCTGCCCAGCCCTGGCATGGGTCACAGGAAGTTACAGGGGACAGTCCAAAAGGCACGGCACCCACACCAGCCTCCCAGGACACATGTTCAGGGTAGTGTGCATGCGTTCTCATGTATGTTCTTGCGTGTGCTCTTGCTTCTGAGCAGCTCTGCCCGGGACACCGAGCGCTTGGCGGGGACAGGGTCGTGCGTTTCCGTGTTAGAGTCTACGGGCCCTTGTGTCCCGGCACACACGTTCTCATGTGTCACACACCAGAGAACACGCCTGCATGTGCGAGTACCCGTGGGCGACAGGAGAGGGTTGGGGCAAGGGCAGCACCGTGCTCGGGGCCGTGCGCGGGCACTCACCCAGCCTCCCGAACAGCTCCACTCCCAGGGCAGCATAGATAAAAAACAGGAGCATGAAAAGAAGACCGAGGTTTCCTACCTACACGAGAGAGAGGCGCGGTCAGCGGCAGCGCCCGGCGCCCCGTCCTCGCCCCGACTTGGCCCTGGAGCCTCCTGGTCCCACACACTCGCTGTCCTCACTGGGTGTCCAGGGTACCTCCCAGCCGGCCCTGCTCCTGTCCCTCCAGGCTCATGCCTGCTCCCCACGGCCTGGGGGTCCCTGAGGGCTTGGGCCCACCTGTGTGGAGCCCTCCGGCCCAGGTCCTGCACCTGCACCCCATGCTCAGGCGGTGCCCTGGCCTCATGTGCCGCCCACGCCTGGCCAGGTGGCGCTGGGTACTGGTGCTGGGTGTGGCCAGGCCCAGGCTGCCCTGCCCTGCC
>NW_006159653.1:1091310-1093623 GCF_000334495.1 Tupaia belangeri chinensis | reverse complement strand
CCATTATGCCAACTGCTGGTCCTAAGGGTTGTGTGTTTTCTTACTCCTGTGGGATTTCACTTAAATTCTGAGCTGCGTGCCTGGCAGATCTGGATACTTGGCATCTGAGTAAATTGCGACTTGCATCTTGTTTGTCAGTGAAGGGCTGTTTTATGCCGAGAGAAATCAAGCTTGTGAGAATTTCATAACCGTTTCCCCAGCTCAGTATGAATGCTGCTTTGAGAGGAAGTGGCCTGTCCCACCTCTGGGACCAGAACTGGAGGTCCACGCAGCACGGTCCCATCTGAGCCTGTGTTTATGTCTAGAATTCAGAGGGGCTGGTGGGGCAGCCATGTGGGAGTCGGTTCACGTGACTGAAGAGCAACACAGGGCCTCGTTCAGCCCTCCCCTTGGTGCACCACTTGAGTTCCAGAAGGAGCAGGCGTCTGTGCATGCAGATGGGGGCCTGGCTGTACATACCTGCTTCCGAGATATTTCCACATCCTGATCTGGACGAGAGCGTCTGAGATTTATGACTGAAAGGCCTGTTTTCCCTAGAGCTTCTGTAGGAATCCACTGTGTGGAGGGGCCTGTGGCATGCCAGCCGTGGCCCAGAGGAGCACTCACACCATGAGGGCTTTGCCTGGAGCCTTGGGTGGAGCAAAAGCCCTGCCCTGCCCTGCCCTGCCCTGCCCTGCCTGCCCTGCCCTGCCCTGCCTGCCCTCCCACCTACAGCCGAGTGCTCAGGACGCGGCTCAGATGGGCCACGGGTTTGCAAGGGCAGCTGCGTGGAGACAGGGCTGGCGGTGAGGGAGCAGAGATTGGATGCTACGCTGACCAAGTAGGGTCACTCCAGCCCCAGAGGCCAGCAGGGCTGGTCAGGCTGCGGGTGCAGGAGTGAGGGTGCCGGGCCCGGCAGGCTCTGAGAGACCTGCAGCAGCGCTGGGGCCACAGACGGCCGCCCTGCCCACCCCCCACCCCCTACTCTCTGGGGACTTGTTTCTGGCTGTGGCAGGTGCAGCCAATGGCTGAGGGCGGGCGGCTGCTTCCTGCCCCCCAGGCAAGGCGAGACCGCGTGGCCTAGTCAACAATGAGCGAGTGATGACAAGCAAGGCCCGTGCGTGGCCTCGTCCGTGTCCTTGAACTGCCCGGCCCCGACCTACCTGAGGCAGGGCTTGGACCACCGTGTCCAGCAGGGCCCGCATGCCTGTGGCCATCTTGAGCAGCTTCAGCACTAGGGTGGGAGGGGAGTCAGCAGAGGGCTCCTCGGCCCGTGTGGGCCCTGCGCCTCCTGCCGTCCCGGGCAGCGGGGGGCCTACCGCGGGCGATGCGGAGCACACGCATGATGCGGATGATGGTGGGGTTGATGGGCAGTGCGGCGCTCATCTCGATCTCCTCCAGCGCGATGCCCATGACGGACAGCAGCACGATGGCCAGGTCCAGCTGGTTCCACCTGCCGGGCTCGGTGTGGGTGCGGCCTCCTCCCGGCACCACGCCCACCGCCCACAGGCCGCCGCAGCCCCGCCCCACGCACCTGTCCTTGAAGAAGCGCCGGAGCCCAAAGGCCACCAGCTTCAGCGTGGCCTCGAGGACGAAGATGGCGGTGAACACGTAGTTGCAGTACTTGAGGGCCTCGTCCAGCGACTGTGCAAGGAGGCGGCTCAGTGCCCTCACCCGGGCAGCCCGGGCGCATCTCCAGCGCGGATGGCGGTGCTTCGAGAGCGTGTCCACCCATGATGGTACGGCGCCCACACCTGTCACCCGGCTGAAGGCCTCGGCCTCCAGGACTGCCCGTGTCCCTCTGAAGCCCTCCCAGCAGAGAACAGGAGGCCCACGAGGCCCGGCTAGCGAGCACCTCTGTGTGGGCCTGGGGGTGTCCCCTGACAGGCCCTTGCAGCCTCCCAGGAACAGCCTGGACAAGGGGCCAGCTGCCTCGGGTGGCGCTCTGTGAAGCGGGGCGTGCTCCCTCCGCCAGGCTCTGCTAACCACACAGTGGCCTTCCGGGGTGAGGGGTGTGTCCCTTCCCTCAGGACAGGGCCAAGGTGCAGCTACACGGCAGGCCTGCCACCTCGGCCTGTGGCCCGTCCACTGTGGGGGCGCTGCCGCCTTCCAGACCTCCCAGCAGGCAGTGGGCCCCCCGGGGTGCGCCCTGTGTTCCCAGAGGCCTCCACATCCCACAGCCCCCTGCTGGGGACCCCAGCTGCAGGCTGCACACGGCCCACCTTGGGCTGGTCGTAGTGCTCTGTGGACATAGTGACCACGTTGACACCGATGGTGAAGGTGACGAACAGGTCCAGGTAGTGGCTGGGGGGCAGCGGGGGGACAGAGGCGGCG
>NW_006159653.1:1089397-1091154 GCF_000334495.1 Tupaia belangeri chinensis | reverse complement strand
GAGTGGCTAGTGGGGACGGCTGCCTCACGGAGGCCCTCAGGGAGGGCAGCGCCTCAGGGTCACCAGGGGCCACGCCCAGAGGCCTGGGGGGAGGCCTTCGGGACAGGTCACCCAACCTCCCCCGACCGTGGGCCCCTGCCCAGGTCCCACCCTCCTGGAGCTCCTGGACTGAGGCAGCTGAGGGTCCGGCCCCGGGCCCACCAGGCTGGCGTCGGGTTGGAGGCACCTTGGTGACAAGGTCCCTGTGGCCCCATGAGGCAGAGGCCTGGCCGAGCCCCTCCTCTCAAAGGGCTGTGGGTGTCCGCCTGGGCCCTGGAGCCTGCAGTGTCCCCAGGACACAGAGGAGCCCCACGGGGAGCACAGGGCTGTCACAAGGGTGGCGGCAGGCAGAGGCCCAGGGCCAGGGCAGCTGGCCCTGCAGAGAGACGCCCGGCCCTTGTGCCCCTCAGCGGCATGCGGTCAGCACCAGCGTAGACAGCACTGTGGCTGCAGGCAGCACGGCGGGGAGCAGTGGCCATGCGAGCAGGTGTAGGACGCGGGCGCAGCCAGCCCTTCCTCCCCGCCGGAGCCCACCCTGCAGCCAGCCCCGGGCTTCACACCCACCCTCCCGCTGATGGCCCAAAGCCCCGAAGCGGGCTGAGGCGTGCGGGGTGGGGCGGTACCTGGGCTGGGGGAGGTGCCTGGAAAGACAAGGAGCGGGTCTGAGCGGTGGCTGGGGGAGTGTCCCCAGGCCTGTCTGGGAGGCCTTGCTGCCTGCCCCCGCAGTGGGGATGCCTCGGGGTGGACCTGCCCCTTGGGCGCACCTCCTGGGCCACTCCCGGGCCACCTCCTGCCCCGGCCACGCTGAAGCTGCCCCTCCTGCCCGCCCTGCTCCGAGACGTGGCATGCAGGCCAGCCCAGGCCAGGCGGGCAGCGGGCAGAGCAGAGTGCAGAGCCAGCTGGGGACCCGGGCAGGGGCGGGCGGGCAGGGCTGGGCTCTGTGCCGGGGGGGCCTGCGGCCACGCCCACGAACATGTTGAGCACGAAGAAGCTGACGACCAGCAGGAAGGACACGAAGTACAGCAGCATCCAGGGGTTGTGGTTCTGCACCGGCTGCAGCACAGGCAGGGGTGGGCGGCCGCCCGCGGGGTGCCCGGCCCCCAGGCCACCGCCCAGCCTGCACACCTGCTGGTCCACGCCCACGGCGTCGAGTCCATCATACATGATGCTCACCCAGCCGTCCTTCGGCGACAGCACGAACAGCGACATCAGGGCCTGCAGGGCCACAGTGGTCACCCACCTGGCAGGCCTGGGAGCCCCCGCCGGGCCCGGCCCCTGCCGGCTGCCGCACCTGGCCCAGGTTGTCGAAGTTGTACTTGCGTCGCACCCAGCGGTAGTGCGCGGCCCGGCACTCAGCCTTGGTGGAGATGTTCCTGGTGTCGGGCCCCTCACAGTAGTAGAACTTGCCCTTGAACAGCTGACAGGGCAGTGTCACCGAGGGCCTGGAGCCCGCCCAGCCCTACCCCTGCCGACCACCCCCCAGTGCAGACCTGGGCCAAGCAGGGCCACACACCTGTACCCCCAAGATGCCAAAGATGACGAAGAAGGCGCAGCAGATGAGGACAATGTTCCCGATGGGCCTGAGCGACGAGATCAGAGTCTCCACCACCAGCTTGAGGCCCGGGGCCCTGCTGATGACCCTGGATGTGGGCGAGGAGACGCTGTGGCCTCCCAGAGCAGCCGCGGCTGAGCGTGGGAGCGCGGGGGGCAGCGCGGCG
>NW_006159653.1:1084467-1084853 GCF_000334495.1 Tupaia belangeri chinensis | reverse complement strand
CCGCGGCCGGCTGCCGCACCTGGCCCAGGTTGTCGAAGTTGTACTTGCGTCGCACCCAGCGGTAGTGCGCGGCCCGGCACTCAGCCTTGGTGGAGATGTTCCTGGTGTCGGGCCCCTCACAGTAGTAGAACTTGCCCTTGAACAGCTGACAGGGCAGTGTCACCGAGGGCCTGGAGCCCGCCCAGCCCTACCCCTGCCGACCACCCCCCAGTGCAGACCTGGGCCAAGCAGGGCCACACACCTGTACCCCCAAGATGCCAAAGATGACGAAGAAGGCGCAGCAGATGAGGACAATGTTCCCGATGGGCCTGAGCGACGAGATCAGAGTCTCCACCACCAGCTTGAGGCCCGGGGCCCTGCTCATGACCCTGGATGTGGGCGGGGCG
>NW_006159653.1:1082377-1084442 GCF_000334495.1 Tupaia belangeri chinensis | reverse complement strand
GCGCTGGGGGCGGGGCGGCGGCTCCTCCCCGCCCTCACCTCAGGGGCCGGAGGGTCCGCAGCAGGCGCAGCACGCGCAGGACGCCCAGGATCTTGGCGCCGCCAGCCGAGGCCATGGCCACGACCAGGTCTGCCAGGGAGACCAGCACCAGCAGCCCGTCCAGCACGTTCCAGCTGCTCTGCAGGTAGGCGTGCTCGCCGGAGAGCAGGCCCAGCGCCACCACCTGCGGCAGGGGCGACGCCGAGCTGGGTGCGGGAGGGACGGGCAGGGCCAGGGTCACAGCCAGGTGGGGCCCGTGGGGGGAAGGACAGACAGACACGCAGGTACCTTCACCATCATCTCGGCCACAAAGATGGTGGTGAAGATGTAGTTGGAGACGCTGAGGAAGACCCGCTCCTGCAGGGGGGACATGGCAGGCCGCGTCACCCCTGGCCCCGCCTCGCTGGGGCTGGGCTGTGGGGACAGGCTGACTCACGGTGCTGCCCGGGTCGATGTCGGGCCTCTCCAAGGCAATTGTGATGCAGTTGAGGAAGATGAAGGCGAGGACCACGTGGTCAAAGAGCTTGTGCGCGATCACTTTTTGGCAGAAGACGCGGAACCTGGGGGCCCGGCCCAAGTGCGAGGGTGTTGGCAGGGGTCCAGGGAAGCCACCCTGATACTCTGCCTGTCCTGGCGGGGCTGGAGGGACTGGGCAGGGGCCCACAGGAGCAAGCCCGGGCGGGGCCAGACCCAAGCACCTTACCGGTTCTGCGGAGAGAAGACGTACAGGGCCCAGGACTCGCGGCTCTGGCACCACTGGGGCTTGCAGGGCTCCAGCACCTTGTGCAGCCGGAAACAGCAGCTCTAAGGAGAGGGTGGGGTCTCAGAGCCCTCCCGCAGTGGGCGGCCCCCAGCCTCCAGGGCGTGTGGGTCAGGCCCATCCCTGCCCAGGCAACGGGTAAGTGAGCTTGCTGGGACCCACGGCCGGCGAACGCACGCTCTCGGGTCCCTGCCGAGGCCACCTCCCCTTTTCTCCCACTGTAAGCTGGGGCTGACCTTGGGACTAGCTGAAGCCAGACCTGGGCTGGGCCTTCTCCCTGCTGCTCCTGAGCCCCCACTGGGTGACATGTCCCAAGTTCCCACCTCAAACTCTGCTTTGGGAAACTGGACAGGAGGCATGGCTATGGGGGGACCGCAGGGGACCTGGCCTCACATCCTCCAGGTCGTCCTCGAGCTCGGCCGGCTCCCCCTTATGTCTGCCGATGCGCAGGAAGAACTCGGCGGGCAGGGCCACCACCTGGCCATTGCAGTCCTGCAGCCTGGAGGGCGGGAGGGCAGCTGGGCGCGGGGACCGCAGGTCCAATGTGCTCCGACGGTCCAGGGACTCGGCACGCCGCAGTGGGGCAGTGTGGGGCGCCGGCGTGGCCCCCAGGTGGGCCCCGGCCCCGCCGTCCTCGGCCTCCTCGTCGGTGCTGCCCTTCCCACCGCCTGACAGCAGTGACTCTCGCTCCCCGCGCTGGTTCCGGCGCTTGAGGCTGGGTGCGCGGCCCAGGCTGCTCCGGCTGGAGCGCCGGCTGCCCCAGTGGGCACAGGGTGAGCTGCGCAGGCTGGCCTGGGGCAGGGTGGGGTGTGAATGGGGACACAGGCCGTGTGTGACTGCTCAGGGTGGGAGCTGTCCCCGGTCACGGCCAGGACTACGGCCAGCCGGGACCCAGCAGAGAGCAGGCCATGGACCAGCTCTTAGGGAGCTAGCTGGGTTCGTGGGCCCTCAGACGCCACATGGGCTGCTGGCCTCGCCTCTGGGGTGGGTCCGAGCTAGGCTCGTGGGGGACTCTGGACTCGCAGGTGGTCAGTCGCCATTTTAGGACGCAGAGTAGACCTGGGATGTCTCCTGCGCGTGTGTGCACTCCGGCCAGTCCTGGGGCCAGGTCCGAGGCCCAAGGGGGACGCCCACCGGTCCCTGCCTGCCATGGGGGACACAGGCTGCAGCCTGTCCTTGGGGACGTGCCCTTGGCCCCACTGGGGCTTTCTCAGGCTAGCTGTGGCCATGGCAACATGGGGAGCGTGCAGCATCTCATGGGGCTTT
>NW_006159653.1:1080551-1082227 GCF_000334495.1 Tupaia belangeri chinensis | reverse complement strand
CGACTACATGGGAATCCAGCGACATAGCCATTACGCTAACTGCTGGTCCCTCACGGGGCTTGTTTTGAAAACCCCCACCAGGGAGGTAGTCTGCACCACTGGGGCTGCCTGGCCTGTCAGGACACGGGCCATGTGGGCTCCCACGTGGCCTGGCCTGCACCCTTCCTTTTCTGACTGACATGTGCCCAGCCAGGCTCCTGCCAGCCCCCAGGGGCTGGACTCCCCGCCTCATCCTGCTGGGGCTGGAGGCCACGCAGAAGCACCCCCATCCGGCCATGGCTGTGTGTCTCTTGAGATCAAAGATCTGGCTATGGGAGATACCCTCTGAGGGGTGGGCGGGGTCCTCTCCATCTTCGGGGGCTCTAGGGAGAGGACCAGGCGGGGCCTGAAGGCGGCCCGAGGGCAGGGCAGGGTGCCTACCAGAGACTTCTGGTCCCCAAGCTGGTGGTCTGGGGAGCTGCAGCTCCCACGTGGCGAGTCCAGGAGGCTGTGGGCCGAGTCGAGGTGCGGCGAGCTCTCGGGCGTGGGTGTGGGCGTGGCTGCAGTGTGCGTGATGAGAGGGGTGGGCAGGCTGCCTCTGCCCTCCAGATGCCCGTTGGGCGTTGCTGCCGGCGAGCACATCTTCATCTCTGGAGGAGGGAGGTGAGGAGCGGGCCCTCAAGCCTGCAGGGCACCAGGACCAGCTGACCCCAGCCCCCACCCCCTGGTCACCCTGCGCACCATTGGCTCCGAGGTCACTGCACTTGCCGAAGTCCCCCTCAAAGTGGGTGGATGTCTTGTCCTCGTCAGTGTCAGACCTGCTGGCGTCGCCCTACACTCCACAGAGCAAGGTGGGCACTGGTGAGGCGTGGGCAGAGGGGCCCGGGCCGTGTAGGAGGCAGAGGAGGCCGGCCCCTCCGGGCCTGTCCAGGCTCCTGCCCTCGCCTCTGCCTCCCTGCCCTAAGCTCCTCCACACACACCCCTCACCTCCGCCTGGAAGCCCTCCACCAGGATGGCCACCAGCAGGTTGAAGAGCACGTAGTTGCCGAAGGTCATCAGGGCCACGAAGTACAGGGCGGCCCACGAGGACGTGGAGGCCATGCCGTTGTACAGCACGAGGTTCCAGTCTTCCTGCGTCAGGATCTGGGCGGGCGGCAGCCCTCAGGACCGGAGCCCGGCCACCTGTCCCCCGCTCCGGCGCGGCTGCCCAGGGCCCCCTCCAGCGCCCACCTGGAACACTGTGACGATGGCCCACAGCAGGGAGTCGAAGTTCTTCCTGTCAGGGACCGTGTCTCCTGTGTCGGTCTTCAGACTGAACTTACAGCCAAACAGGTGCATTCCCAGGATGCTGCGGGGCAGGGGAGGCGGGGCGCTGAGCGGGGTAGGCAGGCCCTCCGTCCCCGCCTCCTCACACCCCAAGCTTGCTGACTGAGAAGGGCCTCCGGCTCCAGGCTCCGTGGCGTGCACCATGTAGGCGCAGGAGGCAGGCCTCGTGGGGGCGGCCTGGCTAAGGTACTGCTGCGGCCCGGGCCAGGGCATCTGCCTTCGTGGCCCTTCCTGGGGTGCTGGGCCTCTCTGGGCACCGCCTGGCTCATCCATCAGGGTCCATGCTGACCCCTCTTGGGCGTCCCCAAGAGCAGAACCCGCTGGGGCACGTCCACGGGGAGGGGGGCACGCAGCCAGCAGCGGCAGCAGCG
>NW_006159653.1:1074906-1078682 GCF_000334495.1 Tupaia belangeri chinensis | reverse complement strand
CACGCTGCGGGTGGGGCCAGGGCGAGGGTCGGAGCTGCTCCCCGGCCCTGGCCCTCCCCAGCCCAGACCATGGCCTCTGCTCGCGCCTGTGGGGAGGCAGCGCTATCTAGCTGCCTGGGGGTGGACGGAGACCCTTACAGGGCAGCTGGCTCGGCCACTGGCCCCCAGCTCTGGGCAGAGGCGGTTCCTGGGCCCCTCTAGTTAAACCGTAAGGTCTACCTCCCCAGGCTCAGCCCTCTCCTAGGAGAAGGTGGGGTGCCCCTTCTGGCCCCCTGCTCCCTCCTGGACTGACTGAGCTGCAGCAAACGCCCACAAAGGTGAGTGGGACTCAGCCTGGCATGTGGGCCCTCCAGCAAGGCGAGGGCCGGTGGGGTTCAGAACCAGCTGCCCAGCACAGCAGACTCATGCGCCAATGCCTGCAGGGACGCCCACTCCCGCCCGTCCCCCAGGGGCACGGCCAGCTGTCAGCACAGCCCCCTGCAAGCCCTGGGCTGGGCGGGCTCACCTGATGACCACAATGGCACCATCGAAGACGTCATAGGGGTCCCGGACGTAGCCCAGCGGGCCACAAGCCAGCAGCTTCAGCAGCATCTCCAGGGCGAACACGCTGGCGAACACGACGTTGCTGACCTCCAGGGCGCTGGTCAGCTCATCCGGCTGCAGGGGTCCAAACGGCGGTCAGGCCCGCCCACGGTGCCCACCTCTTCTCGGCAGATGAGAGGAGACAGGGACCCTGGGGCTGCCCCTCTGCTGGGCCCTGGCTTGCCTGGCCCTCCCACCCCACCACTCCTGCTCCTTGCCCACAGACCCCTTAACTGGGCACCTGCTGACCTGCCTGTGTGCACACAGCACACGAACAGGCATGTGTGAGCCTTGTGTGCGCTCACGTGAGGTGCACGTTGCAGTGAATTCTCACAACCCCCGAGGCATGTAGGACTAACCCCTGACCCCCACCTCTCTTCTCCGTCCTGGCCACGTGTAGGCACAGGGCCAGCTGCTGGAGCTGGTGCCTGCTCACTCTGAACCGTTGAGTCCCCGGGAACCTGTGTGGGCCGCGTCCACCCAAGGCGACCCCTGCCTGCAGCCCTGGCCTCTGGATGTTCTGCCAGGCAGTGTGTCCCCCACCTCGTGTTAACGGTAAGATCCTCACTCCCGTCCACACCTCTCCCAGGCAGGTTCGCCATCCTAAAGCCCCCAGTGAGAACACAGGTGTGCACAGGTGAGGGTGCATGCACGCACACGCACGCAGCAACCCTTCCAGGGCAGGAAGGCCCTTAGACCCCGCCTTCCTGGGCCTGCCCAGGGCTGAGGTGTGGGTTTGCCCTGGCTCGCTCCAGCAGAGGCGTGGCTTCGGCACCAGACCGCAGGCCTAGAGCGGGAGGCAGGAAGCAGGTGGCCACAGTAGTGGCCAGGGACAGCCTGGTCCAGACCGGCTGCTCCACCCAGGAGACAGTCCAGAGACGGGGCGGCGGAGTGTCTGCAGAACGCGGACCACCCCCACTCCAGGGCACCCCCGGCATGGGTGACCTAAGGGGCTTCTCCCACAGCAGCTGCCCAGGTGGATCCTGCAGACCAGATAGCTGGGCAGTGCTCCCAGCTCCCTCGGGGTGCTCTCGCCCTGGGGTACGCCTCTGGTGAGACCCCGTTCCGACTGCTCACTACTCAGCAAGGCCCCCCGGGGCCCAGTTTGTGGGGTGAATGATAAAGCCCCACTCCACCACCACCCCGACTCCTGCCCCAGCCTCGGCTCAGCGCCCTCAGACCTCTGGGCCATGCAGAGGGTGGCTGAAATGTGGGGAGCCCCGGGGTGGCAGGGGCACCCCAGTGCCCACCTGCTCGTGGTACTCGACGCCCATGCTGAGCGTGTTGACGAGGATGGCCGCCATGATGCCACGGTTGAAGTACTTGCTGTCCACGATGCAGCGCAGCTTGCCCCCAAAGGCTCCCCAGAGGTGGCCCGGCTCCGCTGGGGCGGCCCGCCGCTGTGCCCGCTGCCGCGTGCTGCCCGCCGGGGGGGGCCCCCCGCCGCTGTGCCTGCTGCCGTGTGCTGCCCTGGCGTGGTGTGCCGGCTGCAGGGGGTGACTGCATGGGGTCCCGGCAGTCGCCGTGCCGCACATCACGCGTGAACTCGTAGACCCCGGGGTCATCTGAGTCCCCACTCTCCGCGCCGCCGAGCTCCCACTCAGGGTCATCCGGGGCGCTGGCGCAGTATGGGCAGTTCCTCAGCTCGCAGGTGAGCATGCCCGCCTGGGGGCTGGGCAGAGGGCAGGGCACGCTCAGGCCCGACAAATGGCTGGGGGCACAGCCCAGGCCTGCAGGGAAAGGCACGGGTCAGCGCAGCTGGCCTTGACGGTGCCCAGACGCACCCCCTCAGAGGTGCTGGGCCACCGCGCCTGCACAGACCCTGCCCAGGCCCCACACCTGTGGCCAACACTAGGCCCCTTGGGGCTGGGCACACCCCTCCCACCCTGCGGTCCCTGTAGGAGAGAGACAAAGACGGGCGGGGACGGGGACGCGCGACTACTGCCACCAGTCTGGGGACACCGGGAGCTGCGCAGAGCAGGGTGGAGTGCTGGGCATGCAGAGGGAGGGACCCGGCCCTGCTGTGCCCGGCTTCAGGCTCCGGTTCTAAACTGCCTTATCTGCACTCCACTACGGCAGCTGCAAGGGGACACCGGGGCACAACACAGCGGAGCACACCCCCGGCATGTGCACGCGTGCACACACACGCCCAGGTGCACTGGCACAGCAGGGCACATGCACACCATCTGGGTACGCACACACACACCGAGGTGCAGGCCTACATATATATTTGGCCACGCACACACCTGAGCACACACACACCTGCCCACACATCTGGATGCCCACACATACCTAAGCACACACATGCACACCTGGAATCTCACACCTGACCACGCTCAATACACCTATGCACAGACCCAGGTGTATGCACACTCAACACGCCTTAACCCACGCTCCCCGGCCACACCCACAGCACATCACATGGATGGACACGCTGGGCACACTCGGGGCACGCTCGCAGTCCCACAGTCCCACTCCCTTCTGCAAATGGGACGGGGCACGCTCCAAGGGGAGAAATGTCCCTGCCCTGGGGCTGCAGACACGTTACCTACCCCACTGGTGGTAGGAGTGAGGGTGCGCGGGCAGGGTGCCTGTCCAGCCTCCGTGCTGAGGGCCAGGCTGCCCCTCACCCAGAAGGGTAAAGTGTGCAGTGAGGCTGCTGCAGACGCCCCGGCTGACCCCGCATGCCCACACTGGCGCCTCTCTCTGGAGCCTGTGCGACCCACCCCAAGCTACCTGGGTTCTAGGCCGAGTCTGGAGCCTGCGTGTCCTCCCATGGTCTGGCTCCCTTGGGTCAAGGGCTCTGCAGCCAAGTGGCCAGGGCGCGGCAGGAGCGCGTGTGACGAGACCTCGCCACCGCAGGGCAGTGCGAGGGTGCCCGGCGGGCCGGCACACCCACCATCGTCACACTAGCTTCACGTGCTGTCACATCTGCACACACCTGGGAGGCCGCCAAGGCCATGCTCGCCAAGGCCGACCATCTGGGGGAGTAGTGTTCCTCTTTAACTGCCCACCCGGCATGGACCAAAGCCAAGGCCTCGGGCAGGTGGCCCTGTGTGTGGGGGTGTTGACCCTCGTACCCCTCCTCCACAGCCCGTCTGCCCCCCGCTTGGAAAGGAGGCTGCCCGATGGCTGTTTGGGTGTCGCCCGCCCTCCAGGGGTGGGCCTGACCTCTTCTCTCAGAGCCAGGTGGG
>NW_006159653.1:1073633-1074135 GCF_000334495.1 Tupaia belangeri chinensis | reverse complement strand
CGCCCGGGGGTGTTTTTGGCCTCTTCTCTCAGAGCCAGGTGGGGCAGTGGGCACCGGCCAGGCGGTCCTGACAACTGCTCATCAGACTTGCGTTCTCCGCATGGCAGAACTCACCCCGCCACGACCCTGCTGTCCCCTTGGCAGGATGAGGCTGGGCTCCTGCAAGGGCCTGAGATGAGGTGGGCGCCCGGGGCCATGCCTGCCTGCACCCCCCGTGGGCGGGGCGGGCCCTCACCGTGCTCCCCGACCATGTGCTGGATCTTCTCATAGGGGTCGGAGCTGCCCAGGCTCACAGGGCTGTGCCCTCCGATGCCTGGTGGCTTGCTGGCCCGCTTCCCCTGGGGCCCGGAGCTGGGGCCGCCCTTGCCACTGCCCAGCCCTGAGGGCAGGATGGTGGGGTAGTTCATGGCACCCAGCCCTGGGCCCAGCTTGAGGCTGGCAGCTGCAGTGGCCGCGGCACGTGCCACCCGGGCCCTGTCCTGTGGCCCCTCCACGTGGCAGT
>NW_006159653.1:1072508-1073587 GCF_000334495.1 Tupaia belangeri chinensis | reverse complement strand
GGGAGGCGGGCCAGCTCGCACCAGCCTGGTGTCTCCGGTGCCCAGCTCAGGGCCAGGCCTGCGGGTGCTGCCGTGGCCGAAGTGGTAGTGGTGGTGGTGGTGGTGGTGGTGGTGGTAGACCAGATGGTGCATGCAGGCCGCGTGCCCGCCTGCCTGGTGCCCTGGGGCCTGGCCGGCCGGGGTGCTGTGGGGGTCCACCCTCTTGCGCCAGCGGCCCTGCCAGTGGGTGTAGAGGCGCAGGCCACGCCGCCCGGCCTTGCGGAAGACGTGGCCCGCATACTTGAACAGCTCCTCGTAGCAGCCGCCCGGCTCCGAGACGCTGGCCAGTGTGCTGTCGCTGGACAGGTGGCGGGCACGCTGCTCGCGCATCAGCCGGCTCTCGCGCTGCTTCGTCTCCGGAAACTGCGTGGCGATCACCACCAGGCAGAGGTTGATCATGAAGAAGGAGCCCACCTGTGAGAGGACAGGGCCAGGCCCGGGTCCACACGGCCCTGCTGCCGTCCGGGGCTGGGTGTGGCCGTGAGCAGCCCGGCAGGTCGTCCCCGTGAGACCCTGCTGTCGAAGCAAGCGCCAGGGGCTCTGTGCTCCCACCCCTCGGTCCAGGCGTCTGCCGGCAGGGCTCGCCCCTGGCAGGACTGCCCTCCCCACCCCGCGGCCTGCTCCACGTGCAATCCGATCTGCCGTCTGAGAACACGGCAAGACGTCTGTTCTTGTCCCTGCTGATCCTCCCAGGCAGCTGGGCACCCCCGTAGGCCCCAGGTTGACGCTGGTCGGTGACTGCCCTGACCCTGCCTGGCAGCTCCCCAGGTCACCCAGGACCAGCGCGCCGTGGGGCACGGGGTCCCTGTAACAGGCTTCTGGGAACAGGCCCGCCCGCCCCACGCAGAGGGGCCGGTGGTACTCACGATGATGAGCAGCACGAAGTAGGTGAAGTTGTAGAAGGAGTGGGCGTCCATGACGTAGTACATGATGTCCGCCCAGCCCTCCAGCGTGATCACCTGCGGGGCGAGGGGCTGGCACGCGGTGCACACGGCCGCACCGCCGCCCGCCCGCCCGCGCCCGCGCCCCCCCGGGAGGTG
>NW_006159653.1:1070562-1072287 GCF_000334495.1 Tupaia belangeri chinensis | reverse complement strand
GGAAGATGGAGATCCAGGCGTAGCCGATGTTGTCGAAGCTGATGGCGCCGTTGTGAGGGTTGGAGTCGCCGGAGCGGCACACGTTGTAGTACTGGTTCCAGTTGATGCAGGCGTTGTGGCCCATGCCCCCCGCGCCCTCGGCCTGCAGCTGCCCGTAGGCCTCCCAGCCCAGCGTGCAGGGCACACGCAGCTCCCGGCGGCCGGGGATGTGCGAGCACTTCTGCATGCCGTTGTCCCGGCGAGAGGAGCAGATGAACGGGTTCGCCTCGCCCTCCTCCGTCTGGTAGTAGGGCCGCAGGAAGGTCAGGTTGTTGTCCCTAGAGGAGCAGGCCAGACTGCACTCAGGGCAGGGCCAGGGCACAACCGGCCCTGCGTGCTGTGCCGTGGGGGGAGCTGGAGGCGGCGAGGCTGGAGTGCCGCCCAGTCCTGCCCCAGCCACCACCCCGGGGTCCCCAGGCCGGAAAACGGAAACACCAAGACCCAGGATCCTAGGTTCCAAACTGTGGTCTTTGGGAAAAGGTGCACCCTGAGGGCGGAGCCTGAAGAGCAGGTGCATTGTGGGCAGTGCCCTGCCCAGAGAGCCTGCCAGCACATGAGGCTGGCGGGCAGAGCCAGCTGCAGGTGCAGGGTCAGCTGCAGAATGCAGCCCACATGAGGACGCTCCCTGGAAGGAGCTGAGGCAGAGGGGTCAGCTTGGAGGCAGGCCCACACATGGGCAGGGCTCGCATGGGCGGAAGTGTCGTGTTGGGGGCAGGGCTCAGGGGGGTGGTGTGGTGTTTGGGGGGGTTGGTGGTGTGGGAGGAGGGTGGGGTAGGGACAGGAGGAGGACGTTCCCCAGCATGGGCAGCGTGTCCAGTAGCAGGGTGACCAGGATGCGCATACCTGTGGACGCAGGGCCGGCAGTGGACACAGGGGCCCTCCTGGAGCATCAGGGCCCAGCATGCCACTAGCCCTGAGGCCGCCCATGGTTCAAGGGGTCAGTGTTCGCTGCGCGTGGCAAGGGGGCATTGGGGAAGGGGCTTCCAGGCAGGCCCCACTCCCGGGGTGTCAGCCATGGCTCTACCCAGCATTCAGGCGCACGTGGGTACCAGCACACCGCCCTGCCTCAGGTTCTTGGCCAGCGACTCCACCGCTGCGCGGGGAGGCTGAGGCACAGAGGCGCACCGCCCTGGAGCCTCGACTGACTCGCAGGGTCTGGATGGCAGGGCGGGTAGGTGCGACCTGGGCCAGCACCGAAGCCCGCCTGCTGGCCCTGGTGTTCGACTTCTGAGATGGGCCCCAGGCGAACTCTGGGTGCTTGGTCACCGGGACCCATCCTCGCGGTGCACACGCGGTGCACACGCGGTACCGGGAGTGGAGGTGCCGAGTTCAGCTGCACTGACTACCTCGAGACACACCCACCCTCCCTCACACTGGTACTGACCCGTGCTGGACCGGCCATTCCCGAACATGCAGCCCCAGGACTCCTGGGGAGCCCTCCCTCTACCTGCCCCCCCACTGCCAGTCCAGCCACAGGGCTCCCGGCCTCTGTGCACCAGAGCCCCTGCCCGCGCTTCTCCCCGCTCCCATGGGGCTGCTGGGAGGGGAGGCCTTGGAGGTTGTGCAGCTGTCCTGGGTGTCCTCAGCTGAGACAAGCCAGACTGCAAGCCCCCAGGGCTGGGCCACCCCCACAGGTGTGTCTCCTGACCTTGGTCGCATGGGACAGGCTGGGCATGGCTGGGGATG
>NW_006159653.1:1069348-1070552 GCF_000334495.1 Tupaia belangeri chinensis | reverse complement strand
ACGGGCGGGGCGTGTCGGCCCTCCCTGCGGAGCCACGTGGGGGTGCAGGGCCTGACCACCCACCACACCGGCACAGAGGCAGCGGTCCTGCAGGACCCTCGTCCTGGGCTGAGACAGGGCTCGGGCGGGGTGGCTGCAGTCAGGTGAGGTCAGGTCACTCACTAGGCACACGGTTGATGGCGCGGAGGGGCCGCAGCACACGCACGGTCCGGATGGCGGAGAGGCTGACGTTGTGGCCGTCCAGGGAGTACTCCATCATGCTATAAGGACAGCAAGCTCAGGGGCGGGGCCTCGCACCCACGCCCCTCCCTGCTGCCCTGGCGCCCCGCATGGGACGGGCGCAGACCCCAACGCCCCTGGCTTCTTCGCACAGGGTCTGGAGGGACACCCACCCTGCCACGACGATGAAGAAGTCCAGCCGGTTCCACGCATCGCCCAGGTAGCACTTCTGCCCGAACAGCCCCAAGGCCACCATCTTGACGGCCATCTCCACCGCAAAGAAGGCGAAGATGAAGTCGTCGAAGGCCTGTGGGGGCGGTGGTCAGCAGGGCAGCCAGCCCCAGGGCCGCCCCGCCCGCCGCCGCGCCCACCTCCAAGATGCTGCAGCGCTCCGAGCGGCACTCCACGTCCTCACAGGGCCGGAACATGCCCAGCGTCACGCAGTTGAGCAGGATGACCAGCATGCTGACGTGCTCGAACCACGTGCACCACCAGTTAAGGGCCACACCGAGCTGGACCCTTCCTCCCACGCCCCCCAGAACCCTGGAGCCCGGCTACTTCCCGAGGCCAGCCACGGCCCTGCCACGGCCCACGCCAGACCCCAGCTACTACTGCCTGATGTCAGCCACGCCCCCCTTAGCAGCGGCGGAGTGCCTAGGGGAACGCTTGCCCTGTCCGAAAACAGCCACCAGGTGGCGCCACGGCTTCGTGCTGGCATGGTGCAGCTGCTCCATGGCTCTCCCTGAGAAGGATGCCCCTGCAGCCCTGTCCCCCCACCGTGGACATGTCGGGAAAACGAGGTGCAGCAGCCCTGTAGTGGGCTGACTCGGTCGGGTCTGAGGCCCAGGCAGCAGCCTAGAGAGGCGCTGATGGGGCCGGGCTGCTGGGGGCTTCCTAGCCAGGAGGCACACCCACACACGCACCTGGCACTTCCTCACCAGGGACCCGCCTCACTCCAGCTCCAAGGCCTGGCCACACCACATAC
>NW_006159653.1:1057564-1068025 GCF_000334495.1 Tupaia belangeri chinensis | reverse complement strand
CTCGGTGGGGTCTGAGGCCCGGGCAGCAGCCTAGAGAGGCGCTGATGGGGCCGGGCTGCTGGGGGCTTCCTAGCCAGGAGGCACACCCACACACGCACCTGGCACTTCCTCACCAGGGACCCGCCTCACTCTCACTCCAGCTCCAAGGCCTGGCCACGCCACATACTCAGTGGCCTCCCACAGCCCCTCTCCCAGGTCTGCCGCCATTCCATTTTCCCTGCCCGACCAGAGGAGGGCAGTGAGAGGGGGAGAGGCCCCTAGCTGGGCTGAGGACCGTCTGCGGGCGACCCTTCTCGGAGGAGGAATGCAGCACTTGGGACGCCTGGTCAGCAGAGCAGCCAGCAGAGTGACAGGATGGGGACAGCCCCGCAGCTGAGGGGTGGCTCCACCCCTACTCTGGACTCCCAGCAGGGGCTCTTGGGCAGCCCGGTCTCTAACAGCAGTGCAGTCCCCTGCCTGGCCATGGCCAGAGGTGTGCTGGCCCTGGGCTGGATCTGTGTGGCCACATGGCGGGGAGCGCTGTGGGTTGGGGCCTCTCCAGGAGGAGGGGGCTTCCCTCCCGCGTGACCTGCAGGCGCACTGAAGCTCCCAGCTCAAATGCTGGTGCCACACGCTCCCGCCAAGTACGCAGCCTTGCTGAAGGGCCCCCACAGTGCCAAGCAACCTGTCCACGAGTGCGCCCCTCCAGGATAGAGGGTGGTTCGGAGTGGCTCCTAGGCCAGAGCATGGTCCAAGGCAGCCGGGTGACCAGGGGGAGGCTGTGTTCATGGGGGTGGGTGGGCCGAGAAAGCACCTGTCCCTGAGGTGCAGACAGTGGCTGGCTGGGCAGCTGCGTGCTGGGTCTGTGTTCTCCTGAGCCAGCAATTCCTGGTGGACAGTGGTCAGACCAAAAAGTGGGGAGGGGCACCACAGCTGGAGCCAGGAGGACCATGGGCTGGGGGGTGGGGTGGACCCTGGTCTGAATGCCCATGCTGGCCTGGCTGGATCTTTGGTCTTGCAGGAACAAGCCCAGTCCAGCCAATTCCCCAGGTCAAGTTTTGCCCATCTCTCCAATGGCAGGACTGTCTCCTAGATACCCGGGACCCTCCAGGTCCTCCGCTGGACCGCACCCCTCCACCCCTGCAAACGTTCTGTTCGAACACTTGGGTTTCCAGCTTGGGGGTCACATCCATGTTCTCCCTGCTCGCCTGCCCCAGCGTGGCCCCTGGCCCCAAGCTCACTGAAGGTTCTTAGCCACAGCGACAGCATGGCCTCCCCGGCACTGTCAGACCCTGCCTCTGAGCCCTGGCCCAAACTGGAGAAGCAAACGCAGGCACCCCAGGGTCAAGCGGGTACTTACGGGGCCCCCTGGTCCCCAGCCCAAGGCCAGTCTGTGCGGGCCCCAGCTGCAGAGAGGGGTCCATGGCCCGCAGAAGCACAAAGCAGGCCGTGGCCACTCTTCCACAGCCCAGCCCAGAGTCAAGCTCAACCTTGACCCCCACTGGAGGGGCAGCCAAGAGGGGCACCTGGGTGTCCCCCCAGCCTCCAGCCACCTGGTTCCCGCAGGGCTGGGGGAGGCTGGGCCTCGGGGCTCTGTGCCCAGACAGAGGCCATGGTCACCTGCAGTGCTCAGCAGGCCCTAGCTCGTCCTGGCTGGGGGCCCGAGGGCACGCAGGACGCCCAGCCCAGTACTGACCTGGCACTCACCGGGCATCAGGTCCTCCAGCCCTGGGAACCCCACCTGGGCAAGACCACCCCCGGGAAGGGCCCAGCACACAGGGCCCCAGGGGTACCACTGGCGTCCTGCCAGCAGGGCCCGGGCATGCTTCTGTGGGCCCTGATGACAGGCAGTGCCAGCCGGCCACACCACAGAGCTGGCAGCTCGTGGGGGCTCGACTGCAGACGGCTGTTCTGGGTGTCATGGACACCTCGGATTCTGAAGCAACATCTGTGAGCACTGGACGGGCTTCGCGGTGGACAGCTGGAGGGAGCCACGCTGGTGTGTGGGGTGAGCCTGGCGTCAGAGGGCGGCAGGGGCTCCAGAGAGAGGCTTGGAGGAGACCCAGGACCCACACCTGCAGCCCAGCACTGCTGACCCACTTCAGCCACTCCGTCTCCGGATCTCACTGGGTGCCCTCTGGCCTGGCACAGCCCCAAACTGTCAGGCGGCCCCCCCCGACCAAGCCCGGTCCGCCGTTTTTGGCGGGGCGCGCCCGGGGCCCCGCTGCCTCCCCGTTCCCAGCCAGTCCTAGGAGGGGCTGCCTTTCCTGGAACCCTTATGCCTGCCCCCGGACCCAGCCCGCACCACCTGCAGCCCCAAAAGTCCAGGCAGGCACTCTCCAGCCACTCCCGCTGCAGCGGCCCTGCTTCCCGGAGCACCCCAAACGCTGCCTGCCCACCCCTCAGCCCAGCAGTCCACCCAGAGCAGGACAGGAGGGAGGCGGCCGCTGTCCGCGGTGCTGAATGGCTGTCCGGCCGGGCCTGTCCTGCGCAGGGGAGGGAGACCCAGGAGGCTGGGCCTGCAGGGGCCTCGCGAGACGGAGCAGACTGGGCTGGCTTTGTTGAAAAGCACTCCATCGATCGGGCCCTTCCTCACTCAGGGGAGTGGGGGATGGACACACTTGACCGGCAGCTCCTCCCCACCCCGTGTCAGAGAGGAGCCCTGAGGAGGCCTTTGCTCGGCCGGATGGCTGCCTGCCTGCCTCAGTGGGAGGGATGTCAGGCCAGGGACGCAGGGGCTACTGTGTGGCCAGGAGCAGCGTCCACGGCTGCTCAGGGAGCCTCAAGGGCTGGACTTCAGACACCATGAAGTGCCCCCAGCAGTGAAGTGGCCTCTGGGGTCCTGGCACAGGGGCTCCTCAGAGGGCAGGACAATGTGACCACCAGTCTGCACCCTTGTCAACACGCAGCCCCCACAGCCTGCCACACCCGCTGGCTCAGGCCTGAGGGGGCCTCACGCCTGGACTGGGTCTGCCTGAGAGTCCAGCCCGGGTCACCGTGCTGGGCCTCGCGTTCCCATCTGAACAACGGCGACGCTGTCCTCCAGGGGCCAGAGGGTGCGCCTGTGAAGCGACCACTGGGCTTTGAATCTGACCCCAGCCTTGCCTCCGGGTGGCCCTGACATCACACCGCCCTGCGCCCAGGTCTGTTTGAAGAGGAAGGTCAGCACAGACAAGCGGTCCGTGGAGGGCAGAGGCAGCCACGCTGGTGTCCCCAGCCAGAGCTGCAGTGCTGGCCTCCAGGCATGGCCGCTGCCCTGCCCCCACCCTGGGCAGCTCCCAGTGGGGGCAGTGTGGGGAATCAGGGAGGACACCACTGGGAGGAGGAGAGACTGAGTGGCCACCCGCTAATCCCTATAAGACCAGATGCGGAGTAGCAGGCGAGGCGTCCAGCCAAGTGGGGCTGGGCGGTCCCACCCCACAGGGGCTCTGACTGTGGCCATGGGCGCCAGGGTCTCAGGCACGTGCTCCGACTGGGCTGGGGGCGCAGCTGCAGACGGGCACCCTCTGGCCCTGTTCTCAGCGCACCCCTCCTCATCTTAGGAGAGAAAGGTGTTTCTTCTTGGAGGAGGGAACCTTGGGCAAAAAAGGCAGCCCGGGCAGGGGTGTGGAGCTTCAGCTCTCGAGCCAGCTGCAGTGGTGGGGGTACAGCGACAGCTCGGGTCCTCCTGGGTAAGTCGCCAGGGCCAGGGCTGAGCTGGCCACAGACCCTGGGCCTCAGTGGGTAAAGAGACCCCTGAGAGCCACTGGCCCTGGGAGAAGGCCCCCGGGCACAGCCTTGCTGGGTGCACCCTCCAGGTGTTTTTCTCTGCCACTGGGGAGTGCCAGGGCAGGCCTACGGTCCATCCAGGCCCCTGTGGGCATAGCAGCGTGGGAATTGGCAGCCGCTGGCAGGACCCACAGACCCTGTCTGAGCCTGGCTCCCAGGGAGCGGGTCTCCCTGGTGCAGGTAACAGGGTGAGCTGGGGAGAGACGCGGCCGGGCAGCTCTGGGAAACAAGGCACGTGGCTCCCTGAGGCAGCAGGCAGGCCCTGTACCCGGCCGTGCCAGCACAGCAGCCGAGGTCAGACACGCTACTGCAGAGCGCAGCCGTGGCCCCGGCCGAGGAGTGGCCCCAGCTGGGGGAGCAGCCAGGCAGACCTGGTGCACTGCAGCACGCCCACTGAGGGCAGCCTCACCCCGGACGTGCTGTGTGCCCGCATGTCACATCCAAGAGGGCAAACCCACGGGGACAGTGGTCGTAGGTTGCCAGGGGCTGAGAGTGACCGCTGATGGGCACAGCTTCCTCTCCAGGGGATGGAAATACCTGGGCGGGCAGGCGGGGGGCCCAAGCTCGCTACTTTAAGGTGGCGCCTCTGTGGTCGGAGTCACCCCAGCTCCCCAGAGCCCGCGGCTGGGACTTCTCTGAGGACACTCTACCTCCTGAGCCAAGCCTGCCCATCAGTGTCACTCAGAGGGCCACCCAGGCAGACTCAGCCACCTGGGCCGGTGTGTGGAGGGTGCGTGCGGCCTCTTGCCCGGCTCCTCCAGCCCCGTGCCCGGCCAGCCCGTTCTGGAACTCCCGCGGGAACCTCGTCTCCCAGCACAGCTCTGGTATCTGCAGTGAGGGCTGGGACGTGGAGCCGGGGCGCCCACTGTCTGTCACAGGAGCTCTGGGTGGGCAGGGCGAGGGGCTTAGAGTGTCACATGTGGCCTCGGGGCATTGCAGAGGGGTACCTGGGCAGGGGCCGAGGGACGGGGGAGCCTGTACTGCCTGACGGGGTGCCAGGTGGTACCGAGTCTCGTCCAGCCTGGCCGGCAGGTGTTCAAGGCCCGATGCCCTGGCCCTAGAGCCTCGGGGCTCGTGCCAGGTGGAGTGGCCTCCACAAGCCACGGCTCCCCTCTAACACTGCCCAGTCACCAGGGCCACGAGGCTCCATTCCCGAAGACGTTCTCCACCACCCTCCCCTCCACCCCAGCTACCCTGCAAAGACCATGCTGCAGATGGACGGCACCACAGACACCTGGCAGGCTGGGATAGCCCAGCCCAGCCCAGCCCTGCATGCCTCTCCCCTCCTCCTGCCTGAGCTGCCAGAGCCACTCCCTGCTCAAGATCCCACTGTGGCTCCCTAGTGCGCTGGACACAGAGTCCAGCCCCTTGGCCCATAAGCGCGGCCCCAGTGATGCCATGTCTGACCCTCCTGGGCCTGGCTGGCTCCTCACAGTGGCCACCACAGGGCACGGGTGGCCCTTGTCCATAGGGCTGAGCACTGTGGCTGGGCCCGGAGGCTCAGGCTAGACAGAGCTGTGCTTGAGCAGGGACTGCAGCCTCAGCCAGGGTGCATGGGTCCCGCCTTGCCGGGCATCCGGCTGGGCCACACCGACGGCCAGCGGAAGCCAGGTGGAGGGGTGGGGAGGGTGCGGGCGGGCTGGCGACCCTGCCCTAACAGAGGCGGGGCAGAGGGCCCCACTGCCACCCTGAGGCTTCTGTGCCCACCTCCCTCTGTGGGGCCTAGGAGGCACCCCACAGGGACGCAGGGCCGCGCCAGGGCACGGCACCACACGACAGCTAGCTGGCCGGCCACGAGCCGGGGCCACCGGGAGGGAGGCTGCAGGACGGGGGCCCTTGTCCTGGTCCCTGGGAGCTGACTGAAAAAGGAGTTTCCCTCTCTCTGAGCCGCCCCCATGGAGTCCAGTGGCTGACAGGGCAGGAAGCCCGGGGTGGCCCAGGGCGAGCGGCAGGGCGAGGGCCCAGAGCACCACCAGGAGAGGCCACTGCTGGGGTTAGCGTGAGGGCGGGCTGTGGCCTGAGGTGGGTGGACACGTCCCACTTTGACAGGGCAGATGCCCCAGGGCCACTCCTGCTCTCTGTCCCAGCACTTCCGGAAACGGTCCCCTCATCCCATGGGAGCAGGACTACCTGGTCCATGAGGGGTGCAGCAACACCTACGCCCCCCCCATGTACAGCAGCAGCCTGTGAGGGTGAGCCAGGCAGGGCAGCGGGTGGGCCCTAGGCCCCTCAAGGTGGCCTCCCTCGGCCCCCTCGGCCAGGGCCAGAGCCAGCAGCAGCGGGGCAGGGTGTGGGCCTCCAGACGGCTTCCTGCTTCGCCGTCCTGCCCCCACCTGGCAGTGGCCGTCGGAGGAGAGCTGGGGACATCCCTGCCACACTCACCGCCCCTGTGCAGGAGCTGGGGTGGCCGGGCCGGTCTCTCCCTCGCCAGGCCCCCGCTGTGGCCGGCCCCAGAAGGCTGTCTGGGAGCTGCGTGGCCTGGACCCAGTGACGCAGCACCTCGGCTGGGCTGGGGGTGGGGAAGGAGGGGAGCCGACCAAACATGGAACTGTTTGTTCTCTGGACAGCGCAGGGTCACGGAGGCGCTGGGGGCTGGGCTGCCCATGGGAGCGCGCCTCCCCCGGAGCCCTGGGACAGGCATCACATGAGTGGGCGCCAAGCAGGCCTTCCTGTCCCGGGGGCTGGAAGCCCACAGGTCCTCCCCTTGGTCCTGCTGCCACCACGGCCCACCCCGGAGGCACCGTGTGTCACAGGCCACATGAGCCAGCAGTGCGCAGCCCAGCACCGCGGCGTGACTCCACCTGCACAGCCTCCCTGGCGGCCGAGTCGGGCTGGGGCACAGGCGGAACACGCCAGGAGCCTGTGCCGTGTGCATGCCCATGCCTAGGAACCAGAGGCACGCCTGGGGTGGCAGTGTGACGTGTGTTTGGCCTGTCCCTGCGTGCCATGCACACGTGTCTGCACACCTCCGAGGCAAGGGATGGACTTCGGCTCTTCTCGGAAGGAAGATGCTGTCCCCAGGCCCCGAAGGGTTGGCTGGCAGGGTCAGGTCTGAGGCTCCTGGAGCCCCCGGACTGCGATCCTCCGTCCACTGCTGTGGTCGCAGAAAGCACGATGTCCGTGGAGAAGCACCATCTTTTCAAGGCGAATCTGAGTTGGGGGCGCCTGATCCCAACCCTTCAGACACCGGCCTGCAGGATGCCTGACCTCGCCAGGGCCCCACTGGCTCCTTGACGAAGCATCAGCAACACCACCTGTACCTAGGCCCACAGCCCCCCGCCCGTCTGAGCAGAGCCACCCATGTCTCCAGGCCCCTGCTGGCACAGCGCTCAATGTCCCTGCCTGAGAGCAGAGGCACCCCAGCCCTGCCCCCAGCCAGTCTCTGGGCCCCCCTCTCCAGCTGCCATGGTCCTGGAGGAAGGCCAGAGGGACCCGGCTTTACCAGCTGGGCGCTCCCAGCATGCCCCGGGCCCAGGAGGGAAAGGCGTGGGCAGAGGGAACCCTGGGAGAGACCGCCTGCCCAGGGGTCTGCTGCAGGCGGAATTCTCCAGGCCAGAAATAGCTGCCCGACAGCCACATGCAGCTGCCCACGGCCCGAACTAGTGACCCAGGGGAATGGACGCTCCTGCAGGGAATGCGGCCCGAGCGCCCCGCCCTGCCCAACCCCTGGTCTGGCCAGGCTGGTGGCAGCTCCTGAGGGGAACTGACAGACTCGCAGACCCTGGGCTGGCCCACGTGGACACAGCCCCTACCCGGCCTCAGCAGGCTGGCATTTGGGCAGAGGTCTCAGATGGGGCAGCCATAGGCCCAGGCGCTGCCCACTTCAAGGGGTGGGACTGGCCTTCAACATCTGGGTCTGGAGGCTGAGAACAGGGACCCCCGAGTGGCCAGCCAGGAGGCCGGAAGGAGGTGAGCAGGTCCCACGTGGGCTGTCCGGGTCCTGGCTGGCTCCTCACACTGCTGTCCTTCTCCCATTTCCCTCCATTCCTCACCGAATGGAGGCCAGAGAGGACCGACAGCCAGAAAAGTCGAAGTCAGAGGGGCCCGCTCCCCTCCGACGGGCTCCTGTGAGGTGCCCAGCAGAGGGGTGCCCGCCGGTGCGGACCTGCGAAGCAGCAAGCTCGGGCGTCTCAGGACGACGGCTGTGTCTATGCCCGGGCTGGGGGAAGCCTGGCCCTGCTGACTTGGCCTCCCAGGGCAGGGCCTCAGGCCTCAGAGGTCTGGGGTCCAGGTACCTGGGACACCCCCCTCCTCGACCCTGACCAGGAGCCCCACAGGTGGCCATGCCAGCACCTCCGCGGCACGTCCTTCTCCCTTGCACACCTGCAGGCAACGCCCATGGTCTTAGCTCACACCTGCGTGTGGACGCCGGGAGCCTGGCTCTGCCGGAGCACAGGGCTGCTGACACGGCCAGGCCACTGCCCTTCGACAGAGCGGCCAGTCCCTGCCAAGTCCAGCTTTCCCATGAGTGCGGGCCGGCAATGGGGTGTTTGTCTACAAAGACGGGGACGGGGCCTCCCATACTCCGGCTGGCTGTGCCGACCAGGGCCTCCTTGGGTAAGGGAGGGGCACGCAGGCTGAGGGCAGACCTGGAGTCCAGCCAACACTGAGCCACCAACACCCCTCTCCACAGGACGGGGGGCACAGCCAGCCAGGCTAGGGCAGGACAAGCCAGAGCTGGCTCGGGCTGACCCGCACCTGGCCACCCAACGCGGAGGCCTGTGGGAAGCTGTCTGCTGAGGCTGCCGTGGCACACAGCACCTGGAATCTTCCAGCAAGTCCCGGGCCTGGGTGTGACCAGCCTGAGCCAGGTTGGCCCAGAGACATGCCAGACATGAGTGACACTGATGTCACCAGGCCTTCTCAGGCCACCATGTCCCGACCAGAGCAAGCCCGGGTCGTGAGGGGCTGGGGGTGGGAGGCCGTCCGAGTTTGACACTGCCCGGGCATACGGAACCCCAGCAGGGCCACGTGGGGCAGCCTGCGGCACTAAGGGGCATGTGGTCTCTGCTCAGCCCAGCGCCACCCCGCCCTGAAAGCCACTGGCGCGTGGGCCTGGGCACAGAGGAAGGACTCCCAGACGCCTAGCCTGCTGCCCCAGGAGTGGCCGTGACCGATGCCCCTGAGGCCTTGCACCCTGTCCTCCAATCCGGGGTGCAGGCAGAAGCTGCTTAGGGCCTGAGCCCGTGAGCTGGAGCCTGGGGTGCCAACGCCGTCTGACAGACAGACACACAGACAGGCTGAGGCCGAGCTCCTGCCTAGACGGCCACTCACAGGTCAACGGCGTCCAGAAGATGCTGCCAGTCCTGGGAGCTTGCCCCAGACAGCCCCAGCTACACGGACGCTGGGCCCACGCCCAGGCCCCGGCTCACTCCATACGAGGGCTGGCCCCCCAACACTCGCTCTGGACCACAGGACACTTGGGGGGAGGGAGGCTCTGTGGCCCCTGGCCTCCCTGTCCTCCCACCACCCCGCTATCGACAGCCGTGACACTTAAGTAGAGAGGCCCAGACCTGGAAAGTGGATTTCTAACTGAGGCTGCCTGGACTCCGGCTCAGCACCTGGGTACTGCCCGCCCTCAGGCCTCCCCAAGGCCATGCCCCTCCACGGGGCCACCCCCAGTCCCGACATCTGGCCCTGACACTCGGTGCACCCACAGGCACCCCAACACTGCTTCAAGTTCGGGGCCGAGGGTCCACCTCGTGGTTGTGTGGCCTGGCTATGGTGGGCTCTGGCCACTCGAGTATGCCCAGGCCGGGCCAGCCTGCTGGCAGCTCCGGCCATGCATCTGAACAAGGCCACGGCCTGTGGGGGATGGACAGCAAGGGTGGAACCCACCTGAAGACCGTGGTGCCAGGTGCAGGTGGGCCGGAGGGAGCCAGCCTGTGGCCAACCCGGGGCCCGACCAGGCGCCGGCCGTCGGCTGTCGTGAGGCCACCTCCTGGGTCCCCATGTCCTCATGTGGCGGCCAGGCCAGGGCCTCTCTGGGGCCCTTTGCTAGGGCACTAACCCGTCCACGAAGGCCCCACCCGTGCAACCTCACTGGACCCTGAGCACCTCCCTGGGAGGTCATGGGGCGAGTCCACGTTGGTGAGATGCCCCAGCGCGGCCGGCCACTGTCCCCGGGGCCACTGCCTCTCCTGTACACCCTCCCGTGCCGTTGCGGGCTGAGGGGGCACCCCAACCCCATGTGGAAGTCTTGACTCCCCGCACCTCAGAACTGGACTTGGAGATGGGGCTTACGGCTTGGAAAGGCCACTGGGGTGGTTAGTCCCCTCCAACGGGCCTGGGACAGACCCAGAGTGCCGGCCTTCCAGGGCGCAGGGTGTCTCCGACAGGCGGGGCCCTGGGGTGGGGAACCCACTAGCTCCCACACCTCACTCGGAGCCCCAGCCCCAGAAACTGACGCAGTGCCTGTGGTGAGCTGTGCCCTGAGTGTGCTGGGGTGGCCACAGCTCTCGTGGCCCTCCAGGAAGCTGTGGGCGCCCCCCAGCACCCATTCTGCCCTGCTGCATCCTGGTTCCCCAGAGGGGAGCTCCCAGGTGGGCTTGGCTTCCCGATGCCCAGACCCCCAAACTCTAGCAGTTGGGCTCGGGGTGCACGGGCTCGGGGGCATGGCCTCTCAGACAGCCCAGGGCCTGCTTCCCCAGAGCTGCCGTGTGGATGCGGCCTGCGAGTTCCGCCTGCCAGGAGCGAGAGAACCCGTGTCCCGCA
>NW_006159653.1:1055088-1057013 GCF_000334495.1 Tupaia belangeri chinensis | reverse complement strand
GCGTCCTCCCCCAGAGCTGCCGTGTGGATGCGCCCTGCGAGTCCCGCCTGCCAGGAGCGAGAGAACCTGTGTCCAGCAGGCCCCCCGCCCCCCGGCCCCCGCTCCTTGCTGCCCCTGCCTAGCTCTGTGAGAACAGGCACCCTGACCCGAGCTGGTGGCGACGGGGGCGCGCCCACACACCGGCTCCGTGAGGCTAGGAGGCTGTGCCACTCCGGCCCCCACACAGGCCATGGTGGGCGGGAACTCCGTGCGGGGCGATGACCCCCACAGAGGGCCGAGCCTGGCAGGGCGGCACACACGTGGGCATGATGTGGGGGTGAGAGCCGTGGGCCCAGGGTCCGAGGAGACAGTGTGGGCAGCGACACGGGAGTCGGCAGTGGGCGTGGGAGGCCCGGGGCCGTCCTGGCACACCCCGCCACGGTGCACCTGCCACCTGCTTTTGGAAGGCTCCCACTTGGCCCTCCCTTTCTCGGGGTCCCCCTCACTGCTGAGCACCAGCCGCACATCGGGGAAGGAAGGCTGCATGGGGGCCGTGCGCCTGGGGGTGCAGCGGGCATGAGCGGACCCTCCGGGGCAGACAGGCAGAGGCCAAACGCCAGCAGAGAGGAACCTGAGGCCACTCCCTCGTGACCCCCCGCCCAGCCCGCACCAGGCTTCATGGGCAGACCCACCAGATGGACCTTCTGGGGGGCGAGAGCACCCCCCGGCCTCTGGGCACCATGTGGCTCCCCGCGGTGACTGACAGACCTGTGCCCGCAGGGCGCGTCACCTTCCACAGCCTTGCCTCATGGGCCACGGAGCAGGGGGACCTCGGTGCCACGACTGTACACGACAGGCTCGTGCCCACACACACACGTGGGACGTGCCCTGGGCCCTAGGGAGTCCAGGCCAGTGCTGCCGGCTGGCCCACCCGGCTCCCCTCCGAGTCTGAGTTCTTGGAAATCAGAGGGAGAGGGTTTTAAGCGCCCTGTCGTTCTCAGACCCACAGCGGGCACCACCCTCCCCAGCTGCTGGCCGCGGCTCCGGAGCCAGGGGTGGCCCTCTTCCAGACCCTCCGAGCTAAGCCCCCTCGAGGCTGGCCTGGTCAGGGCTGGGGGTGTCCTGGGCAGGGCCCCCCTGCAGCACCCCGTGTGCCCATGCCATACTAGGACCTGGTCATGGTCAGCTGCTGGGGACAGCCACCGTCTCCTGGTCCAGACTCCTCAAAGGAGGCCACGGGCCATCCGGTGCTCAGTACCCCCAGGTTGGGCTCTGGCGAGAACAGGGCAGATGGGGAGAGTCTGTGCCCAGGGGCCCTGTGCCACCAGTGACCCCCGCCTAGCTGGCATCGTCAGGGCGGGAGCTGAGGCCGAGACCTGCCTGCCCACTGCGGCCGGGAGCTCCGAGCACCTGAGCACCGCGTGGTCCTGGGGCCTCCCAGCCCGTCCACTCTGCCCCTGAGTTGGGCTGTCCTAGACCACCAGGACCCAGGGCACCAACCTGGAAGCACGCCCCTCCTCCCTGGCACTTCAGTGTTCCAGAAACACAGCCCCTTTCCCCGGAGAACACGGCCCTAGCCCAGAGCTCGCCGCTGCTGTTGACAAGGCCCGACGTGCTCTCGGGTTCCGTCTCAAACACGAAGCCGGCACTGGTGGGCGTCAGCGCCGGCCAAACACCGCACCTCCCTCCCGCACACACTGCTGTGACTGCCCTGCCCCCACGGGCCCTCCGCCCTGGCGCCTTCGGGCTCGCCACCTGTCTGCAGCTGCGCCTGCACGCCAAACCCCAATGGCAACCACGTCTCGGCTCACTGCTCCAGCCACGGCACAGGCCTGCCAGTCTCAGAGCGCTGCGGCCACGGACCAGGGCTGCCCGGCCGCCCACTTAGGGCCCACCCACCGGCTGGCTGAGGTTAGGAAGCCTGGGGTGGCAGGTGGAGCACAGCC
>NW_006159653.1:1054595-1055075 GCF_000334495.1 Tupaia belangeri chinensis | reverse complement strand
CGGGCCGACCCCGGCCGCTAGCAGCCCGTGGGGTCCATGCCTGACCCCCACACTGGATGCCTGCCAGGCCGAGGGTGCGTCTGTGCCACACTGTAGAAGCCAGTTGCTGGGGCAGCCGGTCCTGTGCCACGTTGCTTCACTAGGGAGCCCCAAGCACAGAGGAGCCAGCTCCCTGCTTCCCTGCTGTGCCATGTCGCGAGGTTCCCTCACGAGGCTGGCGACACGAAACTCAGCCCGTGTCCTTCCAAGGGGAAGCCACAGCTTCCTGGACAGACGGGCAGGCCCGCTCAGGGAGGGCCAGCCTGGGTCCTTCGCCCCACGAGGCGGGATCGGCCTGAGAGCCTGGGGGAGAGGAGGGCGCTGCCTCTGCCCACGCAAGCGTCCTTCCCACGGGGACAGAGATGTGCTGCTACTCTCGGCTGGGGACTCACGGAGTGAGGGCCGGGCCGAGCTGGATGGAGCAGCCGCCACGGCCCACAC
>NW_006159653.1:1049787-1054531 GCF_000334495.1 Tupaia belangeri chinensis | reverse complement strand
CGCCAGGGCCCACACCGCCAGGGCCACACCGCCAGGGCCCCACCGCCAGGGCCACACCGCCAGGGCCCACACCATCCAGGGCCCAGCACCATCCGGGTCCCAGCACTGTCCAGGGCCCACACCGTCCAGGGTCCACACCGTCCAGGGCCCACACCGTCCAGGGCCCAGCACCGTCGGCCCCAGCACCGTCTAGGGCCCACACCGTCCAGGGTCCAGCACCGTCCAGGGTCCAGCGGCCTGTGTCAGCGAGTACACACTGACTCCTGGACCTGAAGCCGGCCGGCTGGGCCGATTCCAGAGCAGCTGGTGCGTTCCTTGACCCCAACCTAGGCCCCCACCCTGTGCAGCACAGGGACCACCTGGCACCGTGGGCTGTGAAGACCCCGTATGGAGGACGCTGCTACTGCCTCGTCCAACACATGGCCCCCAGACGCTGGGGGCCGAGGAGCACAAGGGCTGACGCCAACATGGCTGAGGCGGAGGGCCCGAGGGCTGGGGTGACCGGTGGTGGCAGAGTGGGCCTGGGCATGCAGGGGTGTCCCAGGCAGGCCAGGGGTGGGCCTGGTGCCTGCAGCAGCCAGAAGCAGCACAGGCCCCGCCCACCACAGGACTCAGGGCAGGTTCGCTGTCCCCTGCTGTCCATGCGCTTGAGAAATCAACCCTGTCACCTCCAGAAAAACAAACCATGCAGCCCTTTCTTCCCCGCATCTCATTTCCAGAAACACCCTACCAGTGTCCAGGGGCGTGGCTAGCTCCAAGGTGGGGCCTGTGGCCAGGGTGGGCTGCAGGGGCTGCCAGTCACAGCCTGGGTGGCCCCCTCTGCTGGGTCCCCTCCCTGCCCCAAACAAGTCACATCCTTGGTCAGCCAGGGACTGCAGGGACGGGCAGACACCTCAGGGGAGCGGGTGCTGGGGCTCCAGGCTGCACTGTGGGGCATGGCAGGTGGCACGAGGGTGGCTGAGCAGGGACAAGGTCTAGGGCAGGGCGGAGACAGGCCAGAGACCAAGCACATGTGGGCAGGGCCAGGATGGGGAGGGGGCTGAGCTAGGTGTGGGGTTCCCACCCAGGGCCCTGGGCTGGGCAGCACCTAGCTCCGGGCAGCCGTGAGTCCCCAGGCCAGGGCGCCTTCCGGACCCTGCACAGTCCAGCAGTCACCAAGCCGGGACAGTGACACGGGGACAGCTCCATTAATTTCAACACATCAGCTTCTAACTCAGAAAAGAACATGAAACGCACACGAGTGGGTGAGAGACCACGGTCCCTGCCCGGCCCTGGTGCCTAACATCAGGTCACGCCCCTCAACCCAGAGCAGGGGCCCCTGCCCCGCGCACTCCTGCCCTCTCCCTGCCCCAGGCCCACAGGGCCCATGGCCCCTGGCTGCTCCGGGGAGGCCCCAAGCTCCTCTCGTGGGCTGTGCAGGGAGTGAGGGGCACACACAGTTGGCGGGGCAGCCTGGAAGCCAGCCCAGGCCTAGCCAGGCTGTTCCAGGGAGAAAGCAGTGTTTATTTTCTAGCTGAAGTCAGAAAGACAAGATGGAGCCGGAGGCTGTCATCAGGGCCCAGGGAGGCCGAGGTCTCTGCTGGCTGGCTGCGGGAGGGCTCACCTTCCTGGGCTCCAGCCCGCCCCGGCCCCGTCTCTCCTTACGTAAACCCCCAGTGGACAGCTGAGCCTGCCCAGCGCTCCAGAGTCCTTGGAGCTCCAGGGCCCTGGCTCAGCCCCAGGGGGCCCTGCTGGAGGACTGGGGGCCCCTCCCAGAGAAGGGTCTGGAAGACAAGGGGAGGGGCTGCCCATGAAGGAGGGCTGCAGGGCTGCAGCGGGTGTGGCGGGGCAGGGCACTGGCAGCGTGGGGTGGCCCCGCAGGGCTTGTAAAAGTGACTTCCTGGAGTTACTGTGGTGAGGGTCCAGAGGCCAGGCCCCTCCCTGGAGGCACTCCCCAGGCTGCTGGAGCCAAGGCCGCCCTGGGGGGTGGGCGGAGACCCACTGCCTCCTGCTGGACTTCGCTCTGAACCAACTGTCCAAATTAGGAATTCCAGCACCCTCGGCCGTTCCACAAGCGCAGGAAGCCACTGGCTGGCTCGAGTCCCAGCACCCCCATGTGGCCACGGTCTGGGGCGATGGCCCCCACGCCCATGTGGAGCCAGGCCTCCCGCCAACCCCAGGAGGCAGGCTGGGGCCTCCCAGCTCAGAGTAAACACCCGACCCCGAGAAGGAGCTGAAAAGACAGGGGCGAGGATGCTGGCTCTGGGGGGCTGTGACCCCAGGGGACTCCTTTCAGTTGGGAGTCCTGGAAGGCAGGAGGTTTGGGGAGACCCAGGCGGTTAACAGGGTGCGGCGGTGGGAAGAGCACACCCTCCTGAAGGTCTGGCCTCAGTGGCCACCAGGCCAGGATGCCCCCCATGGGGTTCCCTCTGCCAGGCTCCTGCCCAGCTGCCCACACCCCACAGCTCAGTCCTCTCCCAGACATGGAAATCTGGTCCCACCGGGGCCAGGGAGTGGCTCTCCTGAATCCAGAGTGGCCACGTGGGCGAGGGTACTCCAGAGCTCCCGGCAGCCGGGCCTCAGCTACCTCTGCTACCCTCTGGCCAGGACTCCCACAGCTGACAGCAAGCCACGCCCCACTTGGTGGAGCCCCCAGGCGGCACCCTGCCAGGACTTGTGGGGCAGTGGCCGAGGGCGGTAAAGCCAAGTTCCATGTGACACTGTGGCTCCAGGCGCCTCCCCTGCTGCATCCGGGGACCCTTGTGTGGCCCCTGGGGTCACACAGCTCAGTCACTTCACATAAGGGCGGGGCTCATCCTGGCCACAGGCAAACCAGGAACCAGCTGGGGATTAGTGACAGGCGTTGCCCGGCAACGGCAACCCGACCCACTGGAAGCCCTTTGGGGCCTGAGCACTAGCAAAGGTAAAAGGAAACCCCAGAGATTCATTAGCAACAGGTTCCCATGGCAACCGCACCAAGCTCATTAATAATTTTTTTTATTCCAAGCGTGGGTGTTAAAATTCTCCTGAGGACGGATGGAGAAGCGGGTGGCAAAGCAAACACACGCGGCAGCTACTCCCACCTGCAGCCTGCCTGCTACGCACCCCACCTGCGTGCCGGGACCCAGGGTGCTCCGCCAAGAAGGGCCGCCGTGAGCCTGCAGACCCAAGCCTCCTCTACCAGGCCCACAGGGCTGGGGTGCCCACCCGGGGAGCTGGGAGTCTGGGGGCCTGGCCTGCTCGCAAGGGCCGCCTGACCAGGCAGCGAGGGGAAGCAGAACTCGGGAGTGAGGCCACGGGCGCCCTGCCCTGGAGGACCAGCAGGGATCCCTGGGCCCGCAGCCGCTGCAGGGCAGGTGCCTGAGAGAACCAGGGTTCCAAGCACAGCTGGGGGGCCATGGCCACAGCCGCACTGGGTGCAGGTCAGGCTGGAAAGAGCCGACGTCCGTGGTGGACGAGCGGGGAGAGCAGCCCCGGTACAGGGCGAGAGCCCCCAGGAGGGTGGTCAGCAGGCCGGCGCACCGGGCGAGCAGAGCAGCCGGACACATGGGCCACCAGCTGCCGGCAGGACGGCACGGGGTGGTGGCCTGGCAGCAGGCGCTCCCTCGGGGTGGGGAGTCCTGGCCGCGCACTCCGTGGACACAGTGAAAGTGGCGTGTGGAAGCCAGCCGGGCCTTTTCACACGCGAATTCTGTGGGGCATGACGCGGGCCCTCATAGGCTCAGAAACGCTGGTGGTGTTGGCGGCAGCCGCTGGCCTGGGTCCTCCGTGACCCTGAGCCGGGGTTTCCTCGTTCGCACTGGATCCAGCCCGGTGCCACAGAGATGACCAGGTGACAGGCATGGGCAGGACTGTGACCCAGAGCCTGGGAGGGCACGGACACCCTCCTCACAGGAACGGAGGAGCCAGTACTGCGAGGGTGCAGACAGCCCTGGCCTGGGCCCCGCCTCGCGGCATGAGTACTCCTGCCCCCGCCACCCCTCTGGCCACAGGGGCCTGCCTGGGCCCCCACCGGAGTGGGAACGCATGCAGACAGCGGGAGAGCCCGGGCACCACCCGAGCCGCAGCAGCGCCGTCCGACACTTGTTCAGACAAACGGGTGCCACGACTAGCCAGCAGGACCCAAGCCCTAATGGGTCCCGGGCACTGAGTGGCACCAACGCGGCCAGTCACTGACCAGGGGGAACAGGGCCATGTGCAGGTGCCGTGGCCACACTTTGGCACAGGAGGAGGAAGCGGCGCTAGCAGGATGGGGCTGGCAGGGGACAGGAAAGCCCAGGGCACTTCCGGCCAGGACTGGAGGTTGAGGAGGCCCACTGCGTTCTCGGGGTGTGAGCCTGGGGAGCAGAGACCAGCCAGAGAGAGGGGAGAGGCCTCGCCCGGCAGGGGGCAGGCAGGCGACCTCCAGGCCGGACCTCCCACTGAACCCCCAGCCGAGATGCCCCGGAGCGAGCGCAGGCTGGGGTGCAGGCGTCTCTCTGCCCAGTACACCCAGGAGCTCTGCTGAGCCATGCCCCAACCCACCCCATAGCCTGGCCTACACCTGCGGCCCCCTCGGCCCACTCAGCCTCGTCCCTCCTTACCAGAGCCACCCAGATTCCGGCGGCAGGCCTGGGGATGAGGCGGCTCTGGGGTTCTGAGAACACGGCCCAACGCCCGCAGCGCCTCCTGTTTCTAACGCGTACCAATGGTGGCCTGGCCTGGCCCTGTGTCTGTCAGTAACCCTTGCTCCCAGCCCCCCCCTCCCCCGGCCCGCCCTCCCCAT
>NW_006159653.1:1047315-1049429 GCF_000334495.1 Tupaia belangeri chinensis | reverse complement strand
CCCCGCAGCGCCTCCTGTTTCTAACGCGTACCAATGGTGGCCTGGCCTGGCCCTGTGTCTGTCAGTAACCCTTGCTCCCAGCCCCCCCCTCCCCCGGCCAGCCATCCCCATGGTGCTGTGCGGGCTTCTAGAACATTCCTCTGGATGGCTCAGCCTCCGCCCCGCAATCACAGCACCGCGTCTGGGCACATGGCTAGTGGGAGGCTTGAAGGAGACGCCCAGTGCTTGTCCGACCGTCGGCACCAAACACTCCTAGGCCATCTTCCTGCCTGTGCCCCCAGGCAGGTCCCTGAACCCAGAGGCTGGAACGTGTCTTCCACGGGCGCCCAGAGAAAGCGCACACAGAGACCCCGGCCATGCCAACTCCCCGCCAGGAGCTGCAGGGTGCCTTCAGGAGCCCTGACCTGCAACTCCACCCCACAGGGCCCTTTGTGGGGCTCAAGGCCTGACATGCACAGACGGTGGGTTAGAAAGGGTCTCTGGTGACAGGCGTGAGTCTGCGAGGACCCAGGCCACCCTGGGTAGCTGGCTGGGACCTGCCCCATATCTGAGGCACACTCAGGGCACTGGGGCGGGGACAGCAAGTTCATCTCCAGAGCGAACCCGGCCCAGCCACACCTCCACTCCCCGCACTGGACACGGGGGCTGCCACAGTGGGGACCAGGCCACGTGGGAATGGTGGCCATGACAACCCCGGATGTACTGCTGCCACTTGCCTGCAGTGCCTCCCTAGCCCAGTGTCCCATGGTGCCATGTCCTAGCTCATGGGCACTCCAGCACAGGGCTGGAGAGTGGCCCCAAGACATGCCCACGGAGGGCCACCAAAACCATCGAGAGGTGCCCACACCACAGTGAAGACAGCTGGAGGGCACCAGGCCCAGGTCCAGAGCGGCACGGCCCGGGCAGACCCGACGCTGTGCACTCTGGCTGGGGAGCTGCCTGGTGTACGGAATCCAAGCAGGCCTCTCAGCAAAATCTGGTATCAGATAAACCCCACTTCAGCGTGCACAGAACCACCGGGCTAGTCTCAGCCCAAACACTCCTGTCTGCCTCCCTGAAAGGCCCAGCTTACGGGGCCTGCACCCTGTCTGGCTATAGGACCCAGGTCCTTAGCAGCCCTGAGTCGGAGTGGGAGGGCCCCAGGCTGGCACTGCTGGTGACAGTTTTCCAGTCCTGTCTCAGACACACAGCAGGCCCCGTCCCACCTGCCCGGCTCGCCGGGTTGGGGTTGTCACCCTGGCACCAGCTCAGGGCACCTTGGGGACGTTGAGAGCATTGGCCGAGGGCCTGTGACCTGGCAGGTCTATGCTTGAGTGCGGTGAGCTGGGTCCGGCTGCCACGGGCCGAAGCGGTGCACCAAGCTGCGGGGCCAACTCTGGGGCCAACGGACGAGCCTGGAGCCCTGCCCTGTGCATTTTAACGAGGCGCTGGAGTGCGGGGACTCATCGAACGCGGCCGTAGCTGGCATCTCCTCCCAAAGACACGAGGGCACAGCAGGAGGGCCTGGGCCTCCTCCGCAGCTCCGGGCACCTGAGCGTGTGGCAGCCCTGTGGCGGGTGGTGCCAGGTTATGCGTGCCGGGACTCCAGAAGGTACCCGGCAGGCTGGCTGCCCCATGGACACTGGGCAGGCCTGACCAGCACCCTCTTCCCAGACATCAGGAAGGCCCTCAGGCCTGTGCCTCCTTGGCTCTGTGTAAGGGGGACCACTGGGGAAGGCAGGGTGGCCCACCCAGCACCAAGCCAGCCTCCAGCTTCCCCTCAACGGCTCCTCTGGTGCCAGCGTGGGCCCCCAGGCAGACCAGCGCTCACCTGCCTGCCTTCTGCAAGATGCCTCAGCTGCCGCAGCACAGACCAGAGCGGGTGAGACACCCTGGGCACACAGGAAGCTGCGGGGCAGGTGGCCCTGAAGGCCCAGCCACCCAGGGACGCCGGAGCAGGCCACACTCAGGCATGCCAGTCGGCCTCAGCACTGAGCCTGTCTTACCTGTCTGCGTGGCCCACCCCACAGCCAAATGCAGCCCGAGACCCCGGGCAGGGCCCATGGCAGGAGCCTGTGAGCCCCACACCAGGCCTCCCTGGCTTCTGTCCAGCCAGGGAAGCCAGCCCAGAAGAC
>NW_006159653.1:1046846-1047242 GCF_000334495.1 Tupaia belangeri chinensis | reverse complement strand
GGGAGGCCCGCCCAGAAGGCACGTGCCTGGAGCCCCCACAGCGCGGGCCGCCCCACGGGACACCTCCACCTCCCAGGTAAAGCTGGGAGGCCGTGAGGGCCGAGTCCACGGCTAGTCACCCCTCTCCTGGGCACCCGGCTCCTTGTCCAGGACCCTGGCAGGACAGCACGGCAGGTCTGAGTTATAGGTACACCTGCTCACCCCCTGCTCTGTGCCGTGTATCAGGGTGGGGCAGGTGGCGGTGCCTTGGGGTGTTCAGGCAGGGCACCCCTGAGCGAGCAGGTGGGCATGCCACCTGGTGTCTGGGCTGCCCAGCAAGATCCGCCACACGGATGCACTCTGGGTTCTAGGCCATGGGCCAGAGCTGAGGGGGCGCAGTCGCTGGGCCCTGGGGCC
>NW_006159653.1:1045127-1045524 GCF_000334495.1 Tupaia belangeri chinensis | reverse complement strand
TGCCCCACCCAGCCCCAAGCCAGCCTCCAGCTTCCCCTCAACGGCTCCTCTGGTGCCAGCGTGGGCCCCCAGGCAGACCAGCGCTCACCTGCCTGCCTTCTGCAAGATGCCTCAGCTGCCGCAGCACAGACCAGAGCGGGTGAGACACCCTGGGCACACAGGAAGCTGCGGGGCAGGTGGCCCTGAAGGCCCAGCCACCCAGGGACGCCGGAGCAGGCCACACTCAGGCATGCCAGTCGGCCTCAGCACTGAGCCTGTCTTACCTGTCTGCGTGGCCCACCCCACAGCCAAATGCAGCCCGAGACCCCGGGCAGGGCCCATGGCAGGAGCCTGTGAGCCCCACACCAGGCCTCCCTGGCTTCTGTCCAGCCAGGGAGGCCAGCCCAGAAGACACGGG
>NW_006159653.1:1042948-1045088 GCF_000334495.1 Tupaia belangeri chinensis | reverse complement strand
GGTAAAGGTGGGAGGCCGTCTGCCGGCACGCAGGTTCTGAACCACAGAGTCGCAGAGGGCCGAGTCCACGGCTAGTCACCCCTCTCCTGGGCACCCGGCTCCTTGTCCAGGACCCTGGCAGGACAGCACGGCAGGTCTGAGTTATAGGTACACCTGCTCACCCCCTGCTCTGTGCCGTGTATCAGGGTGGGGCAGGTGGCGGTGCCTTGGGGTGTTCAGGCAGGGCACCCCTGAGCGAGCAGGTGGGCATGCCACCTGGTGTCTGGGCTGCCCAGCAAGATCCGCCACACGGATGCACTCTGGGTTCTAGGCCATGGGCCAGAGCTGAGGGGGCGCAGTCGCTGAGCCCTGGGGCCTGCCCCTCACCTCCTGCCGGTCCTGGTCCCAGTCCCAGCCCCGCTGTAGCTCGCTGTCCTCACGGCGCTTCTCCTCGGTGGCCCTGGGGCCCTGCACCCCCACAACACCAGGCAGTGGATCCCAAGCCCAGCCCAGCCCAGCGTGTTCTCAGTCTTTGTCCGTAGAGACTTGGTTTCCGAGCACAGCCCACTCTGACTCCAGAGGTTGTGGGTTTTGGAGGATGCGTAACTTGGAACAGCACCGTCTGGACACTGCAGTGGTCCCCTCAGAGCCCTCCCCTGCCACTCTGCTGCCTGACCTCGGCCTAGGCCTCGCCACGGTGCCCTGTGTGGGGTGCAGGCCCACCTGGGCTGACCCTCTGCACTGCGCCCAGGGCCAGTGAGCACCCTATGCTCGGCCAGCACCCAGGGCACTGAGCGGCCCGGGCATGCCTCCCAGGCCAGGCGACGGGGCAGGCAGGGCCGCTGCACAAGGGCTGGCCGGCCTCCCGGGCGTGGGCACCTCCCCCGACAGCACCGCGAGGTGGGCCCAGACCTGGGACCCAGGTGGCGCCAGAACCGCCCCCGCCTGGAAGACCAGAGACCGAGGACATCCTGTTCACCCTCTGTGGGGCGACTCAACCGCCCTCACCCCTCAGAGCCTGGAGGGCGGGGCTTGCTCCCAGGTTACCCCCAAGGCAACCAGGCAAGAATGGAGAGAAGCTGAGGAACCCTCGCCTCCCATAGCGGCCCCTCAAACCACCCTGGGGAGTCCGTGGTGGCCGCCACGCAACGCGAGGCCCAACCGCCAGCGAGCTGGGACCCGAAGCCCCTACCAGCGACGGCAGCGTGGGGCAGGGGCCGGCTCTCATCCGGCGCACCGCCGGAGGCCACAGGGCAGAGGCCACCCCCTGGCGTTCCTGACCTGAGCGTCCACAGAGGTCCTGAGGGGCAGGTGGCAGCCAGCGGCCTCTGCGTGCAGACACCTCAGACCTGGGGGCCGGGTGCATGCACAAGGTCCTGCCACCTTCTGGGGAGACACACCAGCCCCCCTGCTCCCGCCGGGTCCCTGTGGGACCCTGGAACGCCTGGGTGCGGTTGAGTGCTGGACAGAGGCTGAGAGCCCACCGGCCATGGGAGACCCCTTGACCAGCCGCCACAGCATCTGTGGGCCGCATTGGAGCCCAGGTCTCTGGGGACCCACCCCAAAGGCAATCAGGAACGGGTGGAGGTGATGTGGGGGGACCCTCCTGTGGCCCCACAGGGTGACGTCACTGACCTCCATCCTCACAGGGTGCCAGGGTATCCCCAACTCAGCTTTGAAACCTTCCAGGAGATTCCAGAGGAACCGGCTCCTGCTGGGGACTCTCCCCGGGGACGGCCGCGCAGAGCCCTCCCGCCCCATCTCGATGACCAACTTGCCTGCAGCCCGGTGGGGTGGCGCTGGCAGAGCCCAGGCAGGCGTGTCCACACTGACCCTGCCAAGCAGACGCACTGGCTGGAGTCCTGGCACAGCGGTGCCAGCACACGCCAGCTTCTGGGCAGCCCTGGGCCTCGACCCCCTTGACCCCAGTGAGCACTTTGTGCCGTCTAGACGTCCGTGTACAGGCCCACCCAGGCACCCACACTGCTAGCGAGGCCAGGTGGTGACCCCGTGTGGGTCTGTGCCCCGCTGGTCAGAGGTCATTCCCCATCTCCCTATGGCCACTGAGGAGCAAGGCCATGCACGCTCGGGGGAGCCCCTGAAAGCCTCCTGGCCCAAGACTGCAGACTCAAGGCCACGGAGGGGCAGGGCTGGCCCCCCG
>NW_006159653.1:1037862-1041692 GCF_000334495.1 Tupaia belangeri chinensis | reverse complement strand
GGGGCAGGGCCGGCCCCCCTGCCACGGCTCCCCCTCCCCTGCTCGGACGCGAGCACAGACGTGGCAGTCACCAGGGAGGCCTGTACCACAGGGGCTCTCGCCGTCAGAGTCCGTCCGCAGTCCCCGGAAGCCTGGCGGCTCTGACGGCACCGCCACCACCACCCCTCTGCCAGCCGAGGCTGTCTCTGTCTGCTGTGGTTCAAGAGGGCCAGGCCAGACACGCGGCCATGGTGGCACACTCCCCAAGTGCCTCCCACACACATAGTCCCTGCAAGAACCTTTTTCAAGAACGAGCTGCACTCGGGGACAGGGCCCAGACCTGCTCTCAGCTCTGCCAAGCCAGGCCCCTTTCCTCCCAGCCTGGCCTGGGCTGTAAATGAGGACGCGGGGCCAGCTTTAACGTCCAGCTGAGAGCCCAGCCCGGACCGCGTGAGCCCAGAACTAGTGCACCGATGACGGGGCAGTTCTCCTGGCAAGGCAGGCACCCACAGGCAAGCAGAGGGGCCCGGCGCCCGGCCTCCAGGCCGCTGCCCACGAACAGAGCAGCCTCGCTGCCCTTGACTGCACTGAGGTTAGACCTGGAGCGCGGACAGCGACCGAGCTGCGTGGATATGTCCCTGGGATGCCGGACAGGCTGGCCCACCCCCGCTCCACATCCAGACCTTGGAACGGGAGCTGCCCCGGCAGCTCTGAGCCCGCCTGCCCATTGCCCGCCACGAGGGGGAGGTGCAGGGAACACCCCGACCACCTCGCAGCGCCCCCCACCACTTGCCTCTGCGGCTGCCTCAGTCAGAGGGCCCCTGGGGGTCCGAATGTGCGCCCACTGTCCAAGCACTGCTTTACGGGCCTCCTGGCCTCCAAGGCCGAGGTACTAGCACTTTCCACCTCTGGGCCTTGTCCCTGGGCCTCCACCTGCCCAGCACCCTGTCCTCCATTCCTCACCGAGCCTGCCCAACACTACCCCACCTCCAGCCAGAGGCAGACCTGAGCCCTGGGCCCCCCGGACAACGCATGGCCTTCTCAGACAACCCAGACTCTCCAGCTCCCTCCTCAGGGCCCCCCAGGCCGGCGGGCCGACTGTACCCACCTTGCGCACAAGCCCCTCCTGTCCTCCCTCCCTGGAGCTCACCCCGCCCTCGGGTAATACCAGCCACACGCCTCAGGGCCTCTGCATGTCCCGCCTGCCTGCATGCCCCTCCTGTGCCCCTCCGCCAGGCCTGGGTCAGCCTCCCTCACAGCCCCTGTGCCCACCTTACAGAGAGTCTCCCTGGCTCCCACCCCAGCACCCCCACCCTTCGAATGCTCCCACCTGCTCTGGGTAAGCACTGCCAGGTGATCATGGGACGCGTTTGCTGCCTAGGACAGGCCCCGCATGTAGAGTGACTCACCCGACTGCCCGACGGGTCTCCCGGGGCCCCCATGGCTGAAGACCACACTCAGGGCCTTCTCCCCAGGAGACAGAAAGGAGCCCAGCCCACTCGGCACCGACAGTGACAGAACCGGGACCTCGGGCGTGCGGGCTGAGCCGCCCGGCCCACCCACAGCCCACGCAGCCATGAGGGCCCTCAGCAGACCCTTCCCAAAGCACCGGGCGCAAACTTGCCAGCCCTGAGCTGCAGAGGCTAGCAGGCCTGTGACCCCCGCCAGGCCCAGCCTGCTCTGGACCAGGCCTCCCCCTCCCACACCGCCCCCAGGCTTCAGGAACTCACAGATACCGCCCCAGAAGCTATCTGGTCTTCCTGTCAGATCAGGTGTGCACGCTCGGTGCCAGCTCTGGCGCCCAGGAGCCAGCGTCCTTGGCAGACAGGGGCCCCAGCAGGCTGTGGTCTGCTGTGGGCGGCAGGACGGGAATCCGCCCTCCTGAGTGCCCAGCTCAAGGACCTCCTGGGCCTGTGACCGCCTACACCAAAAGCCAGCTCCAGTGTCTAGGAACTGCCAACACGGGGTGCACCCGAAATGCTCAAGGCCACGCAACGAGAGACAGGCGTGTCGGAGACGGGTCTGCGCCCACCTATGGGCCTCAAGGAGCCAGGGAGGGCAGCAGGGCCTGGGGCAGGCAGTGGCCCTTCCCAGGTCAGCACCCTGCAGGTCCTCACTGGGACACCCACGCCCTCCACGAGCCTGGGCAAGGGCGGCTACCACACGGCAGCCCGACAGCTGGGAGCACAGGGCCTCACAAGACGCCGCTGGGAAGCAGATGGCCTGCTTGACGCCCCTGCCTGGAAGGCCCCAGCCAGACGGCGGACTTGGGGGCAGGCAGGGCTCCACTCAGCTCTGCCCGTCACAGCCATGACCTTGGCATGTCCCTGGCTCTCCACCCTCCCGGGAGCCTTATGGTATGGGATGTCCTGCCCGACCTGTAGGGACACCTTCTGGAGGACCTTGCAGCCCCCAAGTCCCCCCTGGCCACCTCTGACTCCCTAAACATGCATAGCTGCCCTCTTCTGTTGCACGGGGACTGCAGGGCGTCCCCCTTCCAGCCTCTGAGCATCCCCAGGAGGCCCTGCCGCACGGGGCACTGGGACCCCAGCAGCTGTGTCACGGGCGAGCTTCCAGTCAGGAAATGGGGGTGGGGGCGGGCTACAACGCAGAGCCCACCCACCTCCCCTATAAATAACCCTGTGTAGGAGAAGCAGCACTCGCAGATAGTCCCAGCACAATTATATTTAAAAAGCAAAGTAAACCAATGAGGAGGGCCGCCCTTGGAGGCCCCCTGTAGGGCAGGCCAGGGCCACGTGTGCACTTGGGTGGGGTTCGAATGCTTGGGGGCTCAGCCACACCAGCTGGGCGTGTGCCAGCCTCCAGGGAGCCAGGAGTTACTTGGGGGAGGGCTCCCGGGCAAATCCGATTACCGTCCCTCTCCGAGCTCAAGCTGGGCGGGGAGGGCGAAGCGCTCGCGGCCCCACCTGCAGGCAGACAGCATGGCCCCAGGAGACCTTGTTCCAGGGCACTCGCAGCCCTGGAGAAACCCTGGCCACACGATCGCCCCTCTTTCCCCGCTGCCCGGGGCCCACCCCCTCGGGCGCCCCGAGAAAGCCGAGCCCCCACCTGTCCAAGCTTATCTTCGGTTCCCTGAGGCCTGGGTGCATACTCCGCACGGGCCAGCATCTGTGGGAGGTCAGCACGGTCTCCAAGGTGGGGGTCACACACACTAACGCCGGGTGTCCACGGGGGCGGGGTGGGGGGTCCAGGGGAGCTCTTCTCCTAAAGTCCCCAGGGTCAGCAGAAGAGGTTGGTCATGCTCCGAATCACCCACCTCTTAGTGTGGATGGTGGGGGGAGGTGCCGTGGGGCTGCAAGGAGCCCCGTAACTCCAAGCCAGAGAGCCATGAGAAAACCAGGTGGGCCCGGCAGAGCCAGGGCTGGCTTGCTCCGCCCTGGCACCTTCCAGCTCTCTCCGTGAGGACCAGCAATGCCCTGGAGGCTCCAAGGGCATCCTCACCCCAGGACTCAGGTCTCAAGGCACCATCAGCCCCACAGCCCTGGCCCTCGAGAGCTTACCCACCTGCGGGAGGCCTCCCGGTCCCCGCCTTCTCTGTAGAGCAGCACCAACAACCTCCAGGAGTCCTCAGGGATGCAGTCAGCCCGAGCAGGCCCAGGCTCAGAACAGAGCACAGAGCACCAGGCTCGGGGGCTGTCAGGGAGAGAAAGACCAGGGCGCACCTGGCAGTGACCGCCTGCCTCTGCTCCCCAGGGCCTGCTTGCACTGCCACTGCCCACTGCCACCCCACCTTCCAGTGACACCAAGCGACTGGACCACCTCCAGTCTCGGTACTGCAGGGTAGAAAGGCTGGCCCACCACCGCCAGCCGGGCCGGGCCAGCGAGGCACG
>NW_006159653.1:1035551-1036713 GCF_000334495.1 Tupaia belangeri chinensis | reverse complement strand
GTCAGCCGGAAGGGGGGAGGCCAGCCCGCCCCAGCCACCGCCTGCTGGCCTGGACCACGACAGCCCCTCTCAAGCAGACGCATCTGACTCACCCAATGTTTGGATTTGAGAGAGAGAAACACGGGTTTTATTACTTTTTTTGGTGCACACCCCTCCCTAGCATCTAATATTTACACAGTTGAACGCACAAGGTAGGGAACACATACGCAGGCCGTTCATCATGGCCGTCTGTCCGCCCTGACGGCAAGTTCCTGCCAGAGGGCCACAACTATCCCCCGAGCCCTGTAGGAGGGGCAGCACTTTATGGCCTGGCTGCCCTGGCCCCACATGAAACCTGATGGGGAGGGCCAGCTGGGACACAGAGGGCCCAAAGGCCACCTGCCGAGGACCTCCAGACCAACCCAACTATGTTCTGGAACTGTCTCTGCAAGTCTGCCATTCTAGCCTGGAGCTAAAGCAGTGGTCAAGGAAGGGCACAGCCCTTGGGTGCCCTGTAGGAGGTTCAGCCCGGAAAAGGGACTTGTCTACAATGGGACCCTCACTGCGCTCTCCAAGGAAGGGAACCCAGAACCCCAGCGGCTCCCAGTCCCCCATGGCCTCTGAGACGGGAAGTCGAGGTTTTTCCCGAGGGCCACGGAAAACTTGGCTCCTTGGCTATGGTCCCTCCTGGTTTCTCCTTCCCTGGAAAGGTCCCCCCCAGGGGGAGAGCTCTCTTCCTGCCCTGGGGAGTGGAGGGGAGAAAGGAGTTAGGAGCCCCCCCAGCACAATTCTCTCCCCTCCGAGTCTGGTGGCCTGGCTGCTCCTCTTCCTCCCTCTCCCCACCTGAGCTGGCTCTTGACCAGGGACACCCCATTTGAGTTGAGAAGGCGCCCCCACAGCCACCAAAGCCCTGGAGCCCACCTCTCTTAGAGCGCTGCCCTCGGCCCCTTCTGTAGCCCCAAAGAGCCAGGCCAGGGAACGCAGAGGGAAACACGGAGGAGTCCCGCGCCCAGATCCCGGCACCTAGAACCCCACGCCCACGCCCACGCCCGCAGGCTCGAGGATATGGGTTACAGACCAACCGGAGGCACCAGCTGCGCGGCCGCGTGGTCTGCCCGAGACAGAAGAAGACTGTAGCCGCCAGTGCTGGGTATGGGACCGGCTGGGGCGCGTCGGGCTCCCC
>NW_006159653.1:1024904-1031710 GCF_000334495.1 Tupaia belangeri chinensis | reverse complement strand
GCGCGCAGCCCCTCTCCCCCACTGCAACGCGGGCCGGGGTCTGCGGAGGGGCGGAGACGGCGGGCGTGGGAGGCTGTGCCGTGGCCGCTTGCCCCTCTCCCCGCGTGTGTCCTGGGTGTGCCCGAGCGAGTGTGTGACGGTGCGCGGGGCAGGCTGGGCGTAATGCGTCGCGGAGTGGCCGTGGGTGGCTCTGGGCGCTCCCGCCCCGCGGCTCTCCCTGGCGCGCGCAGGCAGTTTCCGCGAACTTGGCCCAGTGCCCGCCGGTTCCTGCGTGGGTTCTGTGAGGCCCGGCGGCATCCCCCACCCACACTCACACCTAGAACCGCGAGGGCCTCTTGGAGGAGTCCCTCTCCAGCCAACCGAAGTGCCTCCCGCCAGCCTGGGCCCCTGAGAGTGCTGACATGGGCCGGAGGGCACGCGTGCGCCATCCGTCGGGATTGCCGCCCCTGAGGTGTCGGCAGGGAGGGGCTGGTGCGGGCTCTTGGTCCCTCACACCGGAAGGCGCTGTGTCCTGGAGATTCCCACCTTGGTGCCACCACCACTCTGCTGTCACCAGGAACTTCTGTTCCCATGTGTGCCCTCATATCCCACCCCGGTTCTCTGTGTCCTGGAGATTCCCACCTTCCTGCCACCACCGCTCTGCTGTCACCAGGAACTTCTGTTCCCATGTGTGCCCTCATATCCCACCCCGGTTCTCGAGGGACTGTCTTCCCTCTAGACAAAGAGGTGTTTGGGAACCAGGACCCACCAGCTGCAGGCGGCCAGGCCCTGCCCAACTGGGAATGGGGAAGGCACGTGGTAGCCTGGGCGGACAAAGGTGGCCACCCCTTAGCAGCACCTCCTCACTGACTGCTTCGGTGCTGCTACCTAACTCGGAAAACCGCTGTACAGTGTGGTTCGTGTCCTGGACCCGGTGGCTAAACTCACGCTGGGTGCGTGTGCGCCCAAGATGCCAAGAGGAGAACTGAGGAGAAGGGATTGCGGCGAGGCCACCTGGGGGTGATTTCTCCATTTCTGTCTGTCTGTCTCTGTCTTTCTGGCAAGCACAAGGGCCCTATAGCAAAAACCTCTCCAAAAAAAAAATTCAATAAAGATAAAAGCCCTTAAAGAGCGATTAAGCAAGTCAAGGCCCCTAGCCACGGAAGAGGGCCAGGAGCCCCACCGAGCTCAGGCACGCGGCAGCCGTGGCAGGGATCCTTTAGAGCCCCTGACCTCTCTCACCGTGGCACTGAATGTCGAGGTGTGGGCGGGGTGCTGGAGGGTTACTGGCTGGGGCCGACAGCATGCCAGGCCCAGGAGGGACCTGGAGACTGGCAGGGGGACGGCTATGGACTGCCCTTGCCCCGGCACCATCCCTGCGGGGAGGCAGGCCACACACGTGCGCAGACAGTGAAAGAAAGCCTGCCTGCTGCTGAGTGCGAGAGGGCCGTGGTACCAGCTGTGGACACCCCGATGGGAGCATGGGCGTCCCGCCCAAGGGCTGCATCTGGAGCCCGCGAGGGTGGGCCGTTGGGAGGAAGGGGCCCAGAGACTAGGGGCCCGTGGCGAGCCTGCCAGAGTGGGGTGCTGGGGGCAGGGGTCCCCTGGCCGTGGCAGAGGAGGGAGTTGCGCATTATACCAAATGGGCACCGTCACACTCTGTCCCAGGGACTTGCAGAGGAGAAACAGCCTTGGGCTTTTCAGACATGACTGTCTAAAGAAAGCTAAGCCGCGAAAAGCCTGTACCCATCAGGCACTCGGTGGCCCAGATCCCTTTTCGCCTCAAGGTCTGGGAGGGTCACCCCGCTCCAGCCAGCTGGGCTGACATGGCAGTGACTCAGGCCTCGGCCCCCTGCATGCGTGGAACATGGGTGCACACCGCGCCTGGCAACTCAGCCTGGAGGTGGCGTAGCTGAGGCAGGCCTGCGAGGCGCCTCTGTGGCAGGGACGGGCAGGCATAGGCTCACCGTCCAGACAGGAAGCCGGGCGGGCAGGGCCACCAGAGCACACTGCGGTGAGGCAGGCTGCCTCCCTGCGAGGGGGCACGGCCAGTGGGGGCTGCTGGGCTCATCTACCTAAGTCGGGGCTTTCAGGTGTGCTTTTCAACCTTCCAGGTCTCTGTTTTTTTTTTTGGAGAGATTTTCACTGTAGGGCGCATGTGCTCGCCAGACAGACAGAGAGAGACATAGAGACAGAAAGCGAGAAATCACCCCCCAGGGGGGATGGTCACGCCGCAATCCCTTCTCCTCCATTCTCCTCTCGGGATCCTGGGCACGCACGCACACGCGCCCGGCGTGAGTTTTAAGCCACCGGGTCCGGGACACGAACCGCGGTCAACTATGTGGGAGTCCAGCGACATAGCCATTACGCTAACTGCTGGTTCCCAGGTCTCTGTTTTTAAAGGCAGAGCATTTCCCAGACAGAGCTGGGGAAGGGGAACCAGCCACCGATCAGCCAGCCGACAGGGAGCAGGCAACCCCCAGGAGGGTGGGCTCCTTGGACGTGGGCCGAGACCTTGGGCATGGCTGCCCTCTCCTGGGGCAGTGGTTGGCCTGTGGCCCCTCCACCCTGGCGGGCGGGGGCACTGTGGCATGTGACCCCCTCCCCCTGCTGTCCACCAGGCTGGCTGCACCCTCACGCCCCCTCCCTACAAGTCACCACCTCCTTCCTGTTTGGGTGCAGCTGCGGCCACGGCAGCGGTGCCCGTGCAGGCCTCCCAGGTGCCGTCTCCAGCTCTCCCCAGCTCTCCCTGCAGCCCACAGACCCTCCAGCCCTGGCCCTGTGGAACCCACCATGGGATCTCAGGCCCCGGCCCAGCCTCTTGCCAGTCCCTGCTGCGGCCTTCCAGTCTCAGGGCCCCTGGACCCCAAACGTCTCCCACCTGGGTCTGTCAACTCTGCTTCCTGGCCTAGCCTGTTCTCAGGCCTCTCAAGAGCTTCCCTCGGAGGCCACGTCATGGGGGGCTGTCCCCAGGACAGAGACGCTCCTACTAAGGCAGGGGTAGGCCGGGGGGGGCGTAGCCGCAGCCCGGCGGTCCCAGGCAGGCACCCCTCAGGGCCAGGAGGGGAGTGCGAGGCCTGGCTGCCTCCTCATGGCCCTAAGCACTTGGGTCCTCTTGTTCCTCTGGGGGTATCTTGAGGGGTGCACTGGACAGTGGTACGGCCTGGAGCTAGCCCCTCCTTGGTGCCATTTCACTGCCGTAGGGCTGAGCTGGCCAGCAGCCAGCCCTACCGTGTGCTGGACAAGGCCAGGGACATGGCCACCTCCCGGCTCAGCCTGGCCTGGCAGCCAGGGCGGCCCCTGTCCTTGTCCCAGCCGTGGCCTGTGCCAGGGCAGACGGGGTCAGTGCAGCTGCCTCCTTGTGTGCCTGAGTCCTGGGCAGGCGGCAGGGCCCCACACCAGCCCCACCGTCAGCTGGCCACGGGACACAGTGGGACGCAGCCCCAGGACTAGCCACAAGGTCCCCTCGTCTGAGCCCCATCCAGGCACCCTCCATCCACCATCCCTGACAGTCAGCCTGCTCCTCGGAACGTCTTCCCAACCCTGACATCGCCTGCCGCCCACCCCGCTGCACTGCAGCTGGCCTGGCCTCTCCCTCTCTCCCGCAGCAGGAGCCAGGCCCGACCGCGGGCTGCCGGATGGACACAGCCCACTCATCCTCAAAAGCCTGGGGTCGGGGCACAAGACTCCGCGGGCAGAAGTGAAGGGCACTCCTTCAGCTGCGAACGTGTGACAGGCAGCGGGCGGCTTTCAGCAGAAGTGAGTCCCACGATACCTGGGGTGTGCTTACCCCGAGAGACTTTGTTCACATCTGGAGTTGGAGTCCAGCCAGCGCCCTGCTCGGGGCGGCAGGGCTGACTGGCGGGGCTGGGAGTCGGGTGGGGCAGGTGCCGGGCCCAGTGTCAGATGCCACAGAGACTGGCCTCAGGCCCGCAGGTGCCCAGTGCCGTGTGTGCCTGCTGCAGCCGCTGCGAGGGGGCCGTGGACGGTTCACCCACAGCGAGCTATTTCTCAATCTGGAGGTCGAGGGGCCGGCAGAGCTGGGGTCTGCTCCTCTCAGGAGGCACCTTCGTGCTTTGTCTTCAGGCTGGGAAGAGACAGAGAGAGCCAGAGAGCAGTAGGGCACGCTGACCTACCCCTCTTCCTGTAAGGCCCCTGTGGCCCAGTCTCCTCGCAAAGGCCACACCTCACACCATCACCTCAGCCGTGAGGGTTTCGACACAGAATTGGGGAGATGCAGGTGGCACTCCTGGGAGAGGGGCTGCTGGGAGCGGGTGTCCGTCCGAACGACCAGCGTGCATGTGGCACCTTTCAGGCTCCTGAAGCCCAAGGGTAGAAAAGATCGTGAACCAGGAGAGAGCGAAACCACTTCACGCAGACAGCGGGCACGTCCCGCGGCGGTGCTGGGAGAGCCAGGTCCCTGCCTCACACCACACAGCGGTCTGGTCAGATCACAAAGGGGAGGACCTGTGGGGCCCCCACGAGCAGCCACAGGGATGGCGTTGCAGCTTTGATGGAAGCATGTGTCTTAAGATGCACAAACATAAGAGAAAAAATGGACAAATTAGGCTTCACCAAGTTAATATCTTCCCTTCAGAGGGAACCAGCAGTTAGCGTAATGGCTATGTCGCTGGACTCCCACGTAGTCGACCGCGGTTTGCGTCCTGGACCTGGTGACTTAGAACTCACGCCGGGCGCATGTGCACGCGTGCCCAAGATCCCGAGAGGAGAATGGAGGAGAAGGGATTGCAGCGTGACCATCCCACCGGGGGGTGATTTCTCGCTTTCTGTCTCTCTGTCTCTCTCTGTCTGTCTGGCGAGCACACGCGCCCTATAGCGAAAATTTCTCAAAAAACAAAAAGCAAAAAAAAACAATATCCTTCAGAAAGTCAAAGGGCAGGGCCAACAGGTGGCATGGAGGTCCAGGTGCCGGGCTCCCTCATGTCCAGCTGTGGATTCAGTCCTGGGCCCAGCGACTTGAAATCCTGCTGAGTGTGTGCCCACAACCCAGGAGAAGTCAGGAGGGTGGCTGTAAGGTGGCACAGATGGCGCACTCCTGGGGGCCTCACTTCCCTTCTCCCCCCCCCCTTCCAACTAGTACACATGCCCTGAGGCAAAAACAACACGATTCCAGGGCACCCCATGCACGGCAGAGCTCACGGGGTAGGTCAGGGCAGACTGGGTACCCGGGACGTACAGAGAACTGCCGAAGCCAATATTAAAGGGGAACGGGGCCTGCCAGCGGCATGGCGTTAGACCCCACATGGCTGACTGCACGGTTCGAGTCCTGGGATTGGCAGTGCAAGAAGCACACCAGGCTCGTGTGTGCCCAAAATCCCCAAAGGAGGGAGAGGTGGAGGAGGGGTTGTAACGGGCTACCCCATGGGGTCGTGCTTTCTCACTTCCCTTCTCTTCCTGTCACTCCGTCTCTCTGGTAAGCTCACACACTCTAGCAAAATTTTTAAAAAATGCAAACAACCTACTCTGAAGATGGTCAAGACATTGGGATAGATTTGTCACCAAAGATCAGGGGCCAGCCAGGTGGTATGGTGATTAAGACACTGGGTCCCACGGCCAGCAAGTGGCATGGTGGTTAAAGGCGCTGGACTCCCACGTGGCTTACTGATTCAAGTCCTGGACCTGGAGGCTCACTCTCTCATCAAAATTGAAAAATTACGATAAACAAATAATTATTTTTAAAAATGTACTTGAAAAATAAGAAAGACACTGGACTCCCACGCGGCCGACTATGCAGTTTGAGTTCAGACCCGGCACACTGAAAAACACGCTGGGTGCATGTGTGTGCCCAAAAATTCCAAAGAGGAGAGTGGGGAAGGGGTTGGGGTGTGGTCGCCTCTCCTGGGAGCGATTTCTCACTTTCCCTCCTGTCCCGTCTCTTCTTCTCTCTGTCTCTCAGGTGAACACATGTGCCCTATAGCAAAACTGGGAAAAAGAAAAGTATGTTTCCCAAGAGAACTATGCAGGTGGCAAGCCCTAGAAAGACAACCGCCACGTGTTGTAGGCGGGGCGCCACGGCTGGAAAGCGACAGCTCTGAGTGCCGAGGTGTGAGGGCTGGAACCCGCGTGCTGTGGTGGGAGCACACAGCCGGCCGATGTGTGCAAACAGCACGGAAGTGCCTTAAATACAAAACCTGGGCCCGCCAATGACGCAGCCCTTCTGCCACTGTGCGTTCGCCTTGGAGAGGTGCAAACAAAGTCAGGACGGCAGGAGCGCACGTTCACGGTAGCGTCTGTACTCGCAGCCCAGCCCAGAGCCACACGTAGCTCACCCACGGCGAACGCCTGAGCTGGGGTGCGTGCACGCCCCACCCGAGTGCGTGAGCAGCAGGGCACAGCAGAGTTACTGCTGCAAACACGGCGGCGTGTGGTCGGTCTGGGCAGGGAGAAAGTGCCGGTACCAGCAGCCGCTGTCCCACTCTGCTCACACACAGCTCCAGGAAACACTCGGCGGAGCGGGGCAGAGGCCGTGAGCAGGGCAGGGCGCGACGGCTGTGACTGCAGAGTGACAGGTGTTTTGCTACCTTGATGAAACAGTGGCTTCTTGGGCACGAGTCGGAGGATCTTCGAAAAGTCCACAGAGAAGCACATCCTGGTAAAGCTGGGCGTGGGTTTCAAACGTTTGGCACCAAAAGAAACTGGTGCCTTCGATCTCTCTCCCACGACTGTCCGGAGCCCCCCACCTGTGCCAGGCTTGACCGCGCACGGCACCGGACGCCGTCTCAGTAAAGCTGTTTAAACGCGAACACTGAAAGCTCACACCCTCTGCCTGCATGTCTCACCGTGTGTGGGGCTCCCCAGTGCTGAAG
>NW_006159653.1:1023671-1024873 GCF_000334495.1 Tupaia belangeri chinensis | reverse complement strand
TCGGAGAGAGCTCAGGGTACTGTTGGTGGAGCGAGGCCACAGCCTGCTGCCCGGGAGCACGTGGCCACCCTTTCTGCCGGGCCAGGGCCACGCTGAGGTCCCTGGGGCAGCATGGCACGTTTTTCAGAGGTGTCGACACTCCTTGCTGGCTGGCCTCTTCCCTCCCACTCCTGATTTGACTCTTCTCCTGTGGGCAGGGACAGCCAAGCCTCAGTTCCACCAGGCAGCCAGGGCCCAGAATCCCGCACCCAAGATGCTCAGAGCTAGCTCCAGGCCTCCCGGGCCAGGAAGCACAGTTCCAGGGGTGCCCTGGGCCCGGGCGGCACCTGCAGGCCGGCTGGTCTGTGCAGTGCCTCTGGCCCCTGCTGCACCATGGGAGTGCCCCCACGGCCCCCCGCGAGGCAGCTCAGGTCGTAGCCAGAGGCAGCCAGGACCTTAGGCCCTGCCGTGTCTGTTTAGCTTCCCACGGGCCTTCCCGGAGCATGGACCAACCTGGAGGGAGTCGCAGAGGGGAGAGAGAGAACGAGAGCGGTGCCCTGCCAAACACGCAACTGAAGGGGTCCAGAACCACCAAGATCAAGCCTGGTCTAAGAGACACAGCAGTCCGGGAGGGGCGTAGTCATGGTGGGCTCACTGCAGCCCGGAGGGGTGCCCTCGGTGCTGACGCTGGGGCCTTGGGCTTTCTGGTAGGCAGCAGGAAGCGGAGCCCACGGTCCACGCGCACCTGCCGACCCACTCGGTGCTGAGTCAAGATCCTTCACCTGGTCCTGGCTCCCTGTACCCTGCCTCCTCAGAGAGGCACACCGTCCGAAGGTGCAGAGAAGGCCTACATTGAGAACCCTGGTGCCTGGGGGGCAGAGCTAGCACTCCCCACAGCTAACCCGGGCAGCGTGAGTGCCTGGGCCCAACAGGTGTGTCTCGGATCTTGACGAGGCCACCTACGACCCACGATTTATCTGAGTCACTGAAGACAAGGCAGCAGGTTTCCCAGAATGACTAATGAGGGGAGGTCTCGCAACCAGGTCTCAGGGCCTCCACGGGGCTGAGCTCACGGAGACAGAGGAGCGGAAGGGTCACACGGACAACGCACACGGTCTCTGCACACGCCCTGGGGATCAAGGTGGTCACCAGGAGCTGGCGCGCGCCGGACCATGGGCGCCTGTGCCTAGGAGTAGCTGTGGCAGCCCGAGCCAGCCCGTCCA
>NW_006159653.1:1018563-1023202 GCF_000334495.1 Tupaia belangeri chinensis | reverse complement strand
GCGTGGGTGTGCCGAGGGCCGGGTAGAGGAGGAGGCAGCCACACCAGCGGTCGGCGGGCAGGGGGCTTCCCTGGATGGATGGGATTTGCAGTTCAGTAGGGTCCTGGCAGCATGCTCACCACGAAGGGCCGTGGCTGTCGCTCGCTGCTTGGCAGGAAGGCACCTGAGTGTGGCCTAGCTGTGTGGGGCCACGTGCTTCACGCCGTTTGCCACAAGCTCGTTGTCAGCCGCAGCCAGCCGCCCCGTGGATGTCACACACGGTCAGCGGAGCCCAGAGACTTAGCAGACGCGCCCCACGAGGGCCGCCAAGCTTGCCACCTACCTGTACCTTTGCCAGATGCCTGAGGCGGCACGGCCGTGGGCTGCCCACAGGGAGGAGCAGGGCGTGGGCCCTGTCGCCTTCTTCGTCTCAGTGTATCCAAGATGGCTTGTAATTTGAAGACCAGTTTTAGCAGAACCAGGTCTTGGGTCTCAGGCCCTGATCCTTCGGCCTGATGAGACCCCACTCGCCTGGAAGGGAGGTTCCCGTCCACACGGGCTGTGGCTCGGCAGGCCCGGGGGGGGGGTCAGGACAGACACATGCACAAGCTGGGGACAAATGCCCTCTCTGGCCCAGCCTCCAGCCTCCCGTCTGACCAGCTGTTATGGACTCCTGGACGAGGCCTGGAGGACTTGGCTGGGGAGGGCCACGCCCCCAGCCCCTCCCGCCCCATCCAGGCTGCTTTGGGGGTGGGAGAGAGGAGCAGGGCTCCAGCTTGGCCCGCATGGCCGAGGCCGTGGTGGGGAATCAATTCGGCTGTCACCGGGACCCGGAAGAGGTTTTTTAACTAGATGAAACGTTTAGGCAGGGTGAGCTGGCAGATATACCTGGGAGGTCGCGGCACAGGCCCTGGCGGAGACGGCTCGGTGGAGCTTCCAGGCGGCAGCAGGTGCCCTGCGGCTTGGGCCCGGGGTGTGCTGGCATCGCCGGAGGGGCAGGGCTCCCTTGGCCCTGGACACAGCGGGGCTGGGCTGGCTCTCCTCCCGCACGGGGCCATGCATGTCCACACAGAACCCGGATGGACGTGGAGGGCGCGGCCCTGGGCGGAGCCTGGACCATGCCGATGCTGTGCGTGACATTCTGGGCAGGTCAGAACCTTTCACCAGTCATCCGAGATGGTGGTCTGCCACCGGCTCCCGCCTCAGAGAAGAAGGCGGCCCAGGTCCCATCCTGCCCTCTGCCCTCTGTCTGCCTGTCCTCTGTGTCTCTGGACTTCCCAGGCAGTGGCTGCCTCGCCCACCCTCCAAGCCCTCGCTGAGGGGAAGGCCACGCCGGACCAGGCCCAGGATCTCAGCTCTCAGCCTCACCTTCCCTCCACATGGCCAGTGATGGCCACCCCCGACTGCAGCCCCAGGCCGACCAGCACGTGGCCAGCGCCCTCCCCGGGCCGCAAAGCCTCTCCGTCACAGGCCTCGCCAGCCCCACGTGGGCCTCTGCAGCACCCGGCCCAGAGCCCGGGTACAGGCCCTGTGGTGCCTGCTCTGGGTGGCCCTGGGGCGCTCGCCACTCAAAGTCCACACAGCTGGACTGAGCTGGGTCTGCAGAGGGTCAGCTCCGTGCAGGGGTGGGCGAGCCGGCGGCAGCCCTCGTGGGGCCACCCGGAGCCCGGGAACGGGCAGAAGGCCAGGCCTGGGCTTCCTGAAGCTGTTCTGGTTGGAGGTCCTGGGCTCTAGGGCACAGCCAGGCCTGATGGGGAATCAAGATGGGGAGAGGGTGCCCAGACCTGTGGGGGACAGGCAGCCCACCGCCGCCCAGGCTCAGGCCTCCTCTCGGAGAAGAACACCTGTCTGCAGTCATCGCCTGGCCGTGTGACCTGGGGGGCTGATTTCCCCTGCAGGCCTCCAATTCCTGTCCCATAAAATGGGTCCCAAGTGGCCCCTCTGGTGGGGTGCAGCACAGGAGCCACGTGGTCAGCGGGCCGGGCGCACCAGTGCACTCCGCCCTCCCTGCTGAGGACTCCCTGGGTGGCAGGAGGCACATGGATGGACAGAGGCGGAACACAGCCCAAGAGTGCGACCTGGCCTCTATGGAGGTGTCTCCTGTGCCCCACTCCCACTGGGTGCAGGGGAAGGCGCCCGACCAGGTGCCTCAGTGCCTCCGTCTCAGGGAGGAGCTCTCAGCGGGCTGCCCCCACCCCTGCCCCAGTCTGGACTTTGACCCTGAGAGTCCAGCCCTGTGCTCCTGCCCTGGGGCCATTCAGAGGCTGGGGAAGAAAGAGGAGGCAGCTGGTTGGGCTGGGGGTGGCTCCATCTCAGAAGGACCCCATCCAGCCAGAGGTTCCAGGCTTGCCCAGGAGAGCTGCTGAGGTTGGAGGGGAAAGCGAGGCAGGAGCCCACAGGCTGAGCTGACGTGGTGGGCAGAGTAGGTGGGCCTGTAGCCCAGAAGCAAGCAGGTGCCTGTGGGCTCAGTGCCCTCACTGTGTCCTGTCTGCCGGGCTCTAGGGCTCCCCAGGCCATGTGGGTACGTGGGCAGGTAGTGGGCGGGTGGTAGAAGGGAGCGAGTGGGAGCGTGGGTACTCTGCGGGTGGGTAGGAGTGCGGACCGGCCCTCGCCACCGTGTCGGGTGCTGCCTTGCCTGGGAACACCCACTGGATGGTGTCTACACCGCCAGGTCGGCGCAGCAGGACCTCCCGGCTGGGTTAAACCCGCTCACGTCCTGGCCGCAGCTGCTCCAGGGCTGCAGGGACAGACAGGAGACAGGCGAGGTATGTGGAGGGCGTGCAGCTGGGCAGTGTGGCACGGGGCCTCTGCCGGGTGGGCTGCCCTCCCTCATTCTCCATGGCGGGTGAGAGCGGAGAACACACGAGCTTGGCTTTCGTTCCAGCATGGCATGGCGTGCTGGGCGTCCCAGAGCTGCAGTCCCTGGGGCCCAGCCACCTGCGGGCAGAGGGATGCAGGCGATGCAGGGCTGTTGGTGACTTTCTCACTGGTCTGCTGGGCTGGGCCTGAGTGATGCCGGCTCCCCGTGCCCCAGCAGCACCCCTGGAGCAGCCTGGGGTGTCCTGCTGGTGTCCTGCACTGAGCCAGGCTGCAGAGGGGCGGCTATCAGCCCTCGGGCTCCCTAGACTCAGGGGTGCTGGCTGCAAACAGGGCTGGGTCTACCAGGCTGGGTCTACCCCCGTGGGCAAGCAGAGGGCCCAGGTGGCTGGAGCTTCAGCAATGACTGGCACAGGGGTGTTGGAAGGAGGTACCAGAGGGGGTCCTGGAAGGGGGTCCTGGAGGGCGTCCTGGGGGCATTCCAGAGCAGACCCTGGGTGCAGTTAAGGGTTGGCGTCTAGGAAAGCCAGGCAGCCAGCCGGGGGCCAGGCCAGGCGTGACTGTAGGCTGCCCAGGCACCAGTGGGCACAGCCCCAGCCGGGCTGCTCGCCACCACATGTGCTGCAGCCCCGTGAGGCCCAGGGCCCTCCCTGCCAAGCCCAGCTCACCATCATCCTGGTGGCTGCGCGGCCTCGGGGCCATCGGCTCTCCTTCCTGAAACGGGCCAAGGGCCCACGTGGCCCGCATGGCCCTCGTGGCCTTGACCCGCAGCGAGCCTCCAGTGCCCGGGCTGAGGGCGTCTTGGGCAAGCACCTGAGCATTTGCAGAGGGCAGCTTGGACTGCAGGCCGCACCCACTCCAGAGGGACTGAGGGGTTCAGGCCGGGCTTCAGGCCTCCAGAGTGACAAGGCCTTGCCACCCTGGCCTGCTCCGCTCAGTTAGCAAGACCCGTGAGAGACTGCTCTCCCAGCTGCCCGGGAGGGAGGGCTGCAGGACAGTCCAGCCCCCGAGCTGCCCACGCCCCTTAGGCCCTGCCCAGGGCCGCACCCAGCATGGCTTCCACAGCCCCTGCCACCCCTGCAGGCTGCCCGTGCATGCCAGCCTCCTGGGAGGGCACGGCCATACGGTGTGGAGCCAGGACCGGGGACACCCGAGGGCCCTCCATTGCTGTGCAGGTGGTCTGGGCCTCCTGCTCCCACTCGGAGCCTCAGAACGCCTAGCCCACGGGGCACAGAGGGACGGATTCTTCCACCAGTAGCCTCCATGTGGGAGGTCAGCGAAGAGTTCCCCCAGCTGGGGTGTGTCTGCAGGAAGTAGGTTCCTTGGGGGGCCCCCGTGGGGGCTCCCGTGGGGGCTGGGTGTGCCACCGTAGGGTCACAGGTCACAGGTCTGGGACGGCATAGGCAGGGGGCCTTGCTCTGGCCCTTGCCCTCTGGCCAAGCCCCTCGGCCCCTTTTGTGGGAGCTCAGGCTGCCAGGTGGGGGCGTTGCCACCATCCCCTCCACTCTCCCTTGGCTGTCCCTCTGAGCCCTCTCAACCCCTGACAGTCACCTGAGCTTCTGTCCCTCCCTTCGCGGGCCCCCTTCTGTGACTCCATGGTGTCTCCAGGGTCCTGGGCCCAGGGGTGCAGGGAAGGGTGCCCCCCCGCCCCCTTCTGGCAGGAGGCAGGGGTGGGGCTGTCGGGCCCGGGCCCCATCCCAGCTCTGATCCAGTGGGCCCCGTGTGCCCTGTCATCGGCTGGCATGGTCCCATCGGGCCTCGCCCTCTCTTCCCCGGGCTAACTGCGAGCCTCAGGCTGGGCTGGAGCCTGGGCCATGCTCCACCGGCAGGGGGGGGGGGGCGG
>NW_006159653.1:1017741-1018446 GCF_000334495.1 Tupaia belangeri chinensis | reverse complement strand
GGGCAGCAGGCAGCCCAGCCCGAGCCTCTGGGCTGCACCAGTTCTGATCTGACTGGCCGGCCAACTGCTGGGCCAGAGCTCTGAGACCTCTCTGTGCCCAGACCACAGTACCCGGCATGGGGCCTGAGTGCAGGCCACAGGGCCCTAGGCAAGCAGATGCGCTCCGCTGGTCTCAGCAGGGCAGGCCACACCCTCCTCCTTCTGGACATAGGATGCGTCAGAGGGTCAGCCAGCAGTCCCCACCACCCCGGAGGTCCCCACCCTGCCGCCCCGAGCCCACCAGGGACCCTGGATGGAGTCCTGGCCAGCCAGCAGGGGTCAGGGGAGAGACCCAGTGTCTTCCACCGCCACCCCTCCCATTTCGGGAGCTAGAGCCCTGGCGCAGGAGGTGGGAGCTGAGCGAGGCAGGGACTGGCCTGCGTGGGCGAGGGGCTCCGCACAGGCAGTGGGGTTGCCAGGCAACCACCATGCACATCCCATTCCGGCACAGGAGGGGGTGTTGGAGGAGCCCTGGGTTCCCATACTCATGCCAGGCTGCTCCTGGGGGAGTCGCTTTTGCAGATGGGACAGGGAGGCTGGCCGGCTGGGCAGCCTCCAGGACACATGGAGAGCCCTGGGAGGGTGGGCCCTCGGACTCTGCGCCCCACACTCCACTCTCAGGAGAGGCCTATGTGTCTCGCTGCTTCGATGGCGGGCGCGCCGACC
>NW_006159653.1:1015379-1015662 GCF_000334495.1 Tupaia belangeri chinensis | reverse complement strand
GCCGGCCTGCGGGGCAGCCTCCAGGACACATGGAGAGCCCTGGGAGGGTGGGCCCTCGGACTCTGCGCCCCACACTCCACTCTCAGGAGAGGCCTATGTGTCTCGGGGCTTCGATGGCGGGACTTCAGGCCTGCAGCGGGATGACCTGCTGGACGGAGGGAGGAGAGGCCTGCCGGCCCCTCAGCAGACCTGGGTCTCGCCGCACTCAGGGGCCAGGCCGTGCCCAGCCTCACCTCTGCAGTTGGGTGGCAGTCGGGGGTGGCCTCCGCCAGCCTGAGTGCCC
>NW_006159653.1:1008432-1013439 GCF_000334495.1 Tupaia belangeri chinensis | reverse complement strand
TGGTTTCCGCGGCTCTCGGGGGCCGGGCCGTGCCCAGCCTCACCTCTGCAGTTGGGTGGCAGTCGGGGGTGCCCTCCGCCAGCCTGAGTGCCTGCAGGTCGGAGGATGGGGCCTGTGGGCTCCAGCAGAGAAAGTGTGAGGCTGTGGGGAGGCAGGGCTGTTGGGCGGCTGCCTCGGGGGCCAGGCCAGCCAGGATGTGGGGCTGCCGGCCACAGTGAGCTGGCTGTCCAATTGGCCTGCTCCAGCCCAGGGTCTTCCCACCCATCGCGAGTGCCCAGCCCCTGATGAGCAGCCATGGAGCAGCCACCTCCTGCCTGGATCCTGGCCTGGCCTCAGCCCAGGAGGGAGCCTTAGCCACCAGGCCTGGCTGGGGGACAGGGTATGGCTGCTCTCCTGGGGACCTTGGCTGCCTCGTTTTTCAGCGGGCCACCTCCATGGTAGCACTCCAGGGACCCTCGCCTGTGGACAACCGCCCAATGCCAAAGTGCCCTCTGCAGCTGGGCTCCCTCCAGGGTCCTGGGCCCCTCCCCTGGCTCCGGGGCAGCTGGGAGCCCAGACCCGCGCTGAGGCTCTGCCACAAGGTCCCAGGGTCCCGAGGTCTGTGTAAGCGCAGACAGACACAGCCTGCAGTGCAAGCAGGAGGGCCGTGCCCACAGGCACTTCAGAGGAGCTGACCCCGGAAGGGGACAGGCCGGGGCAGACCTATTTCTAGACCAGAGGCCAGCCCACGGCCAGCACTGGGCAGGTCAGCCCTTACGTTGGGACCGCCTCCCGGCAAGAAGCCAGAGAACCTGGCTCTTCCTTGTAAAAGGTGGTGGAGGCCTCGCGCCCGCCTGCCCGGCTCTCGGAGGCCATCTGTCGAGAGGTTCGGCTGACCCTGACGCAGGGCTGAGGGACCCGCTCATGTCAGCTCCCGGTCGACCCTGGTATGGCATCCCCACTGTCATGGGCTGCCTTTTGGGGGCCTCAGGCCTTGGGAGAGCCAGGAGACCACAGTGCCTGCGTGGGACCTCCGGACCCACGGGTGCTGATGAGGGCCCAGGACTGTGGCAACCTGCCCCCAGTGGACCTTGGCCCAGCTGCCTGTGGAGCCGGGCTGCCCTCAGCTGCTCACCCTGCTCTCCATCCATCCAGAAACACTTCCCTGGCCACTGGACCTCTGGGACCTTCCAGAGTGTCTCCAACTGGGCTGGGGGACCGATGGTGGGGCTGGAGGCAGGGCCGTGCCGGCGACAGCCTCGCTGAACCTCAACTCCCTCTACTGACCGGGGGTTACCTGACAGTGAGCCCGGCAGCCCCACACACCGAGAGTCTATGAGCGGCAGTTGCCAGTGACGCGGGTGAGGGAGGGCAGGGTGCTGGGTGCTGGACCGAGAACCAACGCATTCTGGAGAGTCCGCCTCCGCGGGGCTGGGGGCTTGGCCTCAGGGTGGGGGAGAGGATGGCCCCTCTGCAGCGTGGCCTGTGGTGGCCAGTGTCTGCTCGGGGCCAGCAGACCCCAGAGAAGTTGCTTGGTGGCCCCTTGGTGAGAAAGGGGTCTTTTCTCCCATCCCCCATGCCATTCTGAGGTTGACCCGGCTCCCTGCACTGGGTTCTGGGACTCCCTGAGGGGGTGGCGGTGGAGTCTCAGCTCCTGTGCACAGGCCGGAGGATGGAGGGGCGACAGGACAAGGTCACGGCTTCTGGCCCCAGAGCTGGACAGTGGGGATGCTCAGTGAGGCCCCCCTGCACGAGCAGGCTCTGGGCTCGTGTCCAGACACCCCCAAGCAGCGGGCATGCACGTGCTGGCCCAGGAGACGCAGCCTCGGCACTCTGGGGCCCTGTCCGGCTCTGTGTCACTCTGGAGAAAGAGACCGAGGACGGAAAAGAAAGTGAGCTGAAGCCCCGCCCACGAGCCGGGAGCTATGCAGCAGCCCTTGAACCGGGGCCTGTGTCTGGGGAGCCCTTCTCCCTGCAAGGCCCGCTGCTCTCCTGGGTGGGCCGGGGGCCCAGATGGACCGTGGGGGGATGGGCACTGTCTGAGTAGGCCCCCAGTCCACAGGCCTCAGCCACAGCCCAGGCAGGAGAGGCAGTGCCTGTGGGAAGCCCTGGACCCTCACTGGCCAAGGAGGTCTCCATTGTCACAGAGATGGGCCCTGCTCCCGAGCACGCCTGGCCATCTGCAAGCCTCTCTGAGCAGGGGAGCAGGTGGGGTGGGGAGCAGTGGGGGCCAGGTTCCCGAGCACCCCTGGCCCGTGCCAGCCCCCGCAACACGAGGTCAGTGCTACAGAGCCCGGCGTGCCGAGCCCCACCCACCTGTGCTCAGGACTGTGTCAGCCACAGCTGGGACACCAGGGGCCCAGGGGCCAGAGAGCGGGGTCCCTCCCTGGGGACTTGGGGGAGTGCACCCCTCAACACCCTGGTCTCAGACCTGGCCTCCAGATAACAGGGCGGATTCCTGTCGCCTGAGGCCCAGTCTTGGGGGCTTGACTAGGGTAGCCGTGAGACACAGGTGTCCTTGTGTGGTCGCTACGGTCCTGCTCAGCGTGACAGTGTGGAGGGCGCTGTGTCCACGTGCCTGTCCGCGTCTGTTCCGGGGGCTTTATGGACTAAGCATTGGGGTAGGCCGGCCCCTCCAGCCCTGTTTTTGTCCTTGGGGGCCTGGGCTCCTAGCCACTGTCCCTGGCTGATGTCCCTCAGGTGCACATGCGATGCCCTCGGCTGGCAGAGCCCGGTGCAGGCCTGACCCCCAGGACTGGCCTGCTCCCCTGGCTGTGGCCTCTGTGAAGGGCTTCCACCCCTGCCTGCAGCAGAGAGGGTTCAGTGCTCCTTGAGAGTGGGCTCTCCCCCAGCCCAGCGGGCACTGGGACCAGCCGCCCCGGCAACAGGCCCGTCCTGGGCACTACAAGGCACCAGGCGTCGCAGGGGTCTCCCAGCCGCCAGCAGCTCCCCCAGCCCCAGAGCTGGGGCTGTCTGCAGCCGGGCTGAAGGGCCTCACTGTAGGGCTCCCGCCGACGGTGGTCAGAGGTGGCCTGGGGCCTGGGGAGACCACAGGGAGGGGCCTGAGGATGACGCAGGTGCCATCCAGCCTCTCTGGGCCTCAGGCCCCCACCTACATGGGACTTCTCCATGGTCCCTCTGCAGGCCCCAGGCACCCCTAGGACCCCAAGCACAGCATCAGGAGCTGCCCAGGGAGTTCGCTGCTGGGCACACAGCCTGCAGGCTTGGCACGGGCTGGCAGCTCCAGCGGGCAGGACAGAGGTGCAGGCGCCAGGACGCGGGCTGGGGAGAAGGGGCCCCGGCCTGGGGTGTGTGCCCCACCTGCTCTCCAGCCTCATCTCCGCCGGCACATGCTTCATCGCTCGAGTGCTGACAAAGTGTTCTGAGGATGTTCCCGGAGCCTTGGGCATCTCTGGCCTCTGAGTGCTCCCACAGCCTCTGCTGGGCTGCCCGGGGTTGTGGCCTCCACGTGGCTGAGCCAAGCCCAGCCATGGGCCACCCAGGCCAGCAGGAGGGTGGGGGACAGGGCAGGCCCTGCTGTACGGGCACTGATTTAGAGTCCTGGGGGGCCACTCCTGTCCCAGGGTCCCTTGTGCTGACCAGCAGGTGGCCTCTGTCGGTACCATGTGGCTGTGGGCTGGGTCAGGTGTGTCCTGTAATTGCTGGGGTAGGGAGGTGAGGGCAGGGTCAGGCGTCACACCTGCCACCTCAGCTGCCCAAGGAGCCCCCCCCCCCAACTTCCGCTGGGCCCAGCAACAGGAGTGACCCTCCCCGTAGCCCCTCCCTGTGGGGCTGGTGGCCCGACACTGCTTCCTCCTCCAGCCTCGTGGGATGGGGGACTTGCATGTTGGGGAAGCCCCCGGGCAGTGGGAGAGAAGGTGCCAGGGTTTGCAGGGTGTGGGGGGTGAGCCTCCTGGAGTCCTGGGAGTCCTTCCCACAGCTGTGGGATGGGGACCTGCCCAGTGACTCGGGAGCTGAGGGCTCCCTCGCTGCAGTGGCCTGCCTGTACTGGTTGGTGTCTGGACTGAGGGAGCGTTCAAGCCCCCAGGTGACCTCCGATGGCACCTGGCGGGGTGGCCACCATGTCCTTCACGTGGCTCTGGGCCGTTGGACTCCATCTGCAGGCACTCAAAGGCCCCGTCCGCAACTCCTGGTTCGCACCACTTGCAGAATGGGGGCCTGCCCTGACCTCAGCGCACAGCCGGCGTGCCCCAGGCCCTGTGGTGATGTGGGGACTGCCGAGGGGCTGCCGTCACAGGGCGCGCTCTGCTGAGCCTAGGGCTGAGTGGATTCAGGCCGAAGCTGGGGCCGGACCTGGGGCCGGACCCTGCCGGCTGGTGAGGGCGTGAAATTGCCCCAAATCTGCTTTTGGTTTGGGGTCCAGGGCAGCCTGTCTCCCTGGCCACTCCTTCCGTTCCACCCTTAGGGCTGGGTCCACAGGGCTGCTCTCCTACCACCCTGGGGTCAGTCCCTGGTCTCCCCGGTATCTGGGTGCAGCGTTGCCATCCCCACTGCCTGCTGGGGTCTCAGTGCGAGGCGACCCTTGGCCTCTCTGGGCCCGTCTCCATTGTGTGCCCGGAGCAGAGGTCAGGAGTACGGTGTGGCCCAGGGACACCCCAGTGCGAGCGTGTCACCGTAGGAAGAGCTGGGCGCCCTCTGCCCACCCCCGACCTCGTGGGCGGCAGCAGCTCTGCCAGGTCAGCGGCCCTGCTCAGCAGATGGGAAATCTCTGCTAAATCCTGTATTTCATTTGGCTCAGAAACGAAGGGAGGCTTTGCAGATAGAGCTCAGCTGATAAACGGGGATTTGCCTGTCCCCGCACACTGGCGAAGGCTGGTGGCAGGCGTGGGTGCTGGGCCAGCGTACCCACCCCCTGGCCGGAGGAGACGCTGCAGTGGAGACACGCTGGCCTCCTCGTCCCAGTGCTGGTGTGAAGGATACCGGTGCGGCGGCTCACACAGGGCCCGCAGGTCAGGGGCTCGGCCACCCCAGACCCAAGAATGTGGCAAGTCATGGCTTGAGCAGGCC
>NW_006159653.1:1002789-1007937 GCF_000334495.1 Tupaia belangeri chinensis | reverse complement strand
CCCCACCTGCCGCCAGCCTGGGCCTCCGGGGCCTTGGCCCTTACCTGCCTGCTCCTTGCCCTGCCACGGTCTCCAGAGCCCCCTTCCTCCCTGCGCCCCCGCTGCCTTGGGTCAGTCTCAGCTGGTCTGAGTCTCACTCTTGGCAGAGGGCCGGGGCTGGGGTGCACCTCAGACCGTGTGGGGTTGGGGGCGTGGAGGGAGGGGTCCTCGGCAGTCTAGAGGCTGTGACTGGCCATCTGGGCAGGCTTCCTGAGGAGGTGGCAGCCACAGGCTGAGGAACTTGGGGCGGGAACAGGCCATGAATGCCGTGTGTGGCTGTGGTCAGGGAGGGTGGGACCAGGACGCTGGGGCCCCCAGACTAGTAGCTTTGCTGTATGGCGGGTGTGCCGTCTCTCCAGGGCTCTCCGCGGCTTGTGTGGGCCCCGCCTCATCCAGGACTGAGCACAGCGCCCTCTGGTGGTGTTGTCCGGCAGGGAAGGGGCCCCACAACCTCCTGCAGCTGCTGGGTGGCCGGACTCCCTACACAGAGCCGTGGAGGATCATGGGCCCCGCAGGTGCCCAGAGCCTGGCTTCGCACGGCGTTGGGGACATCCCATCGAGGACCTCAGAGCCCGCGGCCAGCCCTCCCCTGAGCAACCGTGCAGGGGTGAGGGTGGATGTGGACGCCAAGGTGGGGCAGTGTCGACCACACGGCTTCCTTTAGGGGGGCAACCCGCCCCCACATCTGCTTCTAGGCTTCCCGTTCAGGAAGGAGCCGAGCCCTGGGCTGGCACGCGGCAAAGCCAGGTTGCAGAGGGGGCTTGCTGGAGCTGGACGTGCCAGCCCCCCTCCGGTCACGTGCCAGGTCCCACAGCCCCCGCCTATCCGAGTCCTGCCCGAGGCCTGTCCCAGACACATGTGCCGAGCGCACAAGCCTCACCACTGGGCTTCTCCGTGCAGCCCTCTGGCTGGCCGGGGCTCTGGCTCCTGGGTGGGCTGCTGGCCTCCTCCTACCCCTGCCTCCCCAGCAGACAGAAGGTCCTGCCCGTGGGGCCAAGGCAGGACACAGCCGCCCCTGCTCTGCCCATGGCTTTTCCGATGTCCAGCCTCTGCTCACCCCAGGGGCAATGTGGGCCTTCCAGGCTGTGGAAGACCAGGCCACAGCCTGTAGGCAAGTGTGTCTGCTTAGGGGTGGTGGGGACAGCCTCTGGAGGTGTCACCCAGGCAGCGAGGGCTGGCATTGGCCCATGTGCATGGACCCTGTGCAGTAGCCTGGCCGTGGGATGCTTGTCGGGGAGGCTGTGACAGCCTCACATGTCCCACCTGGTCACTGGTCAGGGCAGAGCCGGGGAGGGGCCGCAGGCCTCGAGGGGCTAGGTGGGCCGCTAACAGCCTAGAGAGGGCCTGGGAGATGGGACAGTGGGCAAGCCCCGGGGGGCAGGAGGGGAGGGAGGCCAGGCATGACCACACCTGGGGACCGAGGTCGAGCCCCCCACCTGAGCAACCTCACGTCCGAGGTCAGCACTGTGGGGACCCCACGTCAGGTGGCCTGTATCAGGCCAGCTGTCCTGCACCGGCTCTGGCCAGGCCCCAGGCAACCTTGGCATGTCTCCAGACTCAGTTTCCCCTTTGAAAATGCAATTTGGAAGCCAGCCCGCTCTGCCAGGGAGCCTGGGGCAGCCTTGGCGTCTCTGCCGAAGCCACACCGGCAGCCCGCACAGGAGCCAGGGCCTGGCCACACCAACCCGGCCGCCAGGGCCCTGGCTGCTCCTGGGCGTCTCCCCGGGGGTGCCTCACCTCTGGGCTGAAGTGGGATTCATATCGTTCAGAGGGTGGCCCTGGTGTCTGGGGGGCTGCCGTCCCAAGCCCCCGCACAGCACCTGACGATGCCACCACTGGGTTGCTACAGTGACAGAAGCCTGGGGGGCCCAGCCGGAGTGAGGACATGCTGTCGGGGGCCAGAGCAGAGAAGGTGCAGGCTGTGGACAGGCACTGAGAGGATGTGGGGTGTCAGCAGAGACCCCAGGCTGAGCCCAAGGGGTGGGGGTGGGCGGCCAGGGAAGCCCACCAAGGAGCCAGGGCCTGGCAACATTTTACAGCCAATGGTGCCCTCTGCTGGCCATGCTGACTATCACCCCGGCTGGGCTCCTGCCCAGGAGAGGGCCACTGAGCAGCCTTGGGACCAGCAGCTTCCTGCCATCCAGCCTGGCCACACGCCTGCGCTGTGGCCTTGAGCATGGCCCCTGCACAGGTCCCTTTCCCTGCCACAGGCCTGGACATCACCCAGACGGCCGTCCAGAGGCCGCACTCAACCCCCCTCAATGCCCTGGGGGAGAGCCGCTGGGACCTGGAGGGGGGAGACACCAGGGCCTGGCTCTCAGGCAGTGGACAGTGGTCTCAGATGTGCTGGGGTCTCCGGGGCACTTCCCCAGGCTCCACACCCCCAGGACTGGCCACAGGGCCACAGTCGGGGCAGGGGGCTGCCTTCGGACATCGGGGTGACGCCGTGTAGGACAGCACCCCCAGCCCAACCGGCCTCGGAGTGGCCAGAGCCTGGTCTGTCCTGCTCGGGGCTGACAGGACATTGGGGTGACAGGATCCCTTGCCTACAGCTGGAGCCACAGGGGCAGGGAGGACAGGGCTGGCTTGACTGTTCCTTTAAGAGGACGGTTCTGGCCACCTGAATGTCCCCTCCCCCGCCACTCCATGGGGAGTTGCCCAGCAACAGGAGGCCCTAGTGTGTACAGTGTCAGGGCTGGCCACGGAGCGGCTGGGGCTGCCCTGCTGACCACAGGCCAGTGGACCCAGTGACCCTCCCTTGCCCCACCCTGGCTGCCTGGGTGTACCGGCACCATGGCACAAACCAACCTGCCCCTGACCAAGCAGCCGGCCCCGCAGACGGTGCCGCCGTGCGAGCTGCCCCTCAAGGTCTACGATGTGGCACGTAACACGGGCCCCTACACGTCCGCGGGCCTGGCCACCGCCGGCTTCCGCACGGCCAAGTACCTGGCGGACGAATGGTTCCAGAGCTGCTACGCGCGCTACCACCAGGCCTTCGCGGGACGCAGCCAGTCGGAGCAGCAGCGGCACGAGAGCCGGCAGCTGGCGGCGGAGACGGAGGCGCTGGCCCAGCGCTCGCAGCAGGACTGCACACGCAGCGTGGGCGCACGGCTGCAGGACACACACTGCTGGAAGGCAGAGCTGCAGCGCCAGGTGGACGAGCTGGTGGCCGAGACCGACCTGCTGCTGGCCCAGAAGCGGCGGCTGGAGCGCGCCCTGGACGCCACAGCGCTGCCACTCTCCCTGGCCACCGACAACCTGCAGTGCCGTGAGCGCCGGCAGCACCCCGACCTCGTGCGCGACCCCGTGGAGATGGAGCTGCTGAAGGTGCAGGCCTTGCTCCACGGCTGCACTGCCCGGGCCCCCGGTCCTCCGGCATGGGGCGGGCATGGAGGGGCTCTGGTCCCTATGCCCAGAGAGCCATGCCCTGTGCATGTGCAGGGCGCCGGGGCCTGGAAACCTGGCCCTCAGTCATGGTGGGCCCTCCGAGCATCCCCACCCCGCTCCCGGCTCACAGGACTTCACAGCCAAGACTGACTGAGCTCTGAGTCTGGGCCGCACGACCTCCCGGGCTCCGCCGGGCTGTGGGGGGCGCAGAGCTCTCACCACAGCGACCCCTCCCGCAGCCGTCCGACCAGAGTCCAGCATGACCTGTCGTTGGGGCAGCCCAGGCTGCCCAGAACTGCACAGCTCTCTGCCCCTCGGAGCCGGGGCTCGCCTGGGGCAGGACGGCCGTGGTCTGTGGAATCAGTGAAAGACCAGCTACCGGGGCCTGGAGTGGGCCGGGGCCTGGAGTGGGCCGCTGCTGGTTCAGGCTAACTCAATCCCCTCCTCCTGCCCACCCCCCAGGCTCAGGGAAGGGGCACAGACCCCGGGGACAGGGATCGTGGGATTGGCCCCTGGTGCGGTGACCTAGAAGGTGGTGGAGGTAAAACTCAACCCCAGAGAGAAGGGGTGTTCACACCGAGACCCCGGCTTCCCTCGGAGTCTGGGTGTGAGCGCAGAGCCCCGTGTGGCGGGAGGCCCTCTGCTGCCCCAGGTTGGGATCCTCGGAGACTGTCCAGGGGTCAGCGGGAAAGCTGGGGTTGGGGGCTGCGAGCCTGGCCCATGAGAACTGTCACAGGGTGACCCTCCTGGCAGCCATAAATACCCACTCACAGAGCACCAAGAATGCCCCAGAGCCCCGAGGGAGAGCTGGGCTTGTCCCCGTTTTCCAGGAATAAAGGCTGAATGCTCGTGGGGTGGGGCAGGAGGGTCTGGCCTACGGCACCAGCCAGGCCAGGCTCAGTGTCCGCCCCCCTGGGTGTTGGGGCTTATCTGCAGGAAGCTGAGCTGACCCGGAACATTCAGGGGCTCCTGAAGAGGACCATCCTGCAGGTCGTGAACCAGATCCGGTGGGTTGCTCCGACCCACGCTGACCCCTCAGGCTAGCCCCGGGGCAGGACCTCGGGGCTCTGGCAGGCAGATGGTAGGTCCTCAGAGCCGGGCCAGCGCCCATGCTGAACTTCCACCCAGCGGCTGCTCCTGGCTGCTGCTGACCCCCAGGACCCATGTGGGGAAGAGGGGCCTTGCTGGGAGCTGCCCCTCCCGCACCAACGCTGGTGCCACCCCCAGGCTGAACCGGGAACACAAGCAGACCTGTGAGCTGGACTGGTCAGACAAGGTGGAGGCCTACAACATCGACCAGACGTGTGCCGGCTACAGCAACCAGAGCACGGAGGTGCAGGCCCACCCGCACTCGGCCCGGCTGGAGGAGAGGTAGGCAGGCCAGCACAGCCCGCCTCGCCCACTGCTCAGCTCGGCCCCTCCCCAGCCCACTGCATCGTCTACTGGCTCCTGGCAGGCGAGCAAGCACCCTCCCGGCATCTGCGGGGTGCACAGAGGGGGACTGTGGTGGGCAGCAGGGCCCAGGGGCACAGGGATGGGGCGGGGAGGGTCCAGCCTGCGTTACCAGCACAGCCAGCGGGCTGTGGGACTGTCGCCCACGACGAGCTCAGCAGAGACCGGGCACTGGGGCGCTTGGGGGGCATGAGGCCACAGGCTGTGGGCCCCGACAGGGCCATCGGCGCCCCTGTGACTGCGGCTGCCTCGGCTCCTCGCCTGCCTGCA
>NW_006159653.1:1001808-1002682 GCF_000334495.1 Tupaia belangeri chinensis | reverse complement strand
GGGGCGGCGTTCCGGTGAGCCTGGCCTTCGGGCGCCGCTGGGAGGAGCTGGAGGACGCACTCCACACGCTGCAGCACCACCTGCGCAAGGCAAGGCCTCCCGCTGCTCCTGGCCATCGCCCTCTCACGGCCTAGCCTGCCCCTGGCCCACCTCGGCCCGGCCCTGGGGATCCCGGGTCTTTTAAGATGACGTGTAAGCAGGCATTCTGCTGGGGTCTCCACCAGAGTGACAGCTGGAGCCAGCGGGCATGGGGGTGGCCGAGGGCCGCAGTCTGGCCTGGCCACAGGGCTCTGGCCCTAGCTTCCCAGGGTGGCCTTTGCTGCCCCACGTCCCATGAGCACTTGGCCAGCGCGGGGCCATCCGACGGTACCCCCTACCAGAGCCCGTGGGTGCCCTTGGGGGCTGGGAGGGCTGGGCTCGGGTGCCCCTCAGGGACGGAGCCAGGGCAGGAGAGAGGCGGGCTGCCCCCCGCCCACGGCACGGCCACCTGCAGACGCTGCGGGAGATCACGGACCAGGAGCACAACGTGGCGGCGCTGAGGCAGGCCATCAGGGACAAGGAGGTGCCCCTGCGCGTTGCACAGTCTCGTCTGTACCTGCGCTCGCACCGGCCCAACGTGGAGCTGTGCCGTGACGCCGCCCAGTTCAGGTGCCCGCGCAGCCCCACGCCCGACACAGCCCCCGTGTTCAGAGGGGAGGCCTCGGGCTGCATCAGGCACGCCTCCGACATGCACGAGCCAGACATGACGTGAGCCTGTGGGGCCCGAGCACCAGAGATGGCGTGTCCTGCCTGGTCTCTCCTGGCCCTGGTGGCCATTCTCCTCCGTGAGGAACGTGGGGCCAGAGAGGCCAGGCGGGGGGCTCTGCCCCGCCCC
>NW_006159653.1:999758-1000930 GCF_000334495.1 Tupaia belangeri chinensis | reverse complement strand
CGGCTGCTGGTGGCCTGCGTGCTGCAGGACGTGGCCGAGGACCTGCGGCTGCAGTGCGATGCCGTGAACCTGGCCTTCGGGCGCCGCTGCGAGGAGCTGGAGGACGCACTCCACACGCTGCAGCACCACCTGCGCAAGGTGGGCCTGGCCAGCCGCGCTGGGCAAGGGCTCGGAGGCCGCTGCTCCTGGCCATCGCCCTCTCACGGCCTAGCCTGCCCCTGGCCCACCTCGGCCCCACCCTGGGGATCCCGGGTCTTTTAAGATGACGTGTAAGCAGGCATTCTGCTGGGGTCTCCACCAGAGTGACAGCTGGAGCCAGCGGGCATGGGGGTGGCCGAGGGCCGCAGTCTGGCCTGGCCACAGGGCTCTGGCCCTAGCTTCCCAGGGTGGCCTTTGCTGCCCCACGTCCCATGAGCACTTGGCCAGCGCGGGGCCATCCGACGGTACCCCCTACCAGAGCCCGTGGGTGCCCTTGGGGGCTGGGAGGGCTGGGCTCGGGTGCCCCTCAGGGACGGAGCCAGGGCAGGAGAGAGGCGGGCTGCCCCCCGCCCACGGCACGGCCACCTGCAGACGCTGCGGGAGATCACGGACCAGGAGCACAACGTGGCGGCGCTGAGGCAGGCCATCAGGGACAAGGAGGTGCCCCTGCGCGTTGCACAGTCTCGTCTGTACCTGCGCTCGCACCGGCCCAACGTGGAGCTGTGCCGTGACGCCGCCCAGTTCAGGTGCCCGCGCAGCCCCACGCCCGACACAGCCCCCGTGTTCAGAGGGGAGGCCTCGGGCTGCATCAGGCACGCCTCCGACATGCACGAGCCAGACATGACGTGAGCCTGTGGGGCCCGAGCACCAGAGATGGCGTGTCCTGCCTGGTCTCTCCTGGCCCTGGTGGCCATTCTCCTCCGTGAGGAACGTGGGGCCAGAGAGGCCAGGCGGGGTGCTCTGCCCAGCCCCGCCTCTCACAGCCCTGCCCTGGCCGAGGCCCAGCTGGGCCAGCCTGCGGTTTCCTGATGCGCAAGGCCCATTGCCTTTGAAGCGTGACGCCCTCTCTCCTCCGTGCCTCGCAGTTCACTTAAGAAACTGGTGTCCAGGTGTCTGTCCTGCACCCAAACACCTGAGACAGAGACAAAGCACTGGCCAGCAGCTGTTGCCCCTGCCCGTGGCTGCCGTGGGTC
>NW_006159653.1:994152-998751 GCF_000334495.1 Tupaia belangeri chinensis | reverse complement strand
GTTCGCTGTGGGCCCCGGCGGCGCGCCGTGGCGCCCGCGGGTCGCTGTTGGACTCGGATGCGCGCAGCCCTGCCCGCGGGTCGCTGTTGGACACGGATGCGCGCAGCCCCGCGCACCAGCTGCCCCCCTTGCTCAGCACCAGGCCAGGACTGCTGTGCACGTACCTGTCGGAGGGCACAGTGCATGCCCCGGAGGGCTACTTTCTGGGGGGCTTCCTTGAGACACGGGATCCTTCTGTGGGGTCTTGGCCAGGACCCCTCTTTAGAGTTGTGTCCTGGAAGGCGGGTGGACTGGGCCTCATGCGTGCTGTTCCCTCATGCCCCACAGGCTGGTGAGCGAAGTGGAGGAGCTGAACCTGTCCCTCAAGGCTCTGAGGGAGAAGCTTCTAGAAGCCGAGCAGTCACTGAGGAACCTCGAAGACACACGCATGGGCCTAGAGAAGGACATCGCGGTGAAGACCAACAGCCTCTTCATCGACCGCCAGAAGTGCATGGCCCACCGTGCCCGCTACCCCACCGTCCTCCAGCTGGCTGGCTACCAGTGATGGGCAGTGCTGCGCTGGCCGGGCGTGGCCGGGAGGGCCAGCTGCAGCTGCCTCCCCCAATAAAGAGCACGTCGGTTTTCCACACGGCAGACCCTCAGCACCCCCAGGGCGGGTTCTGGGAGAAGGCCCTGGCCACACCCCAGAGAGCCCGTGGGTGGAGGAGGGGACTCGCCACGTGCAAGGCCCAGGGCGGAGAGCAGGAGCAGAGGACACTGGGAGGCAGCCACCACGCTACCTCGTGGCCACAGCGACCAGGCGCCCGGCTCAGCGGTTCTCAGCCCCGGGTGCCCCTCGCCTGTGCCAGGCCTACAGGGAGAGGGGCTTGTCCGGGAGGGCTGGAGGGGGGTGACGGTTCTGTGGGCAGAGAGCTCTGACCTGGGGAACCAGCAAGGTGGTCCTGCCCAGCCCGCACCTTCCTCCTGCAGCCCCGGGTAGCCGTCTGGGGAGGAGGGCCGGGTGCTGGAGCCCGAGCGGGAGCCCCAAGAGGGAGCCCCGTGGCCAATAATGGGCCTGGGCCACAGAGGCCCCAGGCCACTGCCAGTCACCCGGGAGCTTCGGGGCCCTCCTTTCCAATGTGGGTTTCAGAGAGGTGTCACCACCCCCTATCACCATGGGGGCCACTTCACTGTCACAAGCCATGGCACACGGTGACAGCCCACACCCTGCTCTTGTCCGGGGTGAGCCGTGACGTGCGCTTGGGCATGTGGAGAGCAGGCACGCAGAGCCGAGTGCTCTGTTGCTCCCGGGCTCCTGGGAGCAGGGTCTGGGTTGGCCCATCTCCCTGCGACCCCCCCGGGCCTGGGCGGACAGCAGAAGGCAGGGGACGGACACCCATGAAGCTCAGGGGCCCCTGAGCTGGGGAAGTTGAGGGGGTTCCACTCCCACCACCCGGACAGGGGAAGGTAACCCTGATGGGAGGGCCCCTTCAGGGGAAGGTGGAGGCCTAGGCAGGTCCCGGGATGGCCGTCTGTCAGGCAGGACCCAGCAGCCGGAGAGAGGTGCAGGGAGAAGGGCTCGGGCCTGGAGCCTGGCGTGGCCTGCCGGCACCCGGCACTGAACCTTCCCGGCCCTGCTGCGACCGCTCCCCACGACGCGGAACTGCCGCTGGGGCCTATCCTACAGGCAGGGAAGAAGAGGCCCAGCCCCGGAGCACTGCAGAGGGGGCGGTCGCCTGCTGCTTGAGAACCCTGAGGGCCTGCAGCGCTGTCTCTCTGGGTCCGGGACTGGGGTGGCCCCGGTGGCTGCAGGCACCAGCAGGGAAGTGTCATTCAGGGCTTCAGGTCCTCATTCACAGCTGTGCAGCATGGCCGGGGGGAGGACAGCTGTTCCCAGGGGCTGGCCCTGGTGGGTGCCGCTGTGCCCGTGTGAGCCATCAACTCCGAAGCCGTGAGCGGCTCCAGCTGGCAGCCCCCAGCTTGCCGCAAGAAGGCCCCCAGGCAGCGCCCCTGGCCTCCCGTTTCCGGCTGTCCCCCCACTCCCGGGTGCCGGTATACAGGCCAAGGGCCAGGCTGGAGGGCCGTACAGCACAGCGCACCAACCCTCCCACGGCCCTCCGGCAGGTTGCCGTGGTTCGACTCCCAAGGGTGCGTGGTGTGGGTGTGAGGGCTCCATGTGGGACCAGGGTGGCACAGACAGCCTGTGCAGTGTAGGGCCCCACGGCCTCCCACCCCTCCTGGAGTCACCACGCCCAGACAGGGCAGCAGGCAGGGCTTCCTCCAACAGGGCAGCTGCCAGTCCACAGTGCTGTCCCCGCCTGGCCAGCCCCACCGCCCAGGACCCCAGACCTACGTGGACGGCTGAGCTGGCAGGAGGACCTGATGCCCACGGCGAGTGTGCAGACGCTCACCATGGAGGTGGCTGTGGGCAGGCTGGGTGGGCAGGACAGGCCCGTGGGTGCCATGCCCAGGAGCCCTGCAGAGCTGCCCCGCCTGCTGGTCTTGGATGGCCCAGGGAAGCCGCGGGTGCCCAGTAGGCATGAAAGGGCTCCTTCAGGGGCAGTGGGCAGAGGACGGCCAGCCAGGCAGCAGCGCCCGAGGCCCAGGTAACGGGAAGCTGCTGGACCTGCAGAGGGTGCGGGTCTTGCAGACATGCTGGGGATCCGCTCGGCCCCATGGAGGAAGATTGTCTGCCAGGCAGGGCCAGGTGACCAAGATGCCGAGACCCCAGAGCTCCCTGGCAGCTCAGGCCACTGGGCACCAGACCCCACAGACACATCCCCTCCTGCTGGGCCTCTGCATGAGAGACCAGGGTAGGTGGTGGGGTCCTGTGGGGCCTGTGGTTAGGTTAATCTGCTGGGCTCTGGGCCAGGCAGAGAAGAGGTCTCAAACCCTGAGAAGTTCAGCCCACCTGGAGGTAGATTTTAGCCTCATGGTACTGGAGGAAGGACCTTGCCCCAGGTGCAGTCCCTGAGGGCTTCCTGGAAGAGAAAGGGAAAGCGGAGGGACTGTACCCTCAGCCTGCCCTTGTAGGAGACCGTCCAGTCGAGGCTGCCCTGTGGCCTGTGGTCTGTGGCCAGGACAAGGGCTCTTCCGCTGGGTGGACTTGGCCAGCTTACCGGCAGCGGCTGGTTGGGTGCCTTCTCTGTATAGACCCAGCTGGCTCTGCCCCTACCTGGCCCGACAGGCCCTCACAGCAGACTCCTGGGGGAGGAGCTAAAGCCCTCCTGCCCACTTCGGGGTGGCCCCACAGGTCCCACTGGCTGTCCCTACCTGCCCGGGGGGACTGCACCTACGTGTGGGCACTGCCCTCCAGGTGGTCAGCTGGGGGTCCACTGCTCCTGCCCCAAAGCAGCCCAGCAGCCACAGGTGGGCTGGGGCAGGGGAGGCTGGGGGTCTGATCCAAGCCCCATGGCCCTCGCCTGCCTGGTGTGGGGTTCCCAGTGCAGCAAGTCCACTTGCTGCATGGAGTGAGGGCTCTGGGGGGACAGAACCAAGCAGAGCAGCCCCAGGGCCTCAGCTTTGGCCTCCACTGGCCCCTGGAGGCCTAGGCTGGCCATCCCTGCGCAGGGCACCTGTCTGATCAGTGGGGGGCCAGCAGCTTCTCGGACGCCCTCCCTCCAGGCCCCATCCGACATGGCAGCCCCTGCCCTCCTGTTGTTGGCCCTGGTGCTCCCAGAGAGAGCTTGACCGGGCCTGGGGCTGCCCGCCAGCTGTGTGCCCTGCTGCTACGCTGCCTGGCCCCCAGCCACTGAGCCTCACCCCTACGCCCACAGGAGTGAGGAGGACCCATGGGCAGGGCTGCCTCAGTGCACCTGGCAGTCGACCTCGCCATCCTCAAAGGTGCCTGCACCCCACCCAGAGGCGACCCCTGGCCTGGGGCTGGGAAGGGGCGAGGTGAGTCAGGGGGTCACTAGGGGCTGCCCCTGAGAGGGGCCGCAGTCTCAGGGCATGTTTGGGAAGGGGGCTGGGGCCCTGCAGCAGCAGCCCCTGTGGAAGGAAAGAGGCCCCCCTGGTCTGAGAGCTCCAGAGAGGCTGAGCTACCCCGAGGGCTGGACGGCAGCTAGCTCAGGTTAGGCCGCTCCTCCTTCAGAGCACACGTGCGGTGGAGCCTCAGATGGCTTGGCAGGTCTGAGCGAGGGCAGGGAGGCCGCGGTTCCCGGCCAGACCCCACTCCTCCTGCAGGCGAACAGGGCGATGCTGGGCTCAGAGGCTGCTCGGGCAGAAGCAGGAAGGAGGGTCCACCTGGCTTCTGGGCCTGCAGGGTCTCAAGGGCCAGAAAGGGCAGGCAGGACCTCTGTGGGCCCTGTGCCCACACGCCCATACGGCCTTCTCGGTGGGCAGCGTGCCAGGCTGCACAGCGTGGACAGCTTCCAGCCAGTGCCCTTTGACGTGCTGGTGACCCCAGACGGCGCCTTGGACCTGCCTCGGACCTCTGCCGCTGTGCCTGCGTCTCGGTGTGCACGCCCCAGGCCAGGGCCGTGCTGTACGGGCAGCCCGGCGGGCGAGCGCGGCGGCGTGCAGGTGCAGAGCCTGCCGCAGCTGCCCGGGCCTGACACCTCGTGGTGTGCGTGTCCCAGCACACGGCAACAGCACAGCCACAGTGAGCAGGCAGGGCTC
>NW_006159653.1:990087-993081 GCF_000334495.1 Tupaia belangeri chinensis | reverse complement strand
CAGGCCTCTCCATCACCTTCAGTGGCCGCTGGTCACACCAGCCACTGAGCTCTAGCCAGCACAGGGCCCTGCGTGCCAGCCGGCCACGGCCCAGCAGGTGGAGGTGCCCAGGCGCGGCGGTGTACAGCTGGGCGCTGGGTAGGTAGGGGTGTACCGGCTGCAGAGCCTGCGCTTCCCCCAGCTTCGTGGTTAATGTGGGGCAGGGTGCTCTGAGCTGTGGCTCCCCTGGGGCCCCAGGCCCTCACCTGCAGTCGTTAAATGCCATGCACACGCACCACCTGGAGAGGTCTGGTCACTGCCAGGGCCTCCCAGAACACCTCAGAGCTGGACTGGAGCGGGCAGGGCCTGGCAGAGCCAGTGTCCTGCAGTGTGGCAGTCCAGGCATGAGCAGGGCTGAACCCTGGCAGAGAGGGAGACCGCGTGCATAGGAGTCTGGGGAGCACGCGCCCACAGCCACCCCTGCCCAGCTATGGCTGACGTCGAGCTCTGCGGGGCGAGGGGGCCGCGCCTGTCTCTCCAGACAAGTGGGCACGCAGGGGCTCAACTCAAGGCCAGCTTGCATCTCAGGAAGCAGCTGGGGCTGCCCGCCCTCCAGCTCTCGGGGCGCAACGCCTGGCCTCGGCCATTTCACTGTGGCCCCTGGGCCTGCCCATCCCTGTGGTGAGCCCTCCCACGGCCACGATGATGCCGGGCCCTGGCAGAGCTGTGGCTGGGACCGCCAGGGCCTGCAGAGTGGTGGGGGCTCTGGGCCAGCGGTACTGGGGCAGCTGGAACCCTTGCCAAGGCTGCTGGTGGCCTGAGGGCCCTTTTCTGCTTGCACCCCAAGGGGCTGATGCCCGTGGTGCGGACAGCCGCAGGGCTGCAGGTCCCTCCATGGGACCCCGTCCTGGCCCACTTGGGGAGGCCTCAGCCTATGGCTCACCCCCTAGTCTCCTTCTCTCCTCTCCAGGGCCGACTGTCCCTGCTCTCTCCCACCAGGGCCCCTACAGGTCATGAGATGAACCCCCCAAACCTCTGGGTCCAGGAGGGTCTCCGAGGGCCAGGTTCTTACCTCACCACCAGGACACCCCAGGAGGGTGACACTGGGGCTGGGGAACCCTCTTGGCACAATGGCCAGTGGTTGGGAGGTGGGGAAGGCCAAGGACCACAGGGCAGGCAGGGGTGGCTCCCACCTACACGTTTCACAGGCATGGGCTGTGAGACCCTCTGTCCGCACCATGCAGCCAGGGTACAGCGCCTGCCCTGCTGCCACGGGGCCCAGCCTGTGGGCCCTGGGCCCTGAGCCAAGCTTGGAGATGTCCCCGCGCCTCCCAGTGGACCCAGCCAGGGATAGGCAGGGGTCAGGCAGGGGTGTGGGAGGGAGGGCAGGACTACAGGAGGTCGGGGCTGGTGGCCATCCTGTGGGCACAACCATAGACGGTTGGGGCCCGGGCAGCACCGTAACTCCCTGTGGAGACATCCGCTCTCAGGGCACATTGGCCGCCCACCCAGGGGACAGTTCCTGTCCTGTCACGGAGCCCACCTGGGGCCCGGCCAAGGCCAGCGGAGCACCTGAGCACATGGTCCCGGGAGCACTCCCCCATGGCGGGGCTGGAGCTCCAAGCACGAGCCTGCAGGGCAGGGGCAGCAGCAGACAGTCGGGGAAGGCCTGGGACCCCTGGCCTGCCTGCAGGGGAGGGGCACTCTCCTCAGACTCCTGCAGTCCCGAGTCCCCTGAGCCCGCCTCCCCCACACCTGTCGCGGGGCCAGGCTGCCCGCCCGCACCCAGGGACCCATCAGGTCTCACCACTGAGTGTTTGAGGGTGCCAGGGCCAGGAGCCAGGCGGTGTCCTGGGCTGAGGCTTTGGCCCTGCTGAAGACAGGAGGGGCCAGGGCGAGACCGCGGCCGGCCTTCTCACGGGCCCTGAGGTGGGCAGAACCTCAGGTCGAACTTTGGCCCCAGTCTTTCTGCGGATGGTCAGATGGTCACACATGCTCAGAGAGCCTGGCAACCACCCACGTGCTAATGGGGCCGAGTTTCTTCTGCAGTGTAGACAAGGACCCTGAGAAGGGCAAGGTCCGAGGGGCAGCAGGACTTGGGGCCCCCTTTCGTCTCCCCTTCCACCGCACCAAAACACCCCTGGCCCTCTGCACGCCGAGGGCAGCGTGGCCAGGCAGGAGCGCGAGAGAAGCCCCAGGGAGACCCTCTGCTGCCCTAGGCTGCCGTTCTGTGCCAGGCTCGGGCAGGGAGCCCCGCCGACCCAGTGGTGTCCCTCCCCGGCCCCACGCAGCTGGGGGGGCTGTGACTGCATTCAGAGAGAGCTGGAGGAACCCAGAAAGCGCCCATCCCAGGCGGGGGGAGCTGGGCAGCCAGGCCCTGGTGGGGGGCCAGACGAGACCCAGGTCAGACCTGTCACCTGCCTGTCCACACCAGGCCGCCCTGAGAGCTGGCTTCACTGTCGCCCACAGGCACAAGCGTGTGCTGATGTGAGCGCAGCCTCAGAAGGGGCGCGGGGCAGGAGCGATGTCTGGCCCCTGGAAGCTGGCGGAGGGTGCTGGCAAACTGCGCTTGGCACCAAGGCTCTCTGAGGATGGGGTGGGACCCGCCTGAGCGCCCCAGGGCTGAGACGCAGTACCATGACCTGCCTGGGTTACGGACGTTGAGGACTAGAAACTGAAAGCACAAGTCTGCAAAAATTCAGTGGCTCCCTGGCCACCGCTGTGACCGAGGTGGGATGGGGCACAGGGTCCCTGAGCCAGCGCTGTCGGCCTCGGCCACTCACCCAGCTGGCGCCCTCTGGCGGGGCGTGCCCACGAGGCTCCGTGGGGGCGCAAGCACCCCGTCTTGGTCCTGGGTAGAAGGCGCGCTCTCGAGCATCTGCTTATAAACGTCAGGCGGGCCCCACGGCAGACCTGCCGTCTGAGCACACAGTGGCCTTCCGCAGGCTCCCCGTGACTGCCAGCTCGCCTAGCCCCCGCCGCTGCTCTTCTGCCAGGGGCTCCAGGGGTTGGCCG
>NW_006159653.1:987726-989599 GCF_000334495.1 Tupaia belangeri chinensis | reverse complement strand
CGGCCCCCCGGTGCCGCCCGCCTCGCTTACCCCCCGCCGCTGCTCTTCTGCCAGGGGCTCGAGTGCTTGCCGGAGACGGTGGGGGGAGGGAGACCGTGCCACCAGGGTGCGGGCACACCACAGTCCCTCGTTCCGTCTTCCCCTCCGATTGGAGGGCACGCACGTGTGCTGGCGTACTCTGCCAGCCACTGGAGCTGGGAGCAAGCTGCAGCTGACCTTGTGGGACCCGCCAAGGGCCTGTTTGGGAACAAGCCACCATCTTGGAAGTCTGGGCTGGTCCCCACTTCCCCAGCCCTGGCAGCACTGAGGCACCCTCTGCCTGCAGACCGGCTTGACCCGACACCTCGACATGGCCCCACCCACAAGGTTCCACCCGCTCCCACAAGGGCCTGTGAGGGGCCCTGTGAGGGCTGGCTGGACCCCGCCGTGTGGCAAGGCCTCATCAGCTCACCCCCTTGTCCGCTCTCGCGCAGGGACTCCCACCTCACCTCACCATCGGCTCCCACAGATGCTGCCATTCCAAGCACTGCACACACCGCAGAGCCGGGCAGTGCAGCAGCAGTTGAGAGAGGTGGCCCCACGTGAGAGGGCTTCTGGTTCAAATCCAGAGCCCGCCCTGAGCACAGCGTGAACCTGTACTGGGACTGTTGTACTGTGGGCCCCGTCCTCTCTCACTCACGGGAGAGATACATTCACAGTTTTTTGGAGAAATTTTTGCTATAGGGTGCGTGCCCTTGCTGGCAAGACAGAGAGAGAAAAGGCAGAAGCCATCCCCCAGGGGCATGGCCACATCACAACCCCTTCTCCTCCATTCTCTTGGGATTTGGGCATGCACGCACATGTGGCCAGAGTGGTTTTCAAGCGTCCGGGACTTGAACCATGGTTGGCTATGTGAGAGTCTAATGCCTTAGCCATCATGCCACCTGCCGGCCCCAATACATAAACTTGTAAAAAGCCATCTTTTAACTGAGAGACAGGGTGAAGAGTCTCCAGGGGAGAGCCCCCTCAGGTCTGTGCAGACAGGCCGTCGCGGATCCATGGCCAGTACCCAGATGCAAGCCTCGGGCCCGGTGCGGAGTGGTCATGGTGACTGCGTGATCGGACCAAGAAGACAGATCCCACGGGGATCCGCCGGTGCAGACTACCTAGGGTGGCCCAGCACAGAGTCAGAGGATGGCGGCCAGCGGCTGGAGGACCCGGCGACTGCGCGACGGGGACGGTCTGTCAGACGGTGCGCAGGCACTCACAGCCCCGCGCTGTGCACAGAAGTGGCGAGGCGGTAACGGGTCACGGGCATTCCAACACAGTACCAAACTGTAGGGGCGTTTCCGGGTCTGTGACGGGGACGCCCTGTCATCCAAGAGCAAGGGGGAGGGTCTCCACACAGACGAGGGGTGCATTTGGCTTCATAAACAGACGCCGCCGCCCCACAGCCCTGGAGCTAAAACCTAGACACGGACAGGACGCCGCCGGGCTAGCCGGGGCTGGGCTCCCTGGCCCGGGCGGAACTTGTGCTGACGGTGAGGGAGCACCAGAGGTGAGGGGCTTGGAGAGGCCGAGAGCACGAGTGTGCCTTGCACCCACCATGTCTCGGAGTAGCCCGCTGGCTTTCTGGGCTGCCGGCTCACGACCATCTGTGTGTCTCAGGAAACTCGTGGGCAGGGCCTGCTGGGGCCCGGCTGGACACCTCAGCTTGCCCCGGCCCGGGTGGGATGGCCGCAGAGGACGACCTCGTCCAGAGGCCCGGGAAGCAGGTGGGCAGGAGGGGCAGCGCGGCTGTCCTGTGGGTGCCCATTCCCTGCCAGCAGCTGCCGCCACCCTGCAGGGGGCCCATGGGGGACCGCACTGGCACTGCCCTCTTCCTGAGGGCGCA
>NW_006159653.1:982980-986003 GCF_000334495.1 Tupaia belangeri chinensis | reverse complement strand
AGGGCCGCAGAGGCCGCCCTCGCCAAGAGGCCCGGGAAGCAGGTGGGCAGGAGGGGCAGCGCGGCTGTCCTGTGGGTGCCCATTCCCTGCCAGCAGCTGCCGCCACTCTGCAGGGGGCCCATGGGGGACCGCACTGCCACTGCCTCCTTCCTGAGGTGCCATGTATGGGGGACCGCACTGCCACTGCCTCCTTCCTGAGGTGCCATGTACCGGCAGGCAGCAGTAGGCAGGCCCCAGGCCCCAGAGCGGGGGGCTGCAATCTCTGGGGTCCCCCCAGCCACCCTGTCGTGACCTCCTAACAGATCGCAGGGGGAGGGGCTGACGTCTCCTGTCCCTCTGCCCAGCACGCACCCTCGGCCTTCCCACTGCACCACGCCGATCACTGGCCACTGGGGACAGTCGGCAGCGTCCAGGAATGTCTGGTCGGGGGAGGCTGCTGCCCGAGCTGGAGGGCTCTGCCTGGGCGGCCTCCCAGCACCCCTGCCTCCTGTGCTGCCCCACCCCGATGCTGCTGCCACGGACAGAGCTCCTGGGAAACGCGGGAGGGGCTGGGGGCTCCTGGGTGGCAAGCCGGGAGCAGCAGATGGTTTGCTCTGAGGGGGACAGGAGGAAGGGGTGAGGCGACAGGCATGGAGGGCTGTGACCACACTGGGCCAGGGAGGGGTGGAGAAGGGACTCAGGGTCTGGAACCGACCTGGTACCTTGCCAGGGACCCACAGGAGGGCACAGGCAGCAGCTCTAGGCCCCGTGGCGACGAAGCAGGCCCACTGGGTGTACTGCCGGCTCCCTGAGCCCCTCCCACCCACGCCCACCTCAGGGTCCCCTGTGGTGCAGGCAGTGGAGGCCTGGGCCAGAGTTATGTCACCTCAACACCTCCACCAGCCCCACCCTCACCCCACCTGCCCAGAATACCTGAGGGAGGAGGCTCTCCACTTCCCACACTAGGACACCCCAATATCACTCTGGCTGATGGGGAGCCCTGGGGTGAGCCACACTCCCAGCCAGCTAGCCTTGGTCCCCTCATTGTGGGGACAACGGCCCACTCTGCCTATCACCTCCCTGCAGCCCCCATGCTGTCCCCAGTGCTGTCCCCAGTCCTGTCCCTGTCCTCACAGCCAGATTTTCTGGCCAGCTCCTGCTGGGAGTGGCTGGGGCCCAGGGCCAGTAAACCCCAGCAGTGGGGTAGCCCTGAGGAGCATCTGCCCTCCTGTGGCTCCCACGGTATCCTTGCCCTCCATGGTGGCACCAGGCATTCTGGGTCCAGGGCCAGTGCAGAGACAGCCCATGCCAGGTGTGGGTGGAGAGGCCCAGGTCAGCCTCGGGGTCCCCATGGCTGTTCAGGGCTTGCTGTCTTCCTGGGACACTCGGCATGACGCCCCGCCAGGCCCCCAGGTCCTCACCCACCCCCGGCCTCGGGGCTGTCTGCCCCCGCCATGCCAGGGGCTCCAGGAATAGCCCATGAGCTCGTTGGCCTTCAGCCCCGAGACCTCCTGTGCCCTTCCAGGTGCCCCTGCCGGCCGGCCTGGCTGCTGCCCCAGGGTGGGAGCACCCTGCCAGCCGGCCGTGGCCTCAGCACCTCTGCCCACGTTCCCTCTGCCCTTGCATCTCTCCCAGCTTTGCTCCGCCTGCCACGACTGACCCTGCAGGTCGCACTCGTGCCGCCGTCTGCCGAGTCCCTGTGCCCTGTTGAGTCTGCCGGGCTGTAAGTGGGTGGCCCTGGGCCTCTGCAGCTTGCTGCCCCCGGAGTCAGTGTGGAGGGGCCACTGGGAAGGCCCACACGGGGTGGCAGGCCCTGCTCTGCTGGCCTCGGGGCCGGGGTGCTCGGTAGCGTGGAGTGTGGGCAGGCCTTCCTGACGAGGGCCCCGGCTTCAGCCCGGATGGACGAGGCAAGAGGGGCGTCCCCAGGTCGGGAGCCGGGGTGACAGGGCAGGCACTGAAGGTGTCTCCACAGACCCGTAGGGCAAGAGCTCCTTGGCCACCCCCACATCTTCAAGCAAAGTTCCTGCCCTGAGCTGTCAGGGCAGCCGCCCCTGGGAGGGCCCAAGCCATGTTCCTCAGGCCTCCAGCCAGCGGGCCTCCCCGCCCCACCGCAGGGCGGCAGCCAGGCCGGAGTCCGAGAAGGCTCAAGGAGGCACGTTCTAGCCATCATGTCCCCAGGCAGCCTCAGTCACTGCTGGAGATGGAGCCTGGCCAGCTTCTCTGCAGATGGGCACACACGTGCACACGCAGACGTGACATACACACGTGTGCACATACACAGGCGTGCGCCACCCATACGCACACACCCGCCTGGCGCCTGCCTTCACCTCCCTGGAGGCTCTCCCACCGGCCAGCCCTGGGAAGGAGCCCAATGCCACACTGCCGGGCCCTGCCCGCTCCACACCACCCCGCAGCACACTGCATCAGGCCCAGGGCTCCCTGGGCATGCCCGGTCCCCGTCGGGAGTGGAGTGGTTGGCAGGTCCCAGGGACCGAAGCAGAGCTCTGTGGGCACACGTGGGGAACCCCAGCACTGCAGACCCATGGCAGAGCCCTCTCAGATGGGGGCTGCAAAGGGCCAGCCCAGCCTGGCACCCCTGGGCAACTTGGCCTCTCTCCCCCAGCACAGCTCTTCACCCCTGACCCTTATCCTCTGGCGCCCACCCGGCCTCCTCTGGGTGAGCCTCTCACCCACCAGGCCTCGGGTCCGGGCCGTGTGCCTGATCTGTGCAGCGCATGGCACGCGGGGCCACCTTCGCTCTGGGGACATGGAACATTTATTCCCATCACTCAGGAAGCAGCCTCTCCTGGGGAGTGTGTTTCTAGGACTAGACCTCTGGCTGGGGGCAGCACCTGGCCCTGCCACGCTGGCCACCCCTCAGGTCTCCCTGCCACGCTGGCCACCCCTCAGGTCTCCGGCCTGTGGTTGAGTGAGGCTACACCCTGGTCTTCCTCCCTCCAGCCTCAGAAAGGCCTGGTGTGCACCCCCGGAGCCCACGCGGGCTAGGGTTAGGGGTCCCAGGCGGCAGGAGTGGCTGGGATTCT
>NW_006159653.1:978345-982811 GCF_000334495.1 Tupaia belangeri chinensis | reverse complement strand
GCGGGCCCCCCCCCAGGCCTCCCTGCCCCGCTGGCCACCCCTCAGGTCTCCCTGGGCCAGTGGAGCTATCCTGCCCAAGGGGCCTGTGGTTGAGTGAGGCTACACCCTGGTCTTCCTCCCTCCAGCCTCAGAAAGGCCTGGTGTGCACCCCCGGAGCCCACGCGGGCTAGGGTTAGGGGTCCCAGGCGGCAGGAGTGGCTGGGATTCTGAGGGCTGGGTGCACGCCCCGAGGGCCTGGCATCCACTGCGCTTAGCCTGCCACATGGCGTGGCACTCCAGCCCGGTGCTGCTGTCCCGCGGGGAGCAGTTCCACTGCAGTGCCTCCTCTCTGCTCCTGTATGACACCCTCCTGAGCCCAGAGCCCCGCCTGCTGCAGAGACGCGACTGTGGGTTCCCGGCCTCCTGCTCCCAGGCCTCAGGGGTGCCTCCTCCCCGGTGCCCTTGTGCTAAGACCTCTGGACAGAACCAATCCAGCATGGCAACCAATCACAGCACCCTGAGCTGACGAGCCGGGGGCCAGGCCCTCCGTCCCCAGCTGTACCTCGGAGCCAGACGCCGTCCTTGAAGAGAAGCCCAGGCTGAGCCAGGCTGCAGCCCCAGCCCCTCACTTCCTGGCTTGGGGCCAGGCCGGCAGACAGGTGGGGCCCACGAGGCCTGGGAAACTGTCACCTGTGTAGGCCGCAGGGCCCTGCTTGCTGCCCACTCTGAAGGCAGGTTACAGACGGCAGGGCTGGCCGGGATGCAGGGCAGAGTGGGTCTGGCTGCAAGGTCCTTTTCTGTCACATCGCGGTACCAGGAGGGTGCCGGGGACATGGAGCTGGCATGGGGCCAGGCAGCCTGCATGTGGCCAGCGGACAGCTCGCCAGCCCAGACCAGGGTCGGGAGGACGCATTCCCAGCTGCCTTCAGAAAACTGCCTCCGGCCTGGGCTGGCAGAGAGTGGGAAGGACTGGAAGAGGGCAGGTCCGAGCAAGTCACGACTCGACCCTGCACAGGACAGGCTGTGGGACCTGTGGCTGCGGCCACCCAGTGTGCATGGTCTCTCTTGGATGACCCTGTCCACACACTGCCCCAGGAGAATCTGGGCACCAGGCCACAGGGCTGAGTCCCCTGCGGCCCTCACAGCTCACTGGTCTGCAGGAGCCCATTGGTCCCAGCGCTGCACAGGTGTGGTGTGGCCTCGCGCAGGGGCGGCGCGGCCTCCTGCCGCCGCCCACTCTTGTCGGGGCGCGGCTCAGGGCCATCTGCATCCTTGGTGCGCTTGCCTTTGTGGAGGCACAGAACATTCCGGAAGCTCTGGCGGAAGTTGTCAGAGAGGAAGCCGTAGAGGACAGGGTTGGCGCAGCTGTTGGCGTAGGACAGGATAACCGCAGAGAAGTAGAGGCCGGCTGCAGCGGGCTCCTCGGGCAGGGCGAAGGCCAGGTTGACGAGGTTGACTACAAAGAAGGGCAGGCAGCAGTCCACAATGCAGCGGGCTCCTCGGGCAGGGCGAAGGCCAGGTTGACGAGGTTGACTACAAAGAAGGGCAGCCAGCAGCCCACAAACACCGCCACCACTATCACCACCATGCGTGTCACCTTGCGCTCCGCGCGCCGCCGCCGCGAGCAGCCGGCACGCTCGCCCACCACCCTCACCTTGGCCACAATGAGCAGGTAGCACAGACAGATGACCAGCAGCGGCCCGAAAAAGCCCAGCACGGCCGTGTAGATGACAAAGGCAGCAGCCCACCGCCCCGCGGGCTCCGGCCAGCTGAGGTTGCAGGTGCCCCAGCCCTCCTGCACGTCGGCGAAGACCAGCACAGGCAGGGACACAAGCAGCGCCGAGGCCCAGACGGCGGCGCTGGCCAGCTTGGCCACGTGGGGCCGGCGCCAGCGGGCGGCACGCAGGGGGTGGACCACGGCCAAGTAGCGGTCGACGCTCATGACGGTCAGGCAGAAGACGCTGGTGAACTGGTTGACGCCGTCCAACGCCATGAGCAGCCGGCAGAGGGGGGCGCCGAAGGGCCAGTAGGAGAGAGTGTTCTGCGTGGCCAGGAAGGGCAGCCCCAGCAGCAGCAGGATGTCGGCCACTGCCAGGTTGAGGATGTAGATGTTGGTGGCCGTCCGCATCTGGGCGTGCCGTAGCACCGCGAAGACCACCAGCGTGTTGCCGGCCAGCCCCGCGCCACACACCAGCAGGTACAACAGCGGCACCAGCACCACCCGGGCCCCCGCCATGGGGGCCGCCCCCGCCAGCGTCTCGTTGCCGCTGCCCCCCGAGGCAGCTGTGGCCGAGGCGTTCCAGCTGGGCGTGGAGGCCGGGGACAGGGACTCCATGGCGGCCGAGGGCGAGCCCAGACTGAGTCTGTGCAAGAGAAGGAGGGAGATGAGGGGCACGGCCAGCCCCCTCTCGGCCTGCGAGGCGCGGCATCACCGTGGGGCAGCGGTAGGTAAACACGATTAGTCATGTTCAACTCTCCGGGAATCACATTAAGCAAATTGCCTGGAAAACAAGCCCGAGGAGGAAGTGCCGGCCAACGGCCACCGTGGGGGCAGCAGGGCCTGGACGGCCGCCCTGGGTCAGTCCCCATCCTGGCTCGGCCGAGTCCATCCCTGAGTCCACCCACCATGCCCCTGGGTGCTCTTGCAGCCCTGCAGGTAAGGACGGAGGCCCAGTGGGTGTCGTCCCCACCACAGAGAGAGACGAGGGTGAGGCAGGGGGGGGAGGGGGGGGGGTGAGGCAGGGTGGGGAGAGGAGGTCGGACGAGGCGCAAGGCAGAGGGCAGACACGCTGCAACACCAAGTCCCAGCCTGGGCTGGCGCCAGTGTGCCCAGCCCCATGAGGGTCAGGAGGGGCCGGCGGGTCAGAGGGGCAGTGAGGGGGGCCAGCAGATGCTCACTCAGAGGAGCTGGGCAGCCTGGGGCCCACCACCCGCTCGCCGCACAGCCCGTCCTGGGAGAGGGGCTGGGTCTGTCCCAGCCAGGGTGTGCCACGCTGGCCCCGCAGAGCCAGAATCCCAGCTGAGTGGCAGAGCCGGGTGGGGAGAAAGGCCCGCAGGACACCGGCCCGGGAGAGGAGGTGGAAAGCCCACACCAGGAGCGACAGCCTGCTCATCGTGCCCATCAGCGTGAGGGTGGCGGGGCCTCCCCGAGAGACGCTGGCGCTGGGGCTCCCGCCCGGAGGCTCGCGACTCGCGGCCGGACGGAAGGGACATTTCCGTTTTGCTGTTTGCTGCTCCAGCTGGTCCTGGGGCCTAAGGGGCCTGAGGATGCAGGGGTGGAAGGGTGCTCCTGGGCTGAGGAAGACAGTGTGGTTCGACGAGAGCCCAGATTCCCCGCAGGCTGGCTGGGAACAGGGGCCCACCCTGGAAGCTGGCTCCTGTGGGCACTGGTGGCGTTGCCATCCCTGTTCCCGGGGCTTGGCACAGGGGACCCTCTGCACACTCTTAAAGAAGCCCAACGTTCCACGTTCAGAGCCGCCATGGGCTGCCTGTGCAGCGTGGCTCCCAGCGGGCAGTGGTCCTGAGACAGCTGGTGGTGATGCTGGGGCCAGTGGCAGGGCACTGCCAGCTGTGGGAGCCTGTGGGGGAGCAGGTGGAGGGGCTGCTCTCGCCCTGGCTGGGCTGACTGCTCACACGCCTTGGTCCCACAGGCCCAGCGGTTCCTGAAGATGTGCTTGATTTAAATCGGACAAGCTCCTCTGGGCTGTCTGCAGGCCCCCGAGCTGCCCAGGCTGCCTGAGCTCCGAAAGCCAGGAGCAAACAGGGCCGAGCTGCTGTCGCCTTGTCACAGCTCAGAGCTGACCCAGAAGCAGCGCTCTCCCGCAGACAACAGGGAAACTGCCCTGGGCCTGTGGGCGGCCGAGGGGGCAATGCTGGGGGTCTCTCATGTAAGCCCCCACCAGGGATCTGCTCTGCCCCAGGGCACGGGCCACAAGAGAGACTAGGGTACGTCACTGTCTCTGCAGACAACTCTGGTGAACCGAACAGGCCAAGGGTGGAGCTGGGGCAGGGCCTACGCTGGCGCAGGGAGCTGCTCCACTAGCTGCCCGCAGCTCAGCAACTCTTCGGAGCCGCAGAGCTGCTCCACATCCCAGGGACAGGCTCAGAGCCTAAGACCATGCATGGGTGGCCAGCCCCTCCAGGCTCGCCCAACCCGAGGTCAGTGGGAGACAGGGCTTGGAGAGGCTGCCACGCAGGGAGGGCACGTGGGCCGTGGACAGTGTGGGACTTCCTGGCCAAGACATACCAGCACCCCTGGGCGCTTCTGCCAGGAGTGGGCTGCGGCAGGGGCCCCCCGCAGGCGGCCCAGCTGTGTGAGGTCTGCCCCACCTGCAGCTCCCTGGTCTGTCCTAAGGCAGCCTGTGGGTAGCACTTCTGCCCCGTGTGGGGAGTGGGCACTGAGCAGGGCAGCGTGCTGGTCTCAGCCGGCTGCACCCGGGAGATGCTTGCCAGGCCACGCGCAGCCCCGCCCCGCAGCAGAGAGCCAG
>NW_006159653.1:977083-977513 GCF_000334495.1 Tupaia belangeri chinensis | reverse complement strand
CGCAGGGCAGCCACCAGTGGGCTCAGCAGGTGGTGGGTCCTTGGGTGGGTGAGGGCCTAGGGAGCACCCCAGGAAGTGGCTCCGGGAGCCTGTCTTCATTCTGGGGAGGGCAGGTTTCCTGGGAGACCAGGAAGGCTGGAGAGGCCAGTCCCCGCCAGGGCCAGACCGGGGATCTCTGGGGCAGGCGGCGCAGCAGGTCGGCCTCCGGCAGGTGAGGCTGGGCTGGGTCAGAGGAGACAGACCTCCACAGTGAGGCCCCACCTCCCCAAGCTCCCACCTTGCGGTGCCCCCACTCCAGCCTCCAGCCTCAGATCCACCCCTGCTGTCCACACCCCGGCACTGCCGACAGGCTGGTGGGTGAGCGACTGAGGTGCCGCAGGGGGGTCTGCAGGGCTGCTGAGGGCGGAGCCGGCACCGGCTGGCTCCCCCC
>NW_006159653.1:968897-976839 GCF_000334495.1 Tupaia belangeri chinensis | reverse complement strand
GCTGGAGGCGGGGAGAGGGCGGGAGGAGGAGAGGGCGGGGCAGGCTGGGGAAAGGGCTTGAGTGTGGGGGAGAGCCCAGTACAGCGAGAGGGCTGTGGGGAAGGTGGGGGGAGGGCCTGGGTGGTGGTGGGGGACAGACAATTCCAGCTCCCACAGCCCCATGCCTGTCCATCTGTCCTTCCCACCACAGGTGTCAGATGACAGTCCTTCCTTGTGCCACCTGCCCTGGGCCTCAGGCCCGGCTGTTGGGGCAGGGAACAGAGAACGGGGAGTTCCTAGAGAAGCCCTGGAGACCTGGAGAGGCAGTTCCCCCAGGGGTGGCGCTGGCAGGGCAGTGGGTGGTGGGGCGAGGAGGGGGTGCAGGCAGCCCGCCAGCTGGGCTGCAGACATTCGAGGCAGTCCCCCACCTTTGCACATCCCAGTTGGGCAGACGCCCTGCGGGACCGAGAATCTGCCATCGCTCGACCCCAGGAGGTGCGCCTGCTCTAAAGAGCTGGCGTCTGCTGGGCTCCACAGTTGGTGGCAGAACAAACCCCAGGATGCCAGGACCCTCACACCACCCAGGCTCAGCTGACGGGGGTGCTGGAGGCGGCACCCAGAGAGGGCGGGCACCTCCCATTGGCTTTCCCTGCTCCTGTGATTCTGCAGGTTCCGGGGGGTCGTCCACAACCAGGGAAAAGCAGAGCCGTGGCTGACAGCAAGCCTGTGGCTGAGGGACTCTCAGGAGGCCTCAGACCCCTCCTGCTCTCAGCCCTAGCTGTGAATTGCATCCTGGCCTGTACTGCCGCACCCCATGACCTGGCTGGGGCTCAGCGCCTGAGCTTGGGCGCCCCTGGGATTATTCAGGTGACAGAGGCTGACCTCGGCTCACCTGAAACACCCCGGAGGCCTCCTGTGTCTGTTCCCGGCGAGGAAGCTGTGCGGTACTCTCAGTCCTTGGGCTGCGCTGGCCCGTCCCCAGCCCTCACAGGGCCATGCGACCTCCTATGCCCTGCCCTGACTAGCTCCCGCCTGGCGTGTCCACCCGCCTCCCCCCAGGAAGGGCCCTGGCTCACGTGTCTGGCCGTCAGACTTGCCGCCCGCACCGTCTGCAGAAGCTCAGGGAGGCTCAGCGCCCGACGGCTTCCTAATGGTCACTGCCCTGCTGGGCGGGGGCGAGCGCATCAGGGAGGCAGTCAGGGCCAGCGCTGCGGGCTGCCCAGCCACCGTGGCCAGCAGGGCAGGGGCCAGGGCAGGAGCTTCGCTCCTTCGGGGGCAGGGCTGTGCGGGGTGGTGGCCTGCACTCAGTAGGGGCTCTCCATGTGGATGTCACCAAGAACAAAGGCATGACACAGTCCTGCTTGGAGCTGAGCGTCTCTGGCTCCCCAGCCCAGGCCCACTCAGGCCCCTGCTGCCCGTGGAGGAGCTCTGCAGAGTGAGGAGGGGCCAGGCAGCGGGGACGGGGAGGCTCCAAGGCTGGGGTGTCCAGTGTGGTGGCCTTAGCCAGCTTCGACTAGCTCCACCAGGCCAAGAGCCCCTGGCCCGGCCCAGCCCAGCTCTGCAGGGCCCTACCTGCTGGTCCTGGGGGCCACTCTTGGGCTCTCGACACCTGGGCGCCTGGGGCCTGCAGTTTAGGCCCTGGGCTCAGCTGGGGGGGCACCCAGAGCACGCTGGTGACGCAGTGTCCTTGCCAAGCCCAGGCTGCCTATGTGGGACATCGGCCCCTGAGACAGTGCCCTGTGGCCTCAGCTATGAAGGTGAGGCCTGGGGCTGAGAGGGCTGCATGCGGGCACTGCTGTCCCACCTTACAGACAGTGCCCAGGCCCACTGGAGGCGGCGGTACCTGCTCTGAGCCCTGCTGCTGTGGGCAGCGTGTCGGCCTGGACGTGTCCAGCGCATGTCGGCACAGCCAAAGAAAGCTTCTCTTTCCTCCCGAGGTCACAGAGAAGGTGGCAGAGCCAGAGTCAGACATGGCGCAGCAGAGGGTGCCCCTGCCCTGGCGACCAGCCTGTCACTCACCAGCACGAGCTGGGGGTGGAGCTTGGGAAGCAGCACTGGCAGTCAGCAGGGGCGGGGCTCTGGGAAGCTGGGTGTGGCCAGAGCTGGGTCTCTCCCTGCCCAGGCTGCAGGGACGCCCTCACCTGGTCCTGGCTGGGCGTCCCCAGGGGCATCAGCAGGGGAATGCCCAGGAGCTACCCTTCCCATGGGGCCTGGGGCTGCCCAGGGCATCTGAGGCAGGACATGTAGACAGTGGGCAGGCCGCACAGTGCAGAGCTCTGAGCCACGGTGGCAGCCAGCCCGGCGCCCAACCCCGGTGTCCCCTGGTCGGGGATGGCCAGAGCTCCCTCAACGACTCAGAATGCCAGCATGCCCCCCACTTCAGGCGTGCTTCAGCCCATGCCTCTGAGCCTGGCCCCGTGGCAGTCTGAGCAGTAGCCTCCACCCTCATGGGGTGTCAGTTACCTGTCCATCTTCGAGGGGCAGGTCCTCACGGGGTCCCACCAAGCAGACATTTCAGCACGGGTTCGTGGCCCCACGTGGCAGTCCAGTGGGGCTGGGGTGGGTAACCGGCCCTGCGACAGGCTGGTGAGGAGAAGCAGTCTGAGCTGTGGCCTCTGACAGGAAGACGGGCATCCACACCCCGACCTCACCTCTTCCTAGGGGGCCGGAGGGCCTCAGGGACCCCCTCGGGGGGCCATGTCCTGGTGACTCAGCAAACCCTGTGCTCGGTGTCACTGTGAAGGCGTCTCATCTGTGCGGCTACATGTCGTGGTCACCTTGAGCCGGTGGTCCTTGTGAACCGGCCGGCCTCATCCTAGTCGGAGGCTCAGGAGCAGGAACCAGCTTCCCGGAGCAGAGGGCTCTAGCCCCAAGCTGGTGTTGGTCCCCACTGCATGGGCTGGCCCTGGGAGACGTCCCGGTCACTCTACATGCACGTGTGGGCACACACGGACTTCAGACTTCACACGCATGCAGACACAGAGTTCACACACATGCACATGTGGACACACACGGACTTCATACACATGCACGTGCGGGCACACATGGACTTCACACACATGCAGACACAGAGTTCACACACATGAACACGCGGGTACACATAGAGACTTCACACATGCACATGTGGACACACATAGAGACTTCACACACATGAACACGCGGGTACACACAGAGACTTCATACACATGAACACATGGCATGCACAGACTTCACACACATGCACACATGGGCACACACATAGACTTCACGTGCAGGCACACGCAGACTTCATACACATGCACATGCAAGCACACACAGAGACTTCACGCACATTCACATGCAGGCACACACAGACTTCACACACATGCACACATGGCACACACAGACTTCACACACATGCACACTCAGGCGCATGCACAAACTTCATGCACGTGTACATGTGGGCATACACACTGACTTCACACATGCATACACACCATACACACGCAGACTTCAGAAAGTTGTGGAGAGGGACCAGCAGGTGGCATGGTGGTTAAGGCGCTGGACTCCCACATGGCTGACCACGGTTCAAGTCCCAGACCTGGCAGCTTGCTCCCTCACGCTCTCTCTCTCTTTCTCTCTGCCTGTCTTTCTCTGGCAAAAACTCATGTGAAATAATAATAATGATAAATAAACAAAATAAATATTCCTTTTTAAAGAAGAACGTTTGTCAGCACCAAACCGAGTGTGCCACATCCCACAGGGCCCAGGGCTTGAACCCACGGCAAGGGTACCCGCCAGGGTCCTGCAGATGAGGATTGGAGAAGGGGTTGCTGTGAGACAGCCTGGTCAGGTGCCCCCTCTCCCTCCCCCTCTCGCCTGCGCACGCGCCCTCTGGCATAAAACGCAAATGTGGGACTTGAGTTGGGAAGCTAGGCTGACCCGGCCGTGGCCTGCGCCAGTCCACCAGCGGCCCGCAGGAGCGCGCCAGCCACGGGCAGCATGAAGACGCCCCCACTACTGGCCCGGCACCGTGGCGCTGCACAAGACCTGCACGGACAGAAGTCCACGGAGCTGCTGACCGCGAGCTGCCCTGCCAGCGCCTGGTGCGCGATCGCGCAGGATAAGACCGGCCTGCGCTTCCAGAGCTCGGCCGTCGGGGCGCTGCAGGAGGCGTGCGAGGCCTACCTGGTGGGGCTGCGCGAGGACACCGACCAGTGCGCCATCCACGCCAAGCGCGTCTCCATCCTGCCCAAGGACATCCAGCTCCCGCGCCGCGGGGAGAGGGCGTAAAGCCTTCCTGAGACCTGACGTGTACCCCACCCCAAAGGCTCTTTTAAGAACCCTCCAAAAAAAGAAGAAAAAAAGTTGTGAAAAAATGAAATCAAATTGAGTTCATTTTGGTGCAGACAATGTGAAATCCAAGCAGTTTTTATGCTCTGTGTGGACTTAGTGAAGACCTCGCGTTCAGAGAGAGACAGACGCGGCCACAGGACAGAGAGCAGGGCCTCGGTCTGGCCACCAGAGCCCACCGTGTGCAGTGGGGTCCCTGGCCTCACCCCTCCCCCATGTTCTGTTCCCACTTGGCATCTGGGGAGGGGGACAGAAGCGTGATCTCGGTCACGCCACCTCCTACTGCCTGGCGACCTTGAGCCCAGCCCACAGCAATTGAGCAGGGGCTCAAAGGCCACTTGAGGGACCCAGAGCAGACACCGCCAGCCCTGGCCGTGCCGGTGGGACCCCCTGGCGAGCCCTGTGACCAGACGAGGACCAGCCTTGGCCAGGGAGGGGGCACTGGGCATGAGCTCACGCCTCACCCTCCACAGGTGACCCCAGCTCTGCATGTTGGGCACAGCCCGAGGAAGGCATGGCCCTGTGGTCCTGGGCCTCCAGAGCCACGCACCCAGGGACACCAGAGGCCGTGGACACAACCCACAGCCCCTGTGCCCAGCATGTGGCCAGGGCCTGGCCTGGAAGGGGCCCAGCTGGGTGCCAACACCCTCTGCCCGCTGCAGTGGGGGAAGGGCCGGGACAGGGACGACACCGGGCTGAACTTGATCACGTGGAGTCCTGGCACGCGGCCCCAGAAGCAAGGCTGGGGGCAGAGGGACTAGCTGCGCATGAGGCCTCGGGGGCCGGACTGGAGGTGGGCGCACTGGCTGGCCAGGAGCACCAGGGCCCCAGCTGACGTGGGCATCGCCCCCAACCACAAGGACTGAGGCACCCGTGCAGCTCCCCAGCCCTGAGCACCACCCTCGAACCCCGGCCTGCGGCCCTGGGCTGGGTGGGAAGCCAAGGCCGAGGGTGAACATCCACAGCCACCAGCTTGGTACCTCGCCCTCGATGGCTCCAGGCAGACACTGGCTCTCCCAGTCTACAGACAGCCGTCTCCATCAGGGTCGGGGTGGCAGGGCCACAGGCCCCGGGACCTACTCCTCTCACAGCCTTGGCGAGGTTTCCAGACCTTCTCCCAGGTGATCCCAAAGTGTCTCCAGCCATCGAGCAATTCCCCCTCATGGTCCTCCTGGTTCCGGGCTGAGTGGCAGCCAGTCCTCCGGCTCCCAACCTCCAGGGGCCTCAACCTCTGATTGCCTGGTCAGTGAAGGGCAGGGGGGGCGTGCAGGGAGCTCAGGACCCCACACTCGGGGTTTCCGGGAGAGCGTCCCCCCACCCCACTTAAGGTAACAGGTTCCAGAGGTGACAGCCCTTCCTGGTCAGAGCCAGGCTGTCCACGGAGCCCTGACACCAGTCCCACGGCCCTCCATTCTCCTCTGCATCCCAGCCCTCCCAGTCCTCCTCCCACGGTGGGGGCTCAGCACCCAGCTTGACGGTTCAAACCGCCGGAATCTGGGCTGGGCCGGCCTCTGGCGCCATCTGGTGGGCTAGCAGTCACTGAGAGATGCCACCAGGAGGCAGAGGCCCAGGGAGAGAAGCCCCCAGGGGAGCCTAGGGCCAGCAGCTTAGGACAGGGGACCACAGGCTGGAGGCATGAGGTCTGGAGAAAGTCGGCCCACAGCTCTCTCCAGCCACAGTCCTTCCTGAAGTGAGAGCCGGGGTCCCAGGTGGAGACATCGGCAATGGCCTGTGTGCTACAGGGACTCCAGGCCAAGGAGACAAGCTCTGACCGCCAGGTGGCACCATGCAGCCCACGGCGTCCTGAACGGCCGGAGCTCAGGCCTGGCTCTGCTGCGCCCCAGGAAGCCTAGTCTCGCATGTGCCCCTCCTGTGGCTTAGTGCCTCCCACCCCAGACTGAGACCCAGGGATTCTGGCAAAGGCAGGGCCTGGAGGGATTGGACCGCAGTCCCCACGGGGCAGGGCGACAGTGGCTGAGCCGGGAGGGCCGTGGGACAGGGGCCCTCAGCTGCTGGGCTGGGTGGGCAAGCGGCCACCGCAGCCCCGTGCCCTTCCACAGCTGGCCACGACCCTGCAGGCCGCCCCACAGCTGGTTCAAGGCCTAAGCCAGGCCAGTGTGCTGTGGCCCACATGGCTGCCTGCCGTCCGCTGAGCTGGCTTGTGGGGACCACGACCAGCTAGCCAGGCCCTCCTGAGCACCGGCGGGAAGGCCCGCAGGAGTGAGCCCAGCTTCCAGGGGATGAGTAACAGACAGACGCCCCTTGGTGGAAAGGAAGCCCGGGCATCGGCCCTCTGTGATGAAGAGCCACTAGCTAGGCCTGGCCACCCCCACCACTGCCCCGTTCCTGAAACACGAGGACGCTCGAGAGGCCTGCTGGACCTCTCGGCAGCGTGGACTAAGGCGGCAGGGACGGGGGCGGGGGGTGGCACCTTTTTCGCCCCGTTCCTGAAACACGAGGACGCTCGCTCACTCCTGGGCATCTGCGGGGCCCCGCGGTGTGAGGGGAGGCCGCAGGGGACACCTGTGAGCCCCCAAGTGGCTCCTGGAGTCTGCTGTGCACCGTGTTCTCCTCCTGCAGTCCCAAGACACGGCTGCTGGGAGGTGGGCAGCTGCCCGAAGGCTTGTGGGGGGTCATCCAGCTCAGCGCAGCCAGGCCTGGGCACACTGGACCCTTGACGGCTGCTCCCCGAGCATTGGTGCCATGCAGCCAGGGCTCCACCCAGCGTTCCCCTGGCCCAGCTGGTGGGTTCTTGGGGAGTCTGCAGCCCTGTCCCTGCTCCCCCCCTCCCGGGCTTGTTGAGCATCTGCAGGCTGTAACTGATCCCTGGAAGTGGGGGGGAGGCAGGCTGGTCGGGCTCTGGGCGGTCCTGGCTCCCGCGCCTCCGGTCCAGCTGTTGCTAGGGAGGCCACGCTGTCCTCGGGGCCAGCAGCTGCAAGGCCGGAAGCCTTGTCCCGCCACAGAGCAGGTGTGCCCCTGGCGTGGCCCAGCTGCTAAGGACGGCCCCAGAAATACAGGGGCTGCTCAGCCTTGGGGCCTCGACTGGGGCGGGGCTCAGGGTCCCCAGTGGCAGCCTGCGTGACCAGGGCAAGAATGGCCTGACCACCATATTCACCAGCCCCACGAGGCTGGCCGACACACCGCCCTGCCAGCGCCACCCAGACCTGCAGCCTGGTGCTCACCACACTGCCTGAATGCCGTGTCCCAGGTGGCCAGACAGACACTGAGCCGCCGTGGTCACCTGTGACGGCTTGCACACCAGGTCATGCTGTGCTGCTCCCTGGGGCCTACCTGGCCAGGTGCCCCACACGGTCCAGCCCTGCCCAGCCCAACCAGCGGAGGCTGCCAAGGCCCCTGCCAGCTGACCATGGTAGCTCGGGCTGGCAGTCTTCAGCCTTCTTCCTCCTCTGGCCCAAGCAACACTTCCCCACCCTGCAGGCCCCAGCCTAGCACCAGCGCAGCCTCTGCAAGGCAGGGGCAGGCTCTGCTCGAGCTGGACATGGGCCCAGGAGGCCCGGGGGGGTCCCAAGGGAGTGGGCCAGATGCCCAGTGTACAGGGATACCGAGGCTGGGGTCCTGGGTGGCCCGGTGTGGGTGCGAGCCAGGCTGGGCTGCCCTCCTCCAGCCGGTGTGGGGCTGGGTGAACAGCACC
>NW_006159653.1:966715-968798 GCF_000334495.1 Tupaia belangeri chinensis | reverse complement strand
TGGCTTCCATAGGCAATGGCAGTTCTGCAGCTTAGGTTAGCAGAGACAGGCCCCACCGGGGGTCCCCACGGAGGGAGAGGTGCATGCTGAGAAGCCCCGTGACGGCGGACTGTGAGGGGGCGGTGTGGCAGCAGCCAGGGCCCTGGGTGCTGGTGGAGGTGAGGGCAGAGCCCAGGGCTGGGAGGGACCAGGCGCTGCCCACCCCTCACCTGACTCCATCCTCCAAGCTCTCCAGAATTCGCTGTGGCCACTCCGAGAGATCGGGCTGGTGCTCACCGTGGCCCTCCAGGACAGCCCCGTGACGGCGGACTGTGAGGGGGCGGTGTGGCAGCAGCCAGGGCCCTGGGTGCTGGTGGAGGTGAGGGCAGAGCCCAGGGCTGGGAGGGACCAGGCGCTGCCCACCCCTCACCTGACTCCATCCTCCAAGCTCTCCAGAATTCGCTGTGGCCACTCCGAGAGATCGGGCTGGTGCTCACCGTGGCCCTCCAGGACCCCAGTACCAGTCAGTTGTTGGCCTGGAGCCAGGGCCAGGCACGGAGAGCTCACTCAGGGCTCCCTGGTGGGCCCGGCTGTGTCTAGCACCCACGCTCTGCAGGCCACCTGGACGCCCTCACTGTCCACACGGGCCTCGCCCTCATGACCTGGCCCTGGGAGGGCCTGTCGTGGCCTTGCTGACCCCATGGCTCTGAGTGGCCAGTGTCACCAGGGCGTAAAAGTCCACAGTGGGGGGTCTGGCGAGGGCCCCCGACACCCAAGTCCCCACACACACTGAGACCCGTGTGAGTGCGGGAGAGCCGGCCCTTCCAGCGGGAAGGCCCACGGAGCCCCAACCCTCTTCCCAACTCGGGGCTGCCCTGTGGCCGCAGACTGGGCAGACGGGCAGGTCTGTGCCAGGCCGGGGCTCCTGGAGGGCCCAGCCGCACTGGTCACGAGGCTGTTTCTGAGGGGGGTTCTGGGCTTGGCAGAGTGGTCTGCTCCGATAGACCGGGGAGCCAGAGCCTGGCCTGGCCCAGGGGGCTGAGGACATAGGACAGGGCACCTGAGACCTCCCTGGCCGGCCCTGCTGAGGTGCATGGGCCCCTGGCATCAGACCAGAGCCTGTCTTTGGGCATTCAGGCCAGAGTGGGCCACCCTGACTGGGTCCTGGGCTGCCTGGGAGATGGGGGCCACACCATCCAGATGCTAGCCATGAGGCAGACGAGTCCCCAGGCCCAGTTCGGCCCGCCCCCATGGCATCGACCATGTGCACCCCATCCTCTGGTGGCTTGCCCCCTCGGGCCACCTGGGGCCATGGCTCTTGCTCCTCCGACGGCCCTCGGACACCTGACGGTTTCGTTTGTGCAGGGCCGCCCTCGGAGCGTCTAGGCTCCCGTCTCGGGGACTCACCCTGGGTTGACGGCCTCGCCCAGCCCCCGTGCAGGACTTGACCACAGCAGCAGGTCAAGACAGCTGTGCAGGCCTCTCGTCTCTCTGCAATTCTCCTTCCAGACTTGCGAGCGTGGCTGCGGATCACGCTCTCCCTGGGAAGACGCGGCTTTGCTACCGAGAGCTGCACTCCAGCTCTGTCATCCGCCTTCCCAGCTGCACTGCCCCAGGCCCAGTTTGGCCAAAAGCTCAGGCCAGAACTGGGCTCTCCCGGAGCAGAGCCTCGGCACCTCAGCCCCTGGCAGGCTCCGGACCCAGAGCCTTGCTCTGGCGGGGCCGACGCTGACCGCGAGGATGCCTGTGCCCTCGCTCAGCACATCGAGACCTGAACGCGCCACGCACTCCTCTCCCCACTCCTCCCACTTGCCGCTGGCGCCCAGGTGCTGCAAGGCACCATTCGCTGACGCTTCCCTGATGTGTCCTGCACCTCGGGGCGGGCCTGGCCCCTCAGCACTCCCACATGCCACCCCAGCTGCAACTGGGCCAGGAGCTGTCGGTCGAGACGCTGCGGCGGGGGGCCCCCCCCGGGCCAGGCCTTAGCAGGTGCACCCCCAGGGACAGCAGTGTTGACCCTGCCTTGGTACCCCGACAGCACTGACCCCAGGATGGCACCCCGTTCAGCCCCTGTGCCTGCCCGTGACACGTGGCAAGCACAGTC
>NW_006159653.1:960599-966385 GCF_000334495.1 Tupaia belangeri chinensis | reverse complement strand
CCTCCCGCGCCAGGCCTTAGCAGGTGCACCCCCAGGGACAGCAGTGTTGACCCTGCCTTGGTACCCCGACAGCACTGACCCCAGGATGGCACCCCGTTCAGCCCCTGTGCCTGCCCGTGACACGTGGCAAGCACATGCACCTGCCGCACACTGCAGAGCCCTGGCATGGTCCCAACGTGAGGGACACGTGAGCTTGCAGCCGCAGCGCCACTCAGCCCCACGAGGCCCTGAGCCTCCGCCCACATGCAAGAGTGCAGTCGCAGGCCCCCAGCGTGGAGGACTGGCCGTTCCTGAGTGAGGGGCTGGTGGGCGGGCAGGTGCGCCCCGCACTCCCCGGGTGCTCTGAGCGCTGGTCAGACAAGAGCAGGAGGAACCGGAGCCCCACGGGGCACAGCTGACCGGGACCTCAGAGTTCCCCGGAGGGCGCAGGACCCCAGCCTGACTCTGGGCCCCACTGGAGACTGAGCCTCCCGAGTTTGGCAGGCCAGGAGCGGCAGGGACACCCCTCGGGGCCACACGCAGGCTGCCAAGAAGAGGCTTGGGCAGTAAAGCTTTGGCCTTCTGGCAGGAGGGGAGGGAGTGGGGTCACCTCACTCTCCTGGAGCACCCCACCCAGCTTCGAACCTAAAGGGCTCTGAGGCTTGTTCCGGGCTTCACAATTCTGGGCCATGAAATGGGATATGGCTTCAGGCATGGCCGGATCCAGGTGCTCACCCCCTGCTGTCCCGTGACTCGGCTGGCTTCACTCTCCCTGGGAGAAGGCTTCCCCCAAGCACAAGGCCCCTGGGGACAACAGGCCAGTCCTCTGTCCATCTCAAGGACAGTTCAGGTCAGCTGGGCAGTCACAAGTGCAGTCAGGACAGGGAGGGGACTGTGCCATCGTGCCCACCACAGAGCCAGGACGGAGAGGGGACTGTGCCACTGTCCCTACCACAGAGCCAGGACAGGGAGGGGACTGTGCCACCGTGCCCACCACAGAGCCAGGACGGGGAGGACAGCTCCTGCCCTCTGAGCACTGGTGGGACCTGAGCCTCGGGCCTCGGTGCAGAAGAGCCAGCCCCCAGGAAGAGCTGATACACCTCCGTGCCTGGTGGAGAAGCCCGGTCTCTCTAAGGGGCTCCCAGGGGCTCGGCCAGGAGGCCCAGAACACCACCCTCCGGGACTGCAGCAGGGACAGCTCTAGCCTGGAGAATCTGGCAAGTCCCCACCCCTGAACCGGGTTTTGGACCTCTGAGGGGTTCCCTGCAGGGACGTGGCTGGCCTTTCTCCGCCGAAGGGCGGGCAGGGGGGCAGCAGCTAGCACCTCCCCAGTAGGGCTGTCCATGAGGCAGGGCAGAGCCCAGGGCCCCTCATGGTGGGCCCGTCCTGGCCCAGGGAGGCCGAGGTGAAGCCAGGAGGGGACAGTGGCCCATGGCCCTGCTGCGGCCTGGCTGCTGGACATGCTGGGAGGGGCCCTTGGCACACAGTGACCCTGGAAAGGCCTGACCCCCACCCCGCAGGCAGACCAACCTCTCCCAAGGGGACCGGGGCAGGAGCCACACAGGGCAGCCTTGGCCGAGGGCGGGCACGCCTGCCTGGCCGGCTCCCTGCTGCCCAGCAGCACTGCCGCCCCACACAGGGAGGCTCTGAGCCGGGTGGGCGGGACGCTGCCACCCGCTCACAAGGGCCTCATTGTGGGGCTGCGGCTGTGGGCAGCAGGTGGCTGCCCGGTCCCACACGGGGAGGCCCCGCGGCCAGCCGCGCGAGCGCAGGAGGGCACCACGGGTGCTGGCAAGGGGGGCACGGGCAGCCGGGCCTGGCCGAGCTCGGCGCAGGCCCGGGCTGGGCATGAAGGCCTCCATTCTCTCGCCCAGCCGGGCCTGGCTAGGGCACAGCCCACCGCATGTGAGCAGGCAGCCCCCGCCGGGCCCCTGGCCAGTGCCTGGACTCCCCTGGGGTGCAGATACCAGAGCCGGTGGTAGGCTCAGGAATGGAACTAGCTCTGGGCAGGGCAGTCCAGGCGGCTTCCTGGAGGTGGCCAGAGGCAAGAGTCACATAGGAGCCGGGCCGGCGGGGGCGGGGGAGTGTCCTGAGAGCCGGGAGGCCAGGACAGGCCAGGATAGGACAGCACAGGACGGCTTGGCCTCGGCCCTCTGTGTGAGGCACAGATGGGTGCAGGCATGAGGGCAGGCAGGGGTCCCTCTCTCCCTCCTTGCCCTCAAAGCCAGTCACACCCAGAAAGATCTCCAACGCCCTGCCTCCCCCTGCCCAGCCGTCCTCTGACAGCTGGAGGGGTGGGGGTGTGGGAGGGCCACCACCTCCCCACGGGATGAGGCCCGCTGGGCCCCGGGCAGCTCCACCTGCCCCTTCTCCCCCCACCGCCACGGCTGGGAACACATGTGAGGTGGCCAAACCCCTCCCTGCAGGCCAGGGAGGGCAGCTGGAGGCAGCAGGGCTGGGAAGGCTGCTCTGGTGACAGACGCTGGGCAGGCCCTCCGGCTCACCACGCAGCAGCGGGCGCCGTGGCCAGGCCTCCCCTCCGTGTCCAGGACCAGCCGGAGTCGGTGTGGCTGTCCATAACGAGGGCTCAGTCGTGGGCTTCTCACGCACAGGTGTGGCAGTGCCAATGCGGGCATGAGCCACAGCGTCTGGGACGGGAAGGGTGTGGGTGCTGACACACCCAGCTCCACTGGGGACACGAAGGGTGGGGAGCCCCAGGATTCTGCATGGTGGGGGTAGGCCACACTCGGTCAGCCCGCCCGGCAGCCCCCACCTGACCTCGCAACAGCCCGGTGAGAAGGCGGAGGCCCGGAGCCGCCTGCTCAGGCAGTGTGGCCTCCCAGGCCGGGCCTTCGGAGCCGCCGTGTGCCTGCACTGGCTGTCTGCAGGGCTTGCCATGTACCCCTGGCTGCCAGCCCGCAGAGGCAGGAACTACCAGGCTTTGGAAGCAAAACCCACCCGAGGACTGTGCCCTTGAGCCTCCCGGGCCCTAGCCGAGGAAGTGCCCCAGGGCTGTGCACTCCCCACCAGGCAGGGGAAGCTGGGCATCAGGGGAAAGTGGGTCCAGGCGTCGAGGGTGCTCAAGGGCTCAGGGCAGGTGTCCACCTGGGGCCTGGGGCGGCCCACGCCAGGCAGGGGTGAGGTGCTGTTTGATCTTTACACATTTATGTACTGGGCCGTCGGGTGGTGGTGAAGGCACTGCGCTCCCACGTGGCTGGCCATGGTTCCAGTCGGACCTGGTAGTTTGAAACTTACTCCAGGTACACATGCGTGTGAGCCCAGAGCTCCAGGGAGAGTGGAAGAGAGACTGTGGCGTGACCAGCCCCGTCGGGTGACCCCTGGCTGTCCCGCTTTCTCTCCCCGGCAAGCACACACTCCCTATGGCACACGAACTCTTCTAGAACACACGCGTGTATCCGTTTAGCATCTATTTGTTGTGATTTTCAAGCTGCTGTGTCCAGGATTTGACCCTCAGTCAGCCGTGTGGGGAGCCAGCACCTTAACCTCCATGGCAGAGTTAAGCCCCCAGGAACTGACTGCTCGCCTGCCACCAGCATCTCTCCCCCTGCTTGTCTCTACTCACCGCTCCCTTCCTGGCCATAGGGCTTCTGCTCAGAGTCACCTCCTCCAGGGAGCCCACCTGAGGCCTCTCTCTCACCTCCTTGTAGCAGCTCACGGTGAAGGTGTGCCAGGAGGCCGAGAGAGAGGACTAGGGCCCGAAGCCATCCCGCCGAACCCACGTCAGCTGCCCAGGCCCAGGAACAAGGAGCCGGTACCTCATCCCCCGGGGTTTCGGGGTCTGCCCCACCCGAGGGCCCCTGTCCTCAGAGCGCTCAGGCCTGGGGGTGCTCCCACCTTCATAAGCAGGCAGAGCCTCACATGGCACGTCGCTTGCCCAGCGACACATGGCCCGGCAGGCAGGGCCCTTTTTTTTGGCAGGCATCAGCTGGCCAGGGGTGTCTAGTGGCAGGGAGCCGTGGGGCCAGAGGGTCCCAGGAGGGCCATGTCCTCACATCCTGGCATCTGTCCCTGGGGCTGACTTCCGGAATGTGGCACAGGTCAGCTTCCCCAATTCCTTCCTGGGCCTGGAGGCAGGAATTCCTGGAGACGGCGGGAGGTGCAGAGCCAGGCCTGAGGCCAGCAGACTGCCCCGCCACTGTGCCCCAACAGCAGCCCGGCTCGTTACCTGCTGCCACCTCACGACAAGCCCTGTGGCTGCCAACCCCACCGCTCGGCATACTCCCTCCTGCCTGAGACAGGTGGGAGCCCAGCAGGCTCAGGTCCAGGCTCCGGTCCACGCTCTGGGTCCAGGCTCTGGTCCGCGCTCCAGGTCCTGGCTCCAGGTCCTGGTTCCAGGTCCAGGCTTTGGGTCCATGCTCCGGGTCCAGGCTCAGGTCCAGGCTCAGGTCCTGGCTCCGGGTCCTGGCTCCGGGTCCAGGCTCCGGGTCCGGGCTCTGGGTGCAGGCTCAGGTCCGGGCTCCAGGTCCGGGCTCCGGGTCCGTGCTCCAGGTCCGTGCTCCGGGTCCAGGCTCAGGTCCAGGCTCAGGTCCGGGCTCCGGGTCCAGGCTCCAGGTCCGCGCTCCAGGTCCGGGCTCTGGGTGCAGGCTCAGGTCTGGGCTCCAGGTCCCGGCTCCGGGTCCGTGCTCCAGGTCCGTGCTCCGGGTCCAGGCTCAGGTCCAGGCTCTGGTCCGGGCTCTGGATCCAGGCTCCAGGTCCGGGGTCTGGGTTTGGGCTCCGGGTCCAGGCTCCGGTCTGTGCTCCGGGTCAAGGCTCTGGGTCCGGGCTCCGGGTCCAGGCTCCAGGCCCAGGCTCAGGTCCAGGCTCAGGTCCAGGTTCCCAGCCGGCTCAGAGCTACAGGCTTGTCTGCCTGCCCAGCGTCCCAGGGAGACCCGGACCCTGAGTGCGGGCGGGCTGCTGGGGCGCCCTCCCTCCAGTCAACCACTGACCCGGGCTTAGGCACTTGGAGGGCTGGACACATGGACAGAGGGACAGAGGGAGGGATTGATGGGCCAGTGGGCGGTGGGTGGATGAATAAAGGGGTGTCCCAGCGGCCGCTCAGAGGAGTCTTACCCAGCCCGAGGGGCCAGCAGTTCTGTCCCTCAGGTGTCAGGGGCCATGGGGCAGCACCCCGGCCTGCACCCCCCAGGAGACCGTGGCCCCGCTGTGCCTCCCCCTGTACGGCTGTGTGAACCAGAGCATGCTCCTTGTGCCCCTCACCAGGGAGGGGCCCTGTGACCCCCTCGTTATTGTGTGGCTCGTGGCAGCTGCCTGAACCTCTCTGAGACACAGCTGCCCAGTCAGGGTGAGAATAAGTGAGGTCTCCGTCGTGTGAGCACTGGGCCATGGCCACTCCGAGCTCACCAGGTGCTGTCAGTACTGGGAGAACAGAACGCCCCACCGTTTCCCCCAGATCACTCCCTCCCAGGGAGGCGTGCTGGTGCAGGGCTGCCACACCTGGTGCCAGAGACCGCGTGGCTTACGCCAATCCGTTCTCTCACGGTCCGAGGCCGGAGGTCAAGGCCACGGGGGGCATGGCCACAGTCCCCTGAGGAGCACTATGGGTTAGAGCCACATCTGAAAGACCTGTTTCATACCGGGTCACACCTGTGGGCCCTGGAGGTTAGGGTTCAGATACCTCTGGGTGAGTTCACCCCGGGAAGGCAGCCCCAGTGTGCCACTGAGCCAGCAGACCTGAGCCCCCGCCAGCCACCGAGCAGGGCGCAGGCCACCTCCCCACCACGCCACATGCTGCTGCGACAGCCCTGCAGCCTCTGCCTTACAGACAGGCTGGGGGAGCCCCCCCACCC
>NW_006159653.1:958870-960319 GCF_000334495.1 Tupaia belangeri chinensis | reverse complement strand
CCCGCCACCCTGTGCCTTACAGACGGGCGGGGGCAGCCACCCCCCCCCATGTCAGCGGCATCCACTCGCTTGGGGGCAGCCTGCACCCATGGCAACAGTGGAAGCCCAGCCGGGGTGGCGTCCTCCCCATTACTCTCAGGGTCACCCAATGTCTGCTGGGTACCTGCAGCAGCTCTGGAAACAGGTTACCAGCTGCAAGGCTTGGGCTCGTGTCCAAGTTTTTCTAGTGGTCACATGAAGAAGTAAACTTAAAGTGAAGGATGTAAAATTCATTGCAATATTTTATTTAACCAAATTTATCAAAAATAGTATCATTACAGCATGCAATCAATATAAAAATTGTTAGTAAAATGATTTAACTTTTAAAAAAAGGTTATCTTTTCATTGAGACAAAATTCATAAATCCGACAGATTTATGAATTTATCAAGATTCATAAACCCACGCAGTCAGAGTGTGCACATCAGTGGTTTCAGTATATTTGTAGACCTGTGCAGGCACCCCTGCAGTCATTCTAGAACAATCTAGCACCACAAGGAGGAGCCCACACCATCAGCAGTCACTACCACCTGCCCCAGTAGACACCAACCTCATATCTGGCTCTGGGGTCCATGCTCTGGACACCCCACCAACAGGGCGACACAATCCTCTTTCACTGAGCCAGTCTCTGAGATCCGCCCGTGGTCTATGAGGGCTCCAAGCCACGCCAGGTCCTCCACCACTTGGCTCCACCCGTCCCATTCTTTCTGAGTTTGGATGGTCCCTTGTGACTCCGCCTAGCCATGTGAAGGCTTCAGTGGCAACAGTGGCCAGGGCCCATGTGGGCCAGGTCACTGTGAGTGCCCAAAGCAGGGCACTGCTCCCCTGTGGCCACAGACTGTGGGGCCCAGCATGGCCCTGCTGCATGCCACACGCAGACTTTGACTTCCGGAAAAACAGCGTGAGTGCTCTTTGCCAAGGGACCTTCTGAGCCACTGCTTCTGCCTGCTTTTCTAAACTAGCCAGCTCGACTGCTGGGCACCAGGGCAGGGGAGCAGCAGTTGCCTCTGTGAGGGACTCTGGCACAGAAAAGTGCCCTCAGCCGGCCCCCAGCCCGCAGACCCGTCAGCCTATCCTCTACTTTCACCATGAACCCTTACCTCCTCGTCCTGGGCACCTCATGCTCCATAGCAGCTGGATCCGTGGCACAACCGGGCCATGGTAGCCCTCTGAGGCCACCTGCAGCAGGTCCTACCTTTGAGGAGTAACGTAACTCTTTGGACAAGAGTATCTCTTCTCCTGGGGCCCTGCTGAGAGTCAGGACAGAGCAGCAGTGAGACTGTCAGAGCCAACTCTCCATATCATCATCATCACCATCATCACCATCACCACCAACACCATCATCACCACCATCACCATCATCACACCACCATCACCACCATCATCACACCACCATCAACCACCATCACACA
>NW_006159653.1:947445-958346 GCF_000334495.1 Tupaia belangeri chinensis | reverse complement strand
ACCACCATCATCACCACCAACATCACCATCACACCATCATCACCACCATCACACCATCATCACCATCATCACCATCATCACCATCATCACCATCATCACCATCATCACCATCATCACCATCATCACCATCATCACCATCATCACCATCATCACCATCATCACCATCATCACCATCATCACCATCATCACCATCATCACCATCATCACCATCATCACCATCATCACCATCATCACCATCATCACCATCATCACCATCATCACCATCATCACCATCATCACCATCATCACCATCATCACCATCATCACCATCATCACCATCATCACCATCATCACCATCATCACCATCATCACCATCATCACCATCATCACCATCATCACCATCATCACCATCATCACCATCATCACCATCATCACCATCATCACCATCATCACCATCATCACCATCATCACCATCATCACCATCATCACCATCATCACCATCATCACCATCATCACCATCATCACCATCATCACCATCATCACCATCATCACCATCATCACCATCATCACCATCATCACCATCATCACCATCATCACCATCATCACCATCATCACCATCATCACCATCATCACCATCATCACCATCATCACCATCATCACCATCATCACCATCATCACCATCATCACCATCATCACCATCACACCATCACATCATCACATCATCACCACCATCATCACCATAACACCATCATCACCACCACCATCACCACCATCACACCATCACACCATCATCACCATCACACCATCATCACCATCATCACCATCACCATCATCACCATCACACCATCATCACCATCATCACCATCACCATCATCACCATCACACCATCATCACCATCATCACCATCACCATCATCACCATCACACCATCATCACCATCATCACCATCACCATCATCACCATCACACCATCATCACCATCATCACCATCACCATCATCACCATCACACCATCATCACCATCATCACCATCACCATCATCACCATCACACCATCATCACCATCATCACCATCACCATCATCACCATCACACCATCATCACCATCATCACCATCACCATCATCACCATCACACCATCATCACCATCATCACCATCACCATCATCACCATCACACCATCATCACCATCATCACCATCACCATCATCACCATCACACCATCATCACCATCATCACCATCACCATCATCACCATCACACCATCATCACCATCATCACCATCACCATCATCACCATCACACCATCATCACCATCATCACCATCACCATCATCACCATCACACCATCATCACCATCATCACCATCACCATCATCACCATCACACCATCATCACCATCACACCATCACATCATCACATCATCATCACCATCATCACCATCACATCATCACATCATCACATCATCACACCATCATCACCATCATCACCATCACCATCATCACCATCACCATCATCACCATCACCATCATCACCATCACCATCATCACCATCACCATCATCACCATCACCATCATCACCATCACCATCATCACCATCACCATCATCACCATCACCATCATCACCATCACCATCATCACCATCACCATCATCACCATCACCATCATCACCATCACCATCATCACCATCACCATCATCACCATCACCATCATCACCATCACCATCATCACCATCACCATCATCACCATCACCATCATCACCATCACCATCATCACCATCACCATCATCACCATCACCATCATCACCATCACCATCATCACCATCACCATCATCACCATCACCATCATCACCATCACCATCATCACCATCACCATCATCACCATCACCATCATCACCATCACCATCATCACCATCACCATCATCACCATCACCATCATCACCATCACCATCATCACCATCACCATCATCACCATCACCATCATCACCATCACCATCATCACCATCACCATCATCACCATCACCATCATCACCATCACCATCATCACCATCACCATCATCACCATCACCATCATCACCATCACCATCATCACCATCACCATCATCACCATCACCATCATCACCATCACCATCATCACCATCACCATCATCACCATCACCATCATCACCATCACCATCATCACCATCACCATCATCACCATCACCATCATCACCATCACCATCATCACCATCACCATCATCACCATCACCATCATCACCATCACCATCATCACCATCACCATCATCACCATCACCATCATCACCATCACCATCATCACCATCACCATCATCACCATCACCATCATCACCATCACCATCATCACCATCACCATCATCACCATCACCATCATCACCATCACCATCATCACCATCACCATCATCACCATCACCATCATCACCATCACCATCATCACCATCACCATCATCACCATCACCATCATCACCATCACCATCATCACCATCACCATCATCACCATCACCATCATCACCATCACCATCATCACCATCACCATCATCACCATCACCATCATCACCATCACCATCATCACCATCACCATCATCACCATCACCATCATCACCATCACCATCATCACCATCACCATCATCACCATCACCATCATCACCATCACCATCATCACCATCACCATCATCACCATCACCATCATCACCATCACCATCATCACCATCACCATCATCACCATCACCATCATCACCATCACCATCATCACCATCACCATCATCACCATCACCATCATCACCATCACCATCATCACCATCACCATCATCACCATCACCATCATCACCATCACCATCATCACCATCACCATCATCACCATCACCATCATCACCATCACCATCATCACCATCACCATCATCACCATCACCATCATCACCATCACCATCATCACCATCACCATCATCACCATCACCATCATCACCATCACCATCATCACCATCACCATCATCACCATCACCATCATCACCATCACCATCATCACCATCACCATCATCACCATCACCATCATCACCATCACCATCATCACCATCACCATCATCACCATCACCATCATCACCATCACCATCATCACCATCACCATCATCACCATCACCATCATCACCATCACCATCATCACCATCACCATCATCACCATCACCATCATCACCATCACCATCATCACCATCACCATCATCACCATCACCATCATCACCATCACCATCATCACCATCACCATCATCACCATCACCATCATCACCATCACCATCATCACCATCACCATCATCACCATCACCATCATCACCATCACCATCATCACCATCACCATCATCACCATCACCATCATCACCATCACCATCATCACCATCACCATCATCACCATCACCATCATCACCATCACCATCATCACCATCACCATCATCACCATCACCATCATCACCATCACCATCATCACCATCACCATCATCACCATCACCATCATCACCATCACCATCATCACCATCACCATCATCACCATCACCATCATCACCATCACCATCATCACCATCACCATCATCACCATCACCATCATCACCATCACACCATCATCACCATCACCACCATCACCATCATCATCACCACCATCATCACTGTGACTCTCACATTATCACCACCACCACCATTATGGTGCACCATTTTGTCTGAGGCCACTGCAGGACCCCTGTCTGTCCAGGCTTGAGGAGTTACCATGTCTCCCTCAACCATGTGTACAGCCACCAAGGAGAAGCCACACAGAGCTTGGGTTGTCCAGGCCAACATCCTCATGGTCCTTTTAGATTGAGAGGTAAGCTCCTTTGTAGACAGGGAAACCGAGGCACAGAGGTTGGGCCATTGTTCATGGTCATCCTCCTGAAGGGGCAGGGCTAAGACATCCTCACCCCTAGCCTACACTAGTGACCACTGCCTGTACCCCTCTCAGAGTGCCCTGGAGATCCAAGACCAGGATGTGTTCGATGGCCTTGGGCACACTGGGCCGGCTCGACCACCGGGTTTGGAAACCTGTCTGGCACTTAGCACCGCCCACAGTATCTAGCCATGGCCCACGCATGAGACACTTTGGGCCGGGAAGACGAACCTTGGAGGCCAGGAGCAGTTCCAGGGACTCAGAGGTGTCTGCAGACCCCAGTGGGTCCCAGAGGTGCCTTCCTCGCAGGTGGCCTCTGTGAGAGGCACTAGATGGACATTGCAGTGGGAAGGGAGAGGCGTCTGGGAGATGGCCCACAGACGTGCTTTCTGGGGACAAATGTGGGCAGAGAGCCTGTGCCTGATGGCTTGGCCCGAACACGCATCCCAATGTCACAAGTGTGAACGGAAGACTGGGAGCCGGAAAGGCCACTCGGGCCCCAGAGGGGTCTGGTGCCCCAAGCCCTGGAGTGTGGCGTTGCCAGCCTCACGCGCGTTTCTCTCTGGATGTCAGTGTCTGGCTACAACCCAGGCCTCAGAGAAAGTAATGCCCTTTCTCTGGCCCGTGCCCCACCATGCTGTTTCCCTTTTGCAGATTGGGAACTGAGGCATGGGGGCCTGGTCACTGTCCAGCCGGGGCTCGCTGAGCCGTCCACTGCTCCTGATGGACGTGGGGGGTGCAGTCTTGCCGGCACTGATCTTTGTACTGAAGCCCTGCCATGGGGTCTGTCGGCCCGAGGCCAGGGAGAAGCAGGGCCGTCCCCATCCATCGCTCAGAAGTGGGAGGTCTGAGCGCCGAGGCCTCCTGTCCGATGTAGACTTGGCCCTGGTGACTGCCCTGGTGCTGCGCTGGGAGGATCCCGCGGTGGTCAGGAACCAGGCAGAGGGACACGGTGGGCTCGGGACCATGGATTAAGGCTTGCTCTGTCCACCCCTTAGCAGAGGGGAGCCCTCGGCCTCACCCTGTGTGCACAGTCCTGCCCGATGGCCTCCTCACGCTATCTCTGGTGCGGCTGGGGCCGCCAGTGTGCCACCTCAGTGTCCAGCTGATGAGGAGGGGGCTCTGCGCTGCCTGCTGGACCCAGACCCCCTCGGGTAGGGGCCCCAGCAACCTCAGCGGCAGTGTCTCCCCAGGAAGCAGAACCAGCATGTCCAGCCCCTGCCCAGGAGAACTCAGCCTGGACCCGTTCCAGCTCCGTGTCCCCATAGCCTCGGGGCCACGAGAGGCCCAGGGACTTCCTTGAGTCTGGGCAGGGCCGGCCATGTGCATCTGGCTTGGAGCCAAAGAAAGGCCCTGGAGACATGCCCTGGCTGCTGGCCAAGTGGATTCCAAAGGTGTTTTCCAAGCAAACCCAGAAGTGGAACCAGCTTCCCCATCCAGCCGTCCCCACCTGGGTCCCCACCCAGTTGGCCCGTTGGGAAAAGGGGCGTGGGGAAACTCACACCCTGGTCCACCACCTCATCCGCTCCTCGCAATGACAGGATGGCTTTACCCTGAAGGCCAAGCCGCCAGCCCCCCACAGAGTCCAGTGGCCCAGCTGCAGGCCTGCGAACCTGACCCAGCACTGGCTCTGCAGCGCAGCCCTGAGGTGGGGTGGGCCCTCCCGCTGGCTCTGAGGAAGCCACGGCCAGGCACTGGCTCTGGGAGGGCTGGCTGGTGTCCGCTCCTTACATTCTGGGGTGCCCACCGCTGAAGGTGCAGAGACCCCGACTCGGGGAGACAGGGCCAGGGAGTTGAGCTTCCAGTGAGAGCAAGAACCACAGGGGGACCCTGAGTCTGAATCCTGGCTGCCAGCATGGGGGAGGGAGGGAGCAGGGGGTCCCCACCCCAACCTTGTTCAGATCCCAGCAGCTGCTGAGCAGACTGTTGGCCACTATGCCCGAACACGCTGCCTGCCCAGGGCAGACCCTGCTCCGGGGAACACGACGGCCTGGCCCTGCCCTGCCCCTCGCAACCCAGCAGTCACTTACACACCGCCCAGGCCACCTGCGGGTCGCCAGTCCAGTCGGGAAACCCCACCACTCCCCTCCACGGGGAATTTGCTCGAAGCAGAAGTTGGCCCAGATAACTGAACCCCAGGGGGGCCATGCGAGTGACGTCCCCAGTGGGCCCCAGGGCCAGAGTCCTTAGGGGAGACAGGGAGCCTCAGCACCCGGCCCAGGGTCCAGAGCGGAGTCCACAGGACTGCCCGGGCCCTCCAGCCAAGACGCGATCTCCTAGGCAGGTGGTCTGGCCCTGGACACCAGAGGCCTGGCGAGTTTCTTCCCTAAGCTAGGGCAGGTCTCTGGCCGCTGCCTGCAAGCCCTGCTGGGTCCCCCTTCCTCTGCTGCCTGCCTGCCGGGGAGGGGCAGGGTCCCAGCTCCAGGCTGTACCCACCCCACACCCACATGCGTCTTCACCCGCTGGGCCAGACCTGGCTCCCAATGGCTAAGGAGGACTTCAACTCCCAGGAGCTGATCAGGAACCCTCCCAGGGCAACCCCAGGCAGGCCACAGGGGCCAGGAAAGGCTGTCAGCCGCAAACCAGCCCCAGCCTACCTCTGCTCGCCAGGGCCTGGGGGTGCCCAGAGGAGGTGGGAGCCGGCCCACCCCAGACTCTCCCCGTGTTGCTCTGGAGGGTTCTCTGGGTGGCGGAGAGGGGCACAGGGGAGAGCAGGGGCCCTGGGCCCCAGAGTGGCCACTGTCCTGGCCGAGCTGTCACTGCTGTGCCCCAGGCCTCATCCTCCCCACCTCCACCTGCCCTGCTGGGAACGCCCCGGCCCAAGAGCTGATGCCCCTGACCCCCGTGCTGTGGGGAGACCCCTCGGCCTGCTCGCCCCCAGCATTTCAGGCCTTCACACGCCCCACGCTCACACTCACACACTGCAGAGGCCGGCACGCACCTACGCATGCACGCTCCTGGGCACCGCAGTGTCCGTGCAGGACCCAAGCCCACCCGTCCTCATGCAGAGCTGGCAGTGCTGCCCAAGGACGCCAGGTGGGTGGGTACCTGACGGTGTGGAGCCTGGGGCGGGGGCCGGGTTCTGGGAGGAGGGTGTATGGCTTTCGAAGGTCCTGCCCAGGACTGAAGCCCATCACAAGGTCAGGCCCACGGGGCGCGGGGCTCACACACATGGAGAAGCATTTGTGTGACAGCCCATGCCCCAGCCCATGACGCCAGACTCCGTGCAGGCGGGCACAGGGACAGAGCTGCCCCACCAGCTTCTAGGGCAGCTGAGGTGGTGGGGCTGCCCAGGTTGCTAGAGGGACCTTACGGCTGCATCCTCGCGGGGACCCACAGAGCAGAGGTGCGGCTCGCAGGGCTGTGGCATTAGCTCCTCACAGCTCCGAGGTCACCACTTAGCTGGATGCCAGGGGGGCCCAGAGAGGCACCCTTGCACCTGCAAGGGGCCCGAAGTGTCTCCACCAAACGCCAGCCCCTCCAGACCCCAACAAAGCAGCGACATGCTTCTTGGCACCCTGACAAAGGGCTGCAGGTCACCGGTGGCCTGAGAGCCTTTGATAGGACCCAGAGGGGAGGCCGAGCCCAGCTGTGGACAAGAGATCCCAGCAGCTGTGGAGACCTTGCCCTCTTACCACCTCTGTCATGGGCCTCTGGCTTGGCCGCAGAGAGCTGGGCTCCAGGCATGCCCGTGGGGGCCAGTGGGGTGGTGTGGCCGCTGCATACCTGCCACCTGGCCTGCGCGCTTCTAGACTGGGTCCGACTGCCCCCAGCGCTGCTTCCGCGCCATAGTGGCCCGCTCAATCTTGTACCAAGGCGGTCTCTCCCTGGGAGGTGGGGCTCCTGCATGCCTGCCCGTGGCCGGCCCAGTGCCGGCCCAGTGCCATTTCCAAAGTAAACCTCTGCTTTGAGCAAACTCAGCACAGATAAGCCAGTGGGGGAGGCCACGCCGTCCATCTTCCCAGCGCGGATTGGCTGCCATGCCCTGGCAGAGTGGCGGGAAGGGCCTTTGGACACGAAGCGGCCTCTGAGAGCCGTCAGCGCCGTCCCCTACTCTGCGCCTGTGAGGCCCGGCCAGGCTGCCCAGCCCGGGCACCTCCTCCTGGTGGTTCTTGGCTCGGCTCCCGCCATCCTGTCTCCCTGTTGCTCTCTGACAGAAGACGGTGCTGTCCATCAGTCAATCAGACCGTCCACTGGTGCTTCACGCCTTCGCTCCCAGCCCAGTGTGCTGGGCCTGGACCTGCCGCTAGAAGGAAAACTTGAAAGACAGGAGGAGAGGAAGGCACCCCACAACGTGGAGGGGTCCCTCCTCTACTCAAGGAGCTCCTGCCAGACAGCGAGCCCGCACGCCTCGACCAGACCACGACAACTGCTTCATCCAAATGAAAGGAAGAATTTGGAGAGATTCGTGTCTCCGCAGGGGATACGCCACAGACTGGCGCTCCCACAGGAAGATGCTGGCTGCCACCTGCCCCAGGGAGGCCAGGTGGACCCCAGCGCAGGCCCTGCTTCCCACCCACTGGTATGGCTGTCAGTGCAGAGGAGCGGGCAGGCAGACGCCGCAGCTAGTTCAGAAGCGTTTTGGAATTTCTTAGGAGGTTAAGGGTAGAACTACCGTACGACCCACATTCGGTGCCTAGGGACACATGTCTACAGGGGACACACGTGCATGCATGTTCACAGCGTAGCTCACAACCTCCCCCAGAAGTGGGGGGGGGGACCCCGGGGACGACGGTGAGCACACAGAGAGCGTGTGTGCACACGTGGTCGGGGCGCTGTGTGCCACAGCCACGGCATGGCAACACACTGCTCAGTGGCAGGGTCTGGACACGGAGGGGCATGTGTCGTGTCACCTCATATACCCAAAACGTCCAGAACACAGGCCTGCAGAGACGCGGCACGGGCTAGTGGCTGCCTGGGGCTGCGGAGGGCAGGAGGGAGGGCCCCGGCTTGCTCGGGAGTGCTGACGTGCTCGGGAGCGTGGTGCCAGTGAACTGCGTGGGTGCGCTAGGAACCAGAGACCCTCGCGTCTCAGAGCGTGTGAGCGGAAAGGGAGGAGCAGACCGAAGGGCAGAGATGGGAGGAGAGATGCCGAGCAGAAGGTGCTGAGAGCGTGCCCAGCACCCTGACGTGGAGGGCCAGGGCTCGCCTTCCAGGAGCGGCGAGGGGGACCACTGAGCACCTGCCCGAATGGAGCACACCTGGGTGCTTCTCAGCTAACCCCAGACCCAGGCAGGAGCGGGGCTCTGTGTAGATGGTGAGGTCAGAGCTGGCAGATGGGGGAGCCCAGAAAGCCCCCAGCAGTCTGCTGGCGACCTCGTCCTTCCCACCGTGGGGCTCCCGCCCCCTCAGCAGGCACTTGCCCCTGGGGTGAAGAGGTCACCCTGGCCTCCTGGTCACCTGCTCTTAAATGCAAAGGGATGCCCAAAGGGACCTGTGACCAGGCCAGGCCAAGTGTCCCCTCGGGTGGCAGGGCTGGGGTCAGCCGAGGGAGGGTGGTCAGGGCTTATCAAGGAGGGCACAGGCCAGATGGGCCACCCGGCAACCACGTGACAGATCTGAAAACACTGCAGCCTCCAGCCGGGAAGCATGGGCCTGTGGGTGCTCTGGGTCCCCAGCCCAGCCTTGGCCTTGCAGGTGTGGTTCTGGGGCAGGTGGGCCCGCACCCTGGAGAAGGCCCTGTGTGCTGGAGAGCCGGAGGGGCAGGGGCATGGCTCCACCTCAGGGAAGGCGCCCAGCCGAGCTGAGCCCCGCCCCAGGCAGCACACCTGCTGACGCCCGACGTCAGGCAGCCTGCAGGCCGCAGCCGTGGGGTCTTTGCCAGAACCTTCCCCACTGCACTCTGCCTGTACCTGATAGGTCGACGACAGTGCACCAGGGCCCGGAGGCTCAGCACCAAGGATGTCACTGCCCACCCACCACCCACCTCGAGGCAGGACAGTCAGTACAGCCGGGGTGGCGACCCTGGCTGCTCAGGAAGGGCCTGGAGGCTGGAGTCGTCATCTGGAATCCAGCGCTGGCTGCCAGGGTGGAAATCGGCCGAGTGGGCGCAGACAGCCTGGGCCACTTGGGGAAAGTGCTTGCTCTGCACGGGCTCAGCGGGGGCACCTGGCGCGAGCTGGCAGGCACAGGTCTTCTCCGGGCGCTGGCTTTGATGGGGGGACAAGGCTGCATGTGTCCAGCATGGCCTGAGACCTGGGGTCCTGAGGCTCAAAGAGTGCCTATGAGCCTGAGGGGGACTGGGAGCACCCCTGCCCGGTCCTGCCCCAGGCCCTGAGGTCACTGCCCCCTGAAGACCTGGCCTCCAGGTGCTCTGAGCAGACGCGGGGCAGAAGGGCTCTGACCACAGCAAGGGCCCAGTCTCTCCACACAGCCAGACCTCTGCCGCAAACCCTCCCTGAGGGAAACCTGCCAAGCCACCACGGACCTGCCCCCATCGCCAGGACTGCTCAGGTCAGAGTGCCGGCAGCTTCACCCCACAGGTCTCCAGGGCCTGCCCTGAGGCCACGCCCTTTCCCCCTGCGAGCCTCCTCGGGAACATCCCATTGCCCACTCACCCGGGCAGGTCCCAGGTTCGATCTCGTCTTCCAGGTGGGGTGGGAATAGCACGCCTTGTGACAAGCAGGAGCCTGGCCCCTCAGCCAGGGCTGTCCCACTGTCCCACTGGCTCTCGGGCTGCCCTCCCTCCGGGAGGGACCACCCCACAGCCCCCCTCGGGAGGCAGGCCAGGCTGGCCAGGCAAATGGAGGGACCGATGCGTGGCTGTCACAGGCGGCTGGCGGGATGGGGGGGCACACCCCATGGCCCAGGAGGCCTCTTGGTCAGCACCAAAGACAGACCCAGCCACCTCGTGGGAGCTGCCAACTCAGGAGCCCGCGGGGACCGCCCACCCCTCCGTGCACAGGACTGAGCCAGGAAGGGGTGAACAAAGGCCCTGGAGACCCTCCAGACTCAGGTTGTCGCGGTGGATGGGGTGGGGCAGACTCTAGGTTCCATACGGCCTGCACCTCGTCCTGTGGC
>NW_006159653.1:940928-947150 GCF_000334495.1 Tupaia belangeri chinensis | reverse complement strand
GGCCAGCCTCTGGTTCCCAGCCGGCCTGCACCTCGTCCGGTGGCTGTGTGGGGGGCCCCCATGCCTTGAGGGGCTCAGACCCGCCATCTCCTCTGCGGGCCTCAGGAGGCCTGGGCAGGCGTCTGGGCCACAGAGCACCCCCAACCAGCCGGCCCAGATGTGAGCACACGCTTCCTGGCTGGCCCTGGGCTGCCTGCACGCCAGGTGGGGTCCCCACATCAGCTCTCACCGCCTCAGAGCCCCCCTGGGTTACAGGCCAGGAAACCAAGACCCAGGAGAACAGGACCCATCTAGCCTCGTGCCTGCACAGAGGCAGCACCGGCCCGGCACAAGCCAGCCCTGACACAGCTGCCTCGGAGCCAGGGCCCAGAGGCTGGCACAGGAGCGAGTGGCCAAGGGCCACTCCCGCCAGCTGTGCCCTCCTCCGGCACCTGTGGGCAGCTGTCCTGCACCCAACTCTGCCTGCCAGGTCCCCCTGCAGCTCAGGTCCCACACGGCCCAGGACATAAGAGGGTGGGCAGCAGCCCAGTGTGGGGCAGGGGAGCCTCGGGTGGCCCAGACACGGGCCGTGGCATCCGGGGACCAAGGCGGCCCAGCCTAGGCTTCTGACCGACGCCTGCGCACTGCAGGTTAGTGGGAAGGCCACGTGTGCAGGCCAACACCATGGGGCCAAGCCTTCAGGTGTGCGAGGGTGTGCACTCATGCATACACGTCTGACTCGCGTGGGGGCCCTGTGGGCTTTTGGCTCTCCTCTCGGCCTGCGCCCTGGGTCACCCCAAGCCCGAGCAATTCCACAGAGCCACACTGACCTTGACTACACCCCAGTGGGGTCTCGTCCCGCAGACAACAGACACGCAGTCGTCTGCCCTCCAGGGCCCCAGGCCTAGCTGGGACCACCATGTGACATGGGGAGGGTGTATGGGCAGGGGACAGCTTGGGCAAAGGCGGGGGTGGGGCCCAGCACAGCTGTCCCAGGACCACAGGCAGGACTCTGACACCCAGCAGAGCGCCTGGGTCAGACTCTGTCACCCCCGTCTCCTGCAGTACCAGGCTGCCTTCTAGCTCGCCTGGGCTCTGGGACGGCTGCGGGCTGTCAGATGGCCTGGGCAGGCAGGCGACCGGCGGCAGTGCGGTAACTGGCTCCTTCCTGGAGGCCGACGTTCCCCCTGACTTAACCGGCTCCCCAGTAGCTCCCAGCAGAGCCCCACAGTGGCCTCAGCACCCCGGCCCAATGCTCTGGGCTCCCCTCTCCCAAGTCCCACTCCGCCTGCTGCAACGGCTCCTGGGCTCCCAGGTGTTACTGAGGGAGGGACAAAGCATGTCACCTAGCACCCCGGACGTGGGCCTTGCAGTCCAGGACACTGTCACCGCTGCGTGCCACCCGGAGTGTGAAGGGGCCCGCAGCAGCTTAGCAGACCTGCCACGGGGTGTCTCTCGAACAGACGCCACACTTGAAGCTGCTTTGGAAGGGTGCCTCGGTCTGGTCGGCAGGGGCGGCCACAAGTCCCACAAGCCAGTGCTGCCGTGAAGGCCACCCGCCGTGCCAGCCCAGAGCACTCGGGGCTGAGTGCATGCCACACCAGCACCCCGGTCCGACAGCACTGGCCCCGTCAGGAGCACGTGTGGGGTGTCTCTCGAACAGACGCCACACTTGAAGCTGCTTTGGAAGGGTGCCTCGGTCTGGTCGGCAGGGGCGGCCACAAGTCCCACAAGCCAGTGCTGCCGTGAAGGCCACCCGCCGTGCCAGCCCAGAGCACTCGGGGCTGAGTGCATGCCACACCAGCACCCCGGTCCGACAGCACTGGCCCCGTCAGGAGCACGTGTCACATCGCGGGAAGGAGGTCCTGGGGTCTGGTCCCGGGGAGGAGTCTCCTGGGCCCGCAGCCACCACATCTTAGCTCCTGGGGCTTGCCGTCCCCCACCCGCTCAGTGCCCCGCCCACCTCTCTCTGTCCCAGGAGGGCCACCACAGCTGGGATGTGGGCCCACAGCTACAGGGACCAGTTGCCGTCAGGGATGCTGATCTCGGTACCACGGAGGAGCTCCTGCAACGGCCCTCACTCAGCCTGGGGGCTGGGAGCGCCCGAAGGAGGGGCAGGCAGCCTTTCTTGGGAGTGGTACCCACCCCCCCACCATGGGATGCTCTCCAAGGCCCCTTTGCACCAACCAGGCCTGGCCCCCTTTACAGCCCCACATCAGAGACACTGCAAAGCCCACATCTGGAAGCCAGGGTGGGGGCGAGACTCACCCAGCGGGCTCGCCGGGCCTAGCCTGGTTTGGCAGCTGGAGGCTAAATACACAGCACTGGGCTCAGGGTGCTGCTGTCTGCTGCCAGTTCCTGGGGACCAGGCACTTCTGGGAAGCCAGTGCCACCCCCCAGTGTTGACTAATGTCCCCTAAGCCTTCAGCAGAAAGCCCTGCCCAGGGCACCCTCCAAGCACTGACACCCCAGGGCCTGCACTCCTACACCCCCACCGCAGGCCTCTGCCCAGCAGGGTCCTCGCAGAGCTTGGCTCCCTCGTCCTTCTCCACGGGGCCCGGGCTTCCCAGGGGTCATTCCCCGTCCTTCATACAACCCCACCCATCCCCTCTCAGAGCGCGTGCCGGTGCCACGAGCCTGGTCCTTCAGAACACCGCCCTCGCCCCCTCCCAGCCCACTGGTCCCCTCCCCCTGGCAGATGTGCACGCTGGGCCCACCCCTACCTTCCAGGCCTCTCCAGTAACCTGGGTGTCCCTTCCAGCCAGGTCCTTCAGGCCCCTCCTGTCCACAGGTCCCAACACCCCCTGCCCTGGACCCCGTGGACCTGGCTTTGTGTCCAGTGGGGAGGACATGGGTCTCTCTGGGCCTCGACTTCCCGAAGCACGCGTCCCCTGTCCTGGGCTGGTAGCCCCCGAGGTTTACACGTGCCGAAACCTCACAGTCGACCCTGCCTGGAAATAGGGTCATTGCAGGCACCCTGAGTCAGGAGGACGGGAACTGGCCACAGCCGTCCTCCCACCCTCGTACCACGTGATGATGGAGGTGGGGACAGAGGACATGCCATGAGCCGTGGGGCCGGAAGCCAGCAGAGGGCAGGCTGGCCACCGCCTGGCTCTGGCCTGGGGAGCTGAGGGCCACACGGTGGTGCTGCGGCCCACCCCGTGGGGCACGGCCCACCCACCGCGGCCCACAGGAGCGGGCGCGTGTGGGACTCTCAGAGGTCTGGCACGCTTGCCCCTACTGCAGCAGGAGCAGCCGCGGGAGCAGGGTCCTCCGGGAGCACAGAGAGGGCGGGCGGCCCTCCCGGGGCACTCGGATCCCGCAGCTCCCAGCCCCTGGGAAGCCCCACAGCCAAGCCCTGACCACGGCCATGACTACCTGGGAGGGTACACCTGGCGTCCAGCCCTGGCACGGGAGGTGCTGTGAAGCCACAATGCCACGTCACGTTCACACAACAGAGCCAGGGCGAGGACCTCCAGGCACCCCGTCCTGTGCTGGGGCCAACCCTGCAGCCTCTGAGGGGGGCCCTCCGCACCCCAGGCAAGGGCTGCCTGCGCACACAGTGAGGGCAGACAGCGCACTGGCTCGTCGGCAGCCCTGGCTCCACCGCTCAGCCTGCGTGTCTCCATAGGCTGGCCCCGGCCCCAGCGGCCCCCAGGGGCCCTGGCCACTCCCTGCACCAAAGCCAGCCAGTACCACGGTCCCTGAGTCAATATTGATCCAGCCCAGGGAGCGAGGCCGGGCCGTGGGGCTCACACTCGCCTGCCACACTCCCGCCTCCAGAAATGTTTATGAAGGTTGGAAACCAACCGCCTTCACTGGACACCCACGTCTACCCTGGGAAAATAGCTGGTTTTGTTTTCTTAACCATGGAGCGCTCACTAACGGCTTCTGGAGGGAGGAAAGCTTGGGATTAAGAGTGGCGGGAAAGTAGAAGCCGCCTAGGCAGGAGGGTGTGTGGCCAGAGGTGGGTTGGCGTGGCGGCCCCGCCGGCTTTCCACCGGCCAGTCGTCTACGTGGGTCCGCAATGCACGGGCTGCAGAGGGGGTGCCCGCTGGGAAGCCAGCACCCATGTGCTGTGCGTCACAGGGGGTCTGGAGGGCACGGGAGCCTCCCACCAGCCTCACCCGCCGTGCTGAGGGGCCGTGCTGTCCCTCACAGTCACGCAGACTGGCCGCCACCGCACCGGACGGCTGCCGACAGCCCCGGGGGACTCCTGGTGCCTGTTTTCTAGCCCGTGTGCCTGCAGGGACCGCCACACTGTCTCCAGTGGGGACCGCCTGGACTCCAAGTTCAGGCTGGGGTCTGGTGCCTTTCGCAAACCTGAGCTTCCCAGATTCAAAATGGAAGACACCGTAGTGGAGTCTCGGGCTTCATGAAAAGGAGCCTGCACTCAGGCTGTCTGGGAAGCAGCCGCACAGAGACTGAGGCAGGGAGCACCCAGGCGATCTGCTGCCGCTGCCGCCCACGGCCTGCGGAATTAGCTCCAAATGGGAGGGACAGGTGACAGGGAGGGGTCGGCCGCCCCCAGACTCACACCCAGGAGTGCAGGGGAGCAAGGCGGCTGGGCCCTTTTCTAAGGCTGTGAGCTGGCTTCCAGCTCTGAAGGAGTGCCCTCCCAGGTGGACCTCGCTTTCCTTTCCTCTCCTTTCTCCTCCTTCCCTTTCTCCTCCTTCCCTCTCCTCTCCTCTCCTCTCCTCTCCTCTCCTCTCCTCTCCTCTCCTCTCCTCTCCTCTCCTCTCCTCTCCTCTCCTCTCCTCTCCTCTCCTCTCCTCTCCTCTCCTCTCCTCTCCTCTCCTCTCCTCTCCTCTCCTCTCCTCTCCTCTCCTCTCCTCTCCTCTCCTCTCCTCTCCTCTCCTCTCCTCTCCTCTCCTCTCCTCTCCTCTCCTCTCCTCTCCTCTCCTCTCCTCTCCTCTCCTCTCCTCTCCTCTCCTCTCCTCTCCTCTCCTCTCCTCTCCTCTCCTCTCCTCTCCTCTCCTCTCCTCTCCTCTCCTCTCCTCTCCTCTCCTCTCCTCTCCTCTCCTTTCTCCTCCTTCCCTTTCCTTCCCTTTCTCCTCCTTTCCTCTCCTTTCTCCTCCTTTCTCCTCCTTCCCTTTCTCCTCCTTTCCTCTCCTTTCTCCTCCTTTCTCCTCCTTCCCTTTCTCCTCCTTTCCTCTCCTCTCCTCTCCCTTTCCTTCCCTTTCTCCTCCTCTCCTCTCCTCTCCTCTCCTTTCTCCTCCTTCCCTTTCCTCCTTTCCCTCTTCCTCCTGCAGTGCAGCTCCCTCCTGGGTGGGGCACCATGGCTCCTGAGGCCAGAACACTCCCCACTCCGTCGCCCACAGAGCAGCCCAGGGCCACTCCCGCTGGAAGCTGGGAGTTGGGGCTGGTATTTCATGAAGGAAGACCCCACGCCCACCTTCCTGCCCGCCAACCACGCCCACCCAGGGACACAGGAGCAGGCTGGTAGGCAGGGACCGTCCAAGTGCACCCTACCTGACTTGTAGAGAGAAGCAGAAGCTGCCTCGTGCCTCCTCACTGACACCTCGAGGCTTCCTCTGCACGTGTTGCTGGTTGTCCTGGTCACCTGCGGGGCCAGCGTGGGGCCCAACCGTCAGCCAGGCCCAGGAGCCCCACCCCAGCTCATCAGAAGACAGAGCCCACAGAGTGAAAGGAGCCCACGGAGCCAGAGGTGCCCACAGAGGCCTACCTCTTCAAGCAGTGCTGCTTCTGGGCCCTGCCCCCTCCTGCTCCCCTTCCCCTCTCCCTTCCCTTTCCCAGGCTGGGTGGAATACTCCCCCAGGGACCTGCTGTGCCCATGTGGAGGGCAGAGGGGGCTGCCAGGCCGTCTGTGGCCCAGCCCCAGCTGCAGGCCTGCCCCTGCTGCCCCACTCCTCTGCCCAAGGGTGGTGAGCCAGCAGAGATGGCCATAGGCAAGTCGCCAACTACGGCGTCAGTCCTTGTCCAGCAGGCTGCTAGACGAAGCCACAGGGCCATTTATGAAGGACAGAGCTCTGGGCCAGCAGGGCACATGAAGGTTACAGCACTGGTTCCCATATGGCTGCCTGCTCAGTTCAAGTCCCAGACCCGGCCAGGCACATGGGCATGCCCCAAATCCCAGAGGAGACTGGAGGAGGGCCTGCAGTTTGGCCCTCCCCCAGCGGTGGGGGTGGAGGAGGGGAGCTGAGTGGAGGAGGGGGGTAAAGGAGGGGGGCTGAGTGGAGGTGGGGATGGAGGAAGAGGGGGGCTGAGTGGAGGAGGGGGGTA
>NW_006159653.1:930062-931843 GCF_000334495.1 Tupaia belangeri chinensis | reverse complement strand
GCTGAGTGGAGGTGAGGGCAGAGGAGGGGGGCTGCTGAGTGGCCCAGGTCACTGTGTCTTTGCAGCTGGCCCCAGCCCTGGAGCAGACACCTGGCGTGGCCATCCAGAGTAAGCCGGTGCTGAGCCGTGGCCGTGAGCATCTCCGGTCCTGAGTCCCGGCCCTGGGACCGTGGGCACGGTCCTGTTTACACAGGGCTATGGGAGCCAAGGGCCGTGACCAGGTGACTGCTCTCCCCGCCATCCCCCAGACAGCAGGCATCCTCAGGAGGAACTCAGAGCCCGCCTCCACACCCCTCTCCTTCAGACGGACGCGGTGGGAGACTCAGTCTCCTCCAAGACTCCCAGGCCCCTGCTCACCGTGCGCACCCCCCCAGCAGACGGTTCCCGGACAGGCAGAAGGGAGGTGAGGCTCCGTCTCCGGAGGAACGCCAAGGGCGTCCAGCCCCACGTGCCTGTGTGGGACATGCACCCCTGCCCGGATGGCTGCACAGCGGCTCCAGGCTCCCAGGTGGTGCCAGGCCTGAGCGCCGAGGTCATGCTCTGCCTGAAGCGGGTGCGTGCTCGAGGTCCCTCGCAGCCCGGTGGCTGCCTACAAGAGCTATCCTCTGGGTAGACAGCCTGTCCCCATCAGGGCCTGCTGGCCAGGACCTGGAGAGCCGAGCCTCTGCCATCCAGCAGTTGGGGTGTCAGTGCCTGCCTCCGGGTCTCCCGCCAGTTAGAGGGGAGGGAAGCCTGATGGTTGGGCCCAAGAGCCCAGCTGGTCAGTACACTCTCACCTCCCACGGGGCAGAGGGCACCCTGCTTCCACCTCTCTCTGGGCCCTGGATGACCCCCGAGGGGGACCTCACATGCTCCCAGCATCAGGAACCAGGAAGCCACGTCACAGATCCAGTTCTGCAGAGCCTCAGCCAGCTGTACCTGCCACCGGCCAGGGCTCATGACAGCCGGACCCAGTGACGTGGTCCTTCACAGCCCCTGCTCTTCCCCTCCGCAGCCTGGGCCCCTCCAGACGCATGTGGTCACTGAGACCCAGCACTCAGGGAGCTCACCCTCGGAGACCCGGGGCCGTGGTGGCACTTAGCCCAGTGACACTGAGATAACCGGGCACTTCGGGGTCCCATTTCCCTTCCGGCCCTCTGCTTCCCACGGTGCAGGCGCCCCCACCACCCCAGCCTGTGCCCCGGGGGAGCAGGAGCCGGGCTGAGGGCAGAGTGCCCACTGCCAAATCCCCTCCACCCCGCACCCATGCTGGACTGAGCTGAGCACGGTTCCACCACAACTCGCCCCTGCTCTGCCTGAAGGGCCAAGAGACGAGAGCCCGCCCGGCTGCCACTCAGGTTACTCGGCCCTCAGTGACGCGTCAGCGCTGCCCTGCCATTTTCTGTCTAATTAATTCTTTTATCGTGCACCGGATAAAGACAGACAAAGGCCTCCCCGAGGGACCGGGTCATTAGAATGCAGCCCCCGCTGTGTTCTTGGCCCTGCACCAGCCGGCCTCCCTGCCCGCTGTGGGCACTGCCTGCGCCCTTAACCCTGTGTGGGCTCCAGTGCCTACCCTCACCGTGGCCTGGAGCAGGGCTCGTGGGTTGTCCTGGGAAGGCCCAGATCCCAGCCAGCCAGAGCCCTCTTGGGTTTGGCCTCCCAGGCATCTCGGCAGGATAGGAAGCCCTCGGGCCAGGCTGGCCTGCCCAGGCCGGGTCCAAGCCCAGGGTTCAGGTGGTGGCGGGGACTCTCGAGCTGCGCTTTAAAGAGGAAGGCACAAGAGAGGCTGGGGCCCCCCG
>NW_006159653.1:926471-928599 GCF_000334495.1 Tupaia belangeri chinensis | reverse complement strand
CGCTTTAAAGAGGAAGGCGCAAGAGAGGCTGGTCCCCGCAGATGCAGACGCGGCCACACAGCCTGCTCAGCTGGTCCTCAGGCACCACCCATGACCCTGGGGAAACTGAGCGTGTGCAGGCATCTGGAAAATTGTGAGGCTCCTGCCCCCCCTCTCCCCCTCCCCCCGCTGGTTCTGCCTCTGCATGAGGAAACCCCTCAGATGCCTCAGGCGTAGAGAGGGAGGCGGCAGGGGCTGCGGGCTTCGGCCCAGGGAAGGGGAGGGCAGGCCAGGCCTCCGGGTGCACGTTCCCGGCCTGTCTCACTGCGGCTGAGTTCTCCCCGGCTTGGTGCCTTATTTTGCAGACAAGCACAGAGAACGGTCACACGGTGCGAGGTGGGACTGACACCACCAGGGGCTGTCAGGCGCTGGCACAGAGTGCCGGCCGAGGCAGGTGGGAGCCGAGTGCCCATCCCAGTTCGTTCTGGTGGCACAGGCAGGAGACAGGCTCTGAAGGAAGGTCCACACCTGAAGGCCAAAGGGGAGAAGCAGAGGCAGACGACTCAGAGCCAGACGGCACCTGGGGTGGGCACTGCCCACACCGCTATGCTCATGACACGCCTGTGTGTGGGGGCCAAGGCCTCTGGTCCCAGCAGGGGTTTGGCTGGGCTCAGAGCCAGGGCTCCACTGTGGTCCTCCTGATGTACCCACATCCCACAGCGAGGGCCCAGCACGCCGACCCCAGGGCAGCACGGTGACAGCGGGACCAACCCAGCTCTGCAGCACACGTCGGCACAGTCGGCACTGACCCAGGTGCTGGGACCAGCTGGCATGGCTGGGCTGGGAGGACCGTGGGATGCACCCAGCTGGCAGGCCACACGGGTGTCCCGGGCTTGTCTGGCTTCTGGCGGCCATCACATCACCACCTAGAAACGTGAGCCCCGGGCCAATGCCCTTGTGCAGCCGGGATGGGGTCAGCTGTGACCTTGCAGCCCCAGGAGCTGGTCAGATGTCAGAAAGGGAAGACTGGGGACCAGCAGTTGGCGTAATGGCTATGTCGCTGAACTCCCACGTAGTCGACCACTGTTCGAGTCCCAGACCGGGTGGCTTAAACTCACACCGGGCGCGTGTGTGTGCGTGCCCAAGATCCGGAGAGGAGAATGGAGAAGGGATTGTGGCGTGGCCATCCCCCCGGGGGTTGTTTTCTCGCTTTCTGTCTCTCTGTCTGTCTGTCTGACGAGTGCACGTGCCCTATAGCGAAAACCTCTCCAGAAAAAAAAGGGAAGGCTAGGGTAGAGAGAGCCACCAGGATAGGGACTCTGACACCCCCTCCTGGGTACGAGCACCACAGAGGCCACACAGTCCTGAATCTGCCTCCCTGGGAAAGGCCAGGGGTGGGCCTCAGGAGCTGGCAGATGCCTGGCCACCGTGAGCCCAGGCAGAACCTCTCCTGAAAGCTGGTCCTGGCCTATCAGGAGCCAGGGCGGGTGGTCACCCCATTTCCCCTTTCTGTCTGGACAGGGCCTTCCTTCAGCTGAGACCAGAGGCAGCTCTCTCTGGGTGAGGAGGCGACAAACAAGGAACTTCCCACCAGCCCATCCCTGGGAGGGGCCGAGGACGTTCTTAGGGGCACGGGCGCAGGGGAGGCTTGGCATGGGCGAGGCGGGAACACTGAGGCCCTGCCAGCCGAGGACCAGGCAGCCTGTTGTGGCCACCTGGCTACCTCAGGGCAGCACTGGGGCCTCCCAGGACCCCGATGTCCCAGGGGCAGTGATAGGAGGGGCCCTGTGGGAAGGAAGGAGGCCTGTTTGCACTCTTGGGCTGTGGCAGCTGTCTCTCAAATCAGACCGGGCCCCAGGCAGGTGGGCGAGCAGAGGGGCCTGGGCCCCCAGGAGTTAACGAGAGCTTCGCCAAGTTCAGAAGAAACAGGCAGCATCTGCCAGCCCCTTGGCCCTGGCAAGCCCAGAGCGCATCCCGGGGCAGCCGGGCCTGCTGGCTTTGGCCACAGCCGACGCCTGGGGCTTCCTTGGTTGGAGCGACAGCCTGAGCAATGGCCATGTGGCCCAGGACAGCCTGGGCTAGACTCACGCAGGACAGCCTGGGCTAGACTCACGCAGGACAGCCTGGCCAGACTCACGACTGCATGCTG
>NW_006159653.1:924260-925361 GCF_000334495.1 Tupaia belangeri chinensis | reverse complement strand
AGCAGACGCCTGGGGCTTCCTTGGTTGGAGCGACAGCCTGAGCAATGGCCATGTGGCCCAGGACAGCCTGGGCTAGACTCACGCAGGACAGCCTGGGCTAGACTCACGCAGGCAGCCTGGGCTAGACTCACGCAGGCAACCTGGGCTAGACTCACGCAGGACAGCCTGGCTTCCTCCCGGGCCCCTCCCAGACCTCGGGAAGGAAGCGTGAAAGTCCAGGCTGCTCTTCTCCAACCCTGCCCTGAGAAGGCCCTGGCCCCAGCTCTCCAGAAGGGAAGGGAGCAGCAGCCAGCCCCTAGCTGGGTACCCCATTAGCATCTCTGTCCGCCCCAGACTGAGGCCTTGGGAAGCTGTCGCTGCAGATGTAGTGAGGCCCCACACAGCCTGTGTGCCAGGGTGGCCAGGCACTAGGGCCAGGCAGTCCCCCTCACTCGCCATCCCTCCCTAGCAGGTTCCTCCTAGAACTTTCTTCCACCAGACCTCTGTGCCCGGCTTCCGTGGGACAGCTTTCACCCTGACCCCTATCGGACCTGAGCCAGGGCCTGAAGAGTGCCATCAGCCTCCCCCAGGGGCCAGCTCAGGGTGCTGAGGAAGAGCGCGCCCGCGCACTGCCCTGCCCCGATCGGGAGGGAGAGCGCGCCCGCGCACTGCCCTGCCCAATCTGTTGAAGTGGCTCCCAGCCCTGCTGCCCCAGGAGGAAGACGCTGCAGCCCAGAGGCTCTGAGACAGAAAAGGGTAAAGGCCCAGCAAGTCCGACTCAGACTCCCTGCACCGGCCTTGGTCTGCAACCCTGCCCCTGTGAGGTCTGGTGGGGCTCTGGCCATACCCTCCATGCAGGCTGGGCAGCTCAGAGGGGGCCGGGGACGCAGGGGCAGAGCACACGCCGCCGCCACAGCCTCTCCCGAGATCTCAGGCAGGAGAGTAACAATCGAAAGTCGGCTGTGAGGTAAAGGCTTTAATGTTATCAAAGTCGTCTGTACAAGTCAGCGAGGCTTGGTCAGGAAGGGACGCGGCGACAGACACTGAAACACAGATTGCATCAAGGGGTCCCACCCAGAGGGAGACGCAGGGCACAACTGTCTTTTTCTAGAAAAATGTAGG
>NW_006159653.1:921916-924244 GCF_000334495.1 Tupaia belangeri chinensis | reverse complement strand
GGGAAAGTAGAAAAGCTACAGAGGAGCAATTCCCAGAGGTCTGCAAAGGTGGTCCGGAGGCACATCCCTGGGGTCGCACTGGCGCATGGCGCACGCGAGGCGCTGAGCTGGCGGAGGGCACCGCCAGGCCCTGGCCGGGGGAGTGCGAGTTCCACAGTGGGTGGGAGGCGCCGTGCCTGTGGGCCAAGACCTCTACCTCTGCAGCCACCACTCCCAGGGAGCCCTCCACCACCACCACCTGGCACAGACGTGGCACGGACGACCTCCTCTCCAAGTCCCAGCCCAGGCCAGGCAGACGGGAGGCCAGGCCCGCCTCCCTCGGGGCCTCTGGCCGCCGCAACCCCCACCGCGGAAGGGACGCTCCGGCTCCTGGGCTGCCCTGGGCGCCACTCTGCACGAATGGCTTCGTTGTTTGAAGACAAAGTGATACAGAACATAAATACATCTTTAACAGCTTGCAAAACAGACACATTTAAGCTTCAAAAATGAAAATAATCAAAATAAAAAGAGAATTGTGAATCTCTGCCAAACCTCGTTGGGAAGAGCTCTTGGCAGGCCCCCGGGGTCTGCAGCACCAAGGCTGACCCGGGACCTCCTGCTGCCTCCTCGTGTGGCCCTCTGAGACGCCGGGACACAGAGCACGTGGCTGAGGGCCCCCAGGAGGGGATGAACCGGCTGTCCTTGGCTGCAGAATCACCCGCCACCTCGAGGGGACAGGAAAGGACAAGGGCGATCCAACGCCAGTAGGAGCCCAGAGGTCGGGACACACAGGCGGTGCTGGCCACGAAGGTGGTCCCCACCAGCGTAGTGGGCACGTGGCGGGCATGGCTGCCGGCCCCTGGTCTCCCCTCCCTGTCCGGGCCCTCGGAGTCCTGGTCTGTCCTCATTGAGAGCAGGTGGCCCTAGGGCCTGGTCAGGGTGGTGTACACGGGTTGGTCCCAGGTCCCTGGGGGGCTGTGGGCCGGTGGCAGGGACAGGCCGTTGAGCAGGGGTGAGGCGTAGGGCCGGCGTGAGGAGTGGAAGTACGGGCACTGGTAGAGGCCAGGTGCATAGCCGGGGTACGGGCTGTAGTAGCCAGGGGCCTGCAGGTCAGCGTAGTCGCACTGTGGCCCAGCGAAGGAGCCCACAGAGGCAGCCGTGGCCATGCCGGCCTGGGCGCTGTAGGAGCCGAAGTCAGAGCGGCCGGGCGAGCCGTGCGGCTGGTCGCTGTAGCGGCCGGGGCTCAGCCGCTCTGTCTTGATGTGTGGGCGGGGTGCGCCCGCCTCCGTGGGCGATGCAGAGGCTGCCGGGGCCCCCTTGGGGGCCCACCCAGGGGATGGCCCGCCACCAGCAGTGCCAGCGTGCGGGTAGGAGGTGCTGCCGTAGGAGCTGGTGACGGCCTGGCCGGGCTCTGCAGGCGTGGCCGAGTGGCCGTTAAGGGGCAAGTACTGGTCAAACTCGTGCACGTCGAAGGTGTCCATGTTGCCCATGACCTCGCTGCTGAGCTCCGAGATGTCCACGTTGCTAAAGTCGATGTTCTGGCGCCCAGTGTCCACCAGGCGGCGCCCTTCCAGCTTCAGCTCCTGCTTGCTCCCGGGGTGGTGCAGGTCTGTCTTGGGGGTGGTGGGCGGGGTGGGCGGCCCGTGGGTCTGGCCTGTGGAGAGCACAGTTCAAGGATGAATTGCCCCTCTGTGGGGGCTGGCAGGCACGCAGAGCCCCAGCAGCCCCGGCGCTGCCCAGCGGGAACCAGTGGCTTCCTGTCTCCTGTGCCCAGACATCCCCGCAGCCAGGCCAGACCTCCCTCCTCGCCCTCGCCTCGGCCAGGCAGCTGTGCTGCTCAGACCAGGCCCTCCCCAAAGAAGAAGGCGGCCACAGGCTGCCCCAGAACCAGCGCTCACGCTGCACAGGGCGCCAGCGAGGCCCAGCCTTCCTGCAGGGTAAGTGGGACTCGTGGGCGAAGCCAGCTCCCCAGGCCACACTCGCTCTGACCCTGAGGCTGGAGCAGCCACGCCCACCCACGTTAGAGCCACACTGGGCCAGGCCTGCAGGGGTGCTGGGCCGCCGCCCCGCCCTGATGCGGGCTCTGCAGGCTTTCTCGGGCACCTCAAGGACGCCTGCCCAGGGAGCCGGCCCTCCCCACTGGGGCTCTCACCTGGGTGGTCGGCGTGGTGGTGCGTGTCGCCAAGGCCCACGTCCGCCTTGTACCCGGCGGCACCCCCGGGGTGGTGGCCCAGCTCGGCGCCCGCGTCGGGGTCGCCCTGGCCGGCCTTGGCGCCCTTCCTGCGGCGCGGCTGGTACTTGTAGTCCGGGTGGTCCTTCTTGTGCTGCACACGCAGGGGCTCCGCCTCC
>NW_006159653.1:920507-921889 GCF_000334495.1 Tupaia belangeri chinensis | reverse complement strand
GCTCGGCCTCGTCCACGAACGGCCGCTTCTCGCTCTCGCTAAGCAGGCTGGGGCACACGCACAGGCGGGTGGCCGCGGCGCCACAGCCCAAGGGCCCGGCGCCCTGCCACCCTGAGACCGGAGCACGCTCCCTGCCCCCCGAAGCCTGCCGTACTGGAGCTCCTGGGGTTCCGGGCAGCACCCCGTGGGAACTGAAGGCTGGAGCTCGGGAGCCTGTTAGGGGCAGTTCTGTGCGGATTCTGGCCACGGGAGCGGCCACACCTCTTCCCTTCCTCCTGAACCCACGTTGGCCCTTCCCTCTGGGGCTTTCTGAGGAAGGCGGGCAGCAGGCAGGACTGGCCCCACCGTGGACAAAGGCTTCCTGGGAACCCTGCCACCTCGGGCAGGCAGCTGGGGCTTGCTCTCGCATCTCCAGAAAGGTTGGCAAGACCCCTGCCCCAGGAGCCTCAGAGCACACGAGCCTCACCGGAGAGGCCACCTCTAACCGCCTGCAGAGCGAGGGTTGCGGGGAGGGGACCGTCTAGTCATGAAGCCCACGCCTGGGCGCCAGCCCCAACACAGGATAGGGACACAGACACAAGCACCACGTGCTGCTCATCAGGTGAGGGGCAGGACATGGCACGAAGCCGTCCGTCTGACCCCAAGCGGAGGGCCTGGGGTGGGCAGTCCCGACAGCAGGCTCTCCTCTGCCAAGCTCTGCTCCTGCAGCAGGGCCAGCGCCACCGGCCAGGGTGTGCACACAGCCCGCTGGGCTGGGCCCTCTACACTTCACACCTCTCTCCCCACTGGGGCACAGGGGTGGTCTACACTCGCCTCACCGCAGCCCTCCCTGCCCCCTCCCTAAGGCGGGCTTGGGGGACAGCCCTTTCTAAGAGGGGGCACCCCGAGAGCGGGAGCGCTGCGCCCACCCTGTACCCAGCAGACCTTCCAAGGCTTGGGCCAACGTGAGGCGCCGGCACAGCCCCTAGTAGGGAGCCCTTGGAGCGGGGTATGTGGTTAAGGTTGCACACTCCAGACACTGCGTTTTGCGGGCCCAGACCCCAGGATCTGGCCCCATCTCTGCTGGCCAAAGGGTGTTTTTCCACTGGAACACGCCCTGGGAGCGGCCCCAGGCACCCGCCATCTCCTCCCTTCCCCAGGTCTCTCTGGCACTGTCCCCCAAGCGCGCCCGGGACAGGCACTCACCGCCACAGCTTGCCCAGCGTCTTGCTGAGCTCCGCGTTGTGCAGGTGCGGGTACTGGTCGGCCAGTTTGCGGCGCGCGGCCTGCGCCCACACCATGAAGGCGTTCATGGGCCGCTTCACGTGCGGCTTGGCTTTGAGAGCGCCGCCGCCGCCGCCGCGCACGGGCATGGGCACCAGGCTCCAGTCGTAGCCCTTCAG
>NW_006159653.1:915306-915541 GCF_000334495.1 Tupaia belangeri chinensis | reverse complement strand
ATCGCGAAGGGAAGAGGGGGCTGGGAGAGGGGAGAAAGGGAGGGGACTGTCCTGCTTTCTACCCTGCGGACGCGTCCTGACTCCTGCGCATCCGCCCCAGGCCCCGTCGCCGGGCCAGGAAGCGGGTCCTCGAGAATCCCCCGGCCCCTGCACACACACACAGCCGGTCTTGAGCCCGACGTCTCGCCCGCCTCCAAAGGCGCCGGGGTCCACCGCTGCCGCCCCTGGGCCCGGG
>NW_006159653.1:913244-915154 GCF_000334495.1 Tupaia belangeri chinensis | reverse complement strand
ACCGAAAGCCCTGGCGGGGGCGCGGTCCCGGGCCCCTGCAGCTGGAGGGGGCGGGCACGCTGGCCGGAGGCTGGGCTGACCTCGGCGGCAGAGTCCCTGGGGCCGCCCGGCGGATGGTGTGGCCGGACGCGGGGGCTCTGGACCTTCCGGGCGTGACCCGGGGGTAGGGGCGCGGAGGTCCTCCGGTGGGGCGGCCCTGGGTGGGCCCAGCTGGAGGGGGCGGGCACGCTGGCCGGAGGCTGGGCTGACCTCGGCGGCAGAGTCCCTGGGGCCGCCCGGCGGATGGTGTGGCCGGACGCGGGGGCTCTGGACCTTCCGGGCGTGACCCGGGGGTAGGGGCGCGGAGGTCCTCCGGTGGGGCGGCCCTGGGTGGGCCGAGGCCGCTCCAGGCCTCTGTGGCCCGGAGGGGGCAGGGGGCGGGGCATGCTGCTCCGTGGAGGCGGTGGGGTCGGAGAGGGGACATTTCCCCAGAGGCGAGCGCTGGGTCCGTTGCTCTGAGTCCCCGCCCAGGCCGCCCCCACGAGTTGGCCCCAGGCCGGCAATCCCTAGGGCAGCTTGAGTTCTTCCGCCAAACGCCAAAGCACAGGAGGAGGCGACAGACCAGTGACCACAATCCGCTCCATCTCCCCCAGAAGCAGCCAACGCGGGACCTGATGACCCTGGGCAAGGGCGCCCAGTCCTCAGCCATCAGTGCTGGGCCAGTGGCCGCCTCAGCTGTGTCTCCACCTCAGCCGGCAGCGAGGGCTAGTTCTGTTCCTCTCCAAGGGAGAGTGGCCATGCAGGGCAGGCCGGTACAGCACACCGGGCCACCAACTGCTCTCGCCCTCACTCCGCTGGGGATGCCCCAGCCACCCGGCCTAGTTAGGCCGCAGAGCAGGACCAATCCGGCTGCCCCATCTAGAGAGGAGACGTTGGCTTGCTCACGGCGGGACTCCACTGTCTTGCCCTTCCAACTGGCGGGCACCATGTCCTGTGAAAGTCTGGAGCTACGGCTTCCAGGCGGGCTGCCAGGAAAGGAGGGCCAGGTCAGGAAGCCCAGGGTGGCCTGCCCGCCCCTGCACTGTTACTTGCCAAGGAAGACCCTCCCCAGCACTCTGCCCCCAGTCGTTCCCCTCCTACCCAGGAGGTCCACTCCCCTCCTACCCAGGGTCCCCGCTACCAGGGTGGCCAGTGTGGCAGGGCTGCTGGAGTGCCCACAGAAACAGCCGAGCCTGGCATCACATGGGGAAGGTCGCACTTAACTGGAGGGGGTGAGGATAGGGGGCCTGACTCGAGTCCAGGGGCTGAGAGCCTTCCCAGGGGAGCAGGAGGGAGTCTTCAGAGAGGTGACTGACACATCCAGCTTCGGGCAGAGAGGGTAGGCAGGCGGAGGCCAAGGCAGCACGGGCCTTTGAGACCAGCGGGCTGCAGAGACGAGACGGGGGCAGCTCTGGAGCCCCTCAGCCCACCCGGGCTCCTTCTCCAAGGCTGCTCCCCCTCAGCCTCCCTTCCTGCCCCTCCTCCACATGCTGTACAGCCCCTGCCACTGTCCTCAACGTCCAGGGGGCTCTGCACTTTCAGGAGGAGGTGTCCGCCCACCCCCTCAGTTGGGGAATCGACAGAAACAAGGTTTCTAGCCCCGCCCCTGCCAGAGAGTGGGCTGGCAGGACCCACAGCTGCCCCCCGTGGGGCAATCTGCCTACAGGGTCTTCTAGACATGCAGACCCTGCCCTCCAGCCCTCTGGGGATGGTGACTCAGGAAGCACACGCGCTTGTGTGTTGGGGCTGTGTGTGTGTTAGGGCTGTGTGTGTGTGTGTGTGTGTTGGGGCTGTGTGTGTTGGGGCTGTGTGTGTGTGTGTGTGTGTGTGTGTTGGGGCTGTGTGTGTGTGTGTGTTGGGGGTGTGTGTGTGTGTGTGTGTGTGTGGTAGGG
>NW_006159653.1:906180-907101 GCF_000334495.1 Tupaia belangeri chinensis | reverse complement strand
TGTGTGTGTGTGGGTGTGGGGGTGGTGTGTGTGTGTGTGTTGGGGCTGTGTGTGTGTGTGTGTGTGTGTGTTAGGGCTAGGTGGCCACTGGAAACAGGCTGCTAAGGGGTCCATGCCTTCTGGGGGGATGCCGGCCCTGCCTGCACCCTCCGTGCCCACCTCCCTGTCAGCCACCCACCCGGCCCCAAATCGGGGAGGCCGTGTTCACAGAAGCACGTCTCTGAGAAGGGCAGCAGGGGAGGCCAGGCCGGCGTGCCCACAGCCCTGCCTGGCCTCGGCCTTGCTCAGAGCAGGCCTGTGAGCCCGCAGCCCACCGCCCTGGTGGGCTAACTGGTCCCTGACTGGTTGCTCTGGCAGAAACACAGCATCTGGAGCACAAGGGTCAGCTGCTCTGAGCAGTGGCTCCTGGAGGACAGCCCTGCCCGCTGGGTCCCAGACAGGCCAGGGGAGCACAGGGCACCTCCTGCTCCCCGCGGAGTCCAGCCACCAGGGGCCCGGCCGCGTGCTGTGGTACCTCCATGCTGACAGCACCTGCCGGGGCCACGCGCCCGCTGGACTGAGCTGCCGTCTGCTGGGGAGCTGGCGGGCTCCACACCCTGCCCTGCACCCTGGGGGTGATAGGCAGTCACCCACAGCCCATCGGCCTGCAGGGCTGGCCTCCGCAGCTCCGCAGGAGGCCTGTGAGCCAGGTGTGAGCGGCACGAGCCACACTCCAAATAAGTAAGCCCGGGGAGGGCCCAGGCGCATCCTCCAGGCCGTTCCTAGTGCCCGGTGCCCATGCCATGGCCTGCTGAGAGTGGTCACTGAGTCTGAGCTGGCCCAGCCATCGCTCCTCCCAGCTGGCCCAGGGTGTGCTGCCCCCAGCACCGTTAGGTCTGGGAACCTCTCATTTGGCAACCAACGGCGGGGGGCCCCCCGCCC
>NW_006159653.1:903436-905404 GCF_000334495.1 Tupaia belangeri chinensis | reverse complement strand
CACCTCATGGGCAACCAAGCGGCGGGTCCCCCCCAGCCAGCCTGTGCCCTGAAGCAGGGTCCAGGGCCTCGGCAGGCCCCCCGTCCAGATGCTGGCAACACCCAGAGCGCCCAGCTGGGCTCCACAGCACCTGCTCCCCAGGGAGCTGAGTCCATCCACGCTGTGGGCACACCAGTTAGTGCCTGCACCGGAGGGTTCTATCTGGTGGCGGACGCCTGGAGCCCAGCCCTGCCCCGTGCCTGGCCCTCACACCCAGGACTTGGCCCCCACTGTCTCCCACCCCACATGCCAGCCTCCTCCTGTGGGCACTGAGGTCCTCTGAGAGCACCACGCATGGGCCTGGAGAGGTGCTGCCCGCTCGGTGCAGGAGGGAGCCAGGCATTGGCCACACGCTGCTCTGAACCCACGCAGGCTGCCGAGGCCATGTCCTTCCCCAACCAGAGGTAGCCAAGCAGGGCCCTCGGCTCTGCTCCACGTGTCCCCCCGGGAGGCTGAGGGTGGCACGGAGAATAGCGCCCTTCTGTGGCGGGCTTGGACCGGCTCAGGCTGTGACCTCTGCCACAAACAGGGGTTGAGACGGGCCGTGCCAGAGGTAATTACGCACGCCCTGTAGAAGGGTCACCGCTGTCTCCCAGGTTTCCCAAACATGGTGATGAGGGGCTCACTGAGATGCCCTCGGGCAGGCCCGTGAGTCGGAGCAGAAGGCAATGCGGTGCTCCCGCCACACCAGGCAGAGGTGCTGTTCGCGAAGACCTGGGACGGCGCCTCCACGCTCTGCGAAACTGTGCTCCCCTAGGCTCGAGGGCGGGGCCTCGACACAGACCCCGTCTGGCTTCGCATGGGTCCCCTCGTGGGCTGCGACGAGGGGCACTGCCCGCTGTACAAACTTGTGGCTCGGAGGCTGTTGGTTACACTGCGTTACTATGTCAGGGATGGCCCACATGCTGTGAGTGCGGCCTGGGGGCCAGGCGGTGCCCCCCAGCTTTGTGCCCCAGGGCTCCATGGTGGGCACCGCTGCCCTGGGGTTCTCGCCTCCCCTCCTGCTCAGAAGTCATGCTCTCCAGCTTCTGGGTGTGGGTGGGCACACTCATGTTCTGGAGCCAGGGTGCAGGGGGAGGGACGGAGGGGTGAGCACCACAGCCACCAGAGTCCTGGCCAGAACAAGCAGCAAATGGCGCAACACCTGCTCGCCCACCCCACGCACACCTGCCAGCCTCACGCGGAGGGTTTTGGCCGCCGGACAGTCGAGACTGCCCACCCTTCCGAAAGAAGGTGACAGATGTCAGCCTCGATTGGCCCTGTCCCCTCCCACAGACAGACTCAGGACCTGGAGAGTGGGGGTAAATGAAGGGTGCATGATTAGACTCGAGCCCAGGCTGGGTTCTGGTGGGTGCCAGAGACAGCTGCAGCCGCATGTCAGGGACAATGGCCCTGATGCAGTGCGGGCTGCCAGGCTGGGTGCCCGGGGACAGCTGGACGAGGTGCTGACAAGGACTCATTCCTCTGTGGGGCCGTTCTGCAGCTGCTGGGAGTGCAGCCAGTCGGGGCTGCTCCGGAGGAGGCTGCGCTGGCCAGCGGGCAGGGCCCACCAGGGGCGGGCTCGTCTCCACGGACACCATCCCAGCCTGGCCCTGGTGCCTCTCTCCAGGGACCCCCCCGCCCGCCCCTTTCTCCTGCAGCTCTGGCCTGGGGCAGCCCAGCCTTCCCCATGTCAGCCCGACTTCTCTGCGGGCAGCGTCTGCGCGGGCACCTCCCTGCTCTTGCTGGTGAGAGGTGGTGTGGGCAGGGCCTGGCATGGCCAGCAGTGCCAGCCAGGCTGTGGGTGATGAAGGGCCCCGGGACCTCACCAGCCCGGCCGTGCCCTGCTGCACCATGGAGCTGTGTGGGTCCAGGGGAGCCTTTGATTTCTGGGTGGTCTTCATGGGAAAGGCTTAGTCAGGTCCACTGAGGCAGTTCCACAAAAAGGGC
>NW_006159653.1:892292-903420 GCF_000334495.1 Tupaia belangeri chinensis | reverse complement strand
CACCCCTTCGCCTTTCCCCCCCCCCCCAGGGTTTTAGGTGCACAAGCACCTGTGTAATTTTCAGGCTGCCGGGTCCAGGACTTGAACCGTGAGGTCGGCCATGTGGATCCAGCACCTTAACCACCACGACGCCAGCTGGCCCTGCTAAATGCTTCTTAATACAGGCAGAGGGGAGTCTGAGGTAAAGACAGCTTATTTCAACAGGAAAATGCCATACCTCCCGGGACTCTGAGGCCCAGGGCTGGGTAGTTCTTTGTTTTGCTTTTGTTTAACTTTTATTTATTTATTCATTTAGTTTAGCTTTTACCTTTCTTTTATCTTTTTTAAAAGAGATTTTTGCTATAGGGCAAGTGCGCTCACCAGAGAGACAGAAAGTGAGGAATCACCCCTTACCCCAAGGGCCACGCCTGCAATCCCTTCTGCATTCTCCTCTCTGGATCTTGAGCACGCACACGCACATTCACTTGGCGTGACTTTGAAGCTGCTGGATCTGGGACTTGAACAGGAGTCGACTTTGTGGGAGTCCAGTGATGACCAAACCAGAAGGCCAACTGCTGGTCCCTAGTGTGCCAACAACTTCTACGAGTGCATCCCGTGCTCGCCGGAGGGCAGCCCGGAACCTTCGCTGGGCAGCCGCACAGGGACAGCACCCCACCTACAAACTACAAGCATGAGGGGACATTCACAGGCACCCCATTAACCAGTTCAAGTGAAGGCTCAGCGGCACCCAGCATGTTCTTAGTTGCACAACCACCTGTTTAGTTCCAAGAAGCCTCATCGCCCCAAAGGGAGCCGGGGGGGGGGGGGGGGGTCCACACCCCGGGGGGCTCTACACCCTGCCCCCTGGGCTCCGTGGCCATGCTGGGGCGGCTCCATCAGGGAGCTGTGCAGTGGCCTTCGTGTTCGGTGTCTCTCGCTCAGCTCCACGCTTCCGAGGCTGACCCCAGGAGGCGAGTGTCGGCTGTGCTCCTTCCGTCGGCTGAAAGGTGCCCCAGCCCCAGCCCTCTCCTGAAGAGGACTAGACAGGCAAGACCCGAGCCAGGCCCTGCGAGACCTGCCCTCGCCCAGCTCTAGACGGAGGGGTGCGGCCCTCTGGCCAGTGTTCCAGAACGGGGGTCAGCAGGACCCAGGAACCCGGAGAGAACTCGAGCTCTGAGCAGACCCTTTTGCTGGGCTGGTCCACCCCAGCAAGTCCAGAGGGGGCCCAGCGCAGAGCCGAGGAGCCCAGCCCAGCAGATCTGGAGGGCAACAAGGGCCCTTTTCTGCTGTGCACAATGCCCTATTGTCCTCCTCTGGGAGAACAATGTAGCCCCCGCAGGGGAAGCTGCGGACAAAGCACTCTTTGTGAGAACTGTCCCCACCTGGAAAGCCACCAGGTCCCACCTGACAGCAGGGGCAGCCTTCCTCCCATCCAGAGCAGCACGGCACCCAGACAGGGCCAGCAGCCCCTGTCCCATCCTTCAGAGGCTGTGCTGAAGCCCACCCGAGCACCCGGCCGCGGAGGAGAGGCCAGCAGGGTGGCGGGCTCCTGGGGGGAGGGAGCACAGGGTCTCCCCCCTCCCCCCTTCGAGCCCCCAGGCACGTGCTGCCCCACTGGAGCCTTGCCAGGGCTCCCAGCTGGGCCTAGCCCCTCATGGAAGAGAGACCTAAAAGAAAGTCCTGGGGCTAGCAGGTGGTATGGAGGTTAAGGCACTGGACGACCACATGGTCAGCTGTGGTTCGAGCCCTGGGCCCAGTGGCTTGAAAAATCATGCTGGGCACACATGTGTGTGTCCCCAAAGTCCTGAGAGGAGAATGGAGAAGGGATTGTGTCCACCCCCGCCCCCAGGTGATTTCTCATTTTCCCGCCCTGTCTCCAGCGAGTACAGGTGCCCAATGACCAAAAAAAAAAAAAAAAGCCAGCAGGTGGTTAGTGGTTAAGGCCCTGAACTCCCCCGTGGGCGACTGCAGTTGCTGAAGCTCTGGACCCAGTCCCAGACAGACCTGGTGGCTGGAAACTCACACTGGGACATGTGTGTGCAGGCCCAGACCCCAGGGAGAGTGGGGAAAGGGTTGCAGAGTGGCCATCCCCCGGGCTGATTCTCACTCTGTCTTTCTGGTGGTGCATGCACCCTATAGCAAAACAGTGAAATAAAAAACCAAAATGATAATAATGTTTTTAAAATCACCCGGCAAGATGCACATCTAAGGCACTACCCCAACAGGAGGATCGATTAAGCAAATAATTAAAAAAGCAGTAGCCACAGGCCACTCGAACATACAAGTGAGGAACTTTATGGCAAAACACTAGGAACCAAACTGGGAAGCTAAAGGCGAGATGCGAGAGCAGAAACAAGCCGGGAGAGGCATTTGCAACATTTGCAACACGCAGACTAGGGTCTTGAACGCGCAAAGCGCTCCGACAACTGAATTAGGAAGCCCCGCCCCAGCTCCCCCAGGAAGCCCCAGGCTTTAACGCGGCCCTCCCTGCCCGCATCCCCTCCCAGCCTCTGAGGGCCTCAGGAGCCTGCCCGGGGAGCGGCCCTGCGCCGGGACTGGAGGCGCGTGCTTGCGGCGGAGGCGGCGAGCGGGTAGCCCCCGACCCGCCGGCCCCACGGGGCTGACACCTGGAGGCACGTGGCCCGCAGGCACCGCGGCCCCCCGCACGGGCACGGTAGCTGCCGGGCCCACCCGGTCTCCGAAACGCTGCGTCCAGCCTAGGACCTGGCCTGGGAGGGCCGGGGCGGGCGGGGCCTCGTCCACACTGACCGCCCGAACCGACGAGCGAACCGGAACCCAGGCCGACGGGGTCCCGCTTCTCCCGGACTCCCCTCCCCGCCCTCACTGCGCGGCGCGGAGAGGCGGGCGGGGCCGCGATGCCCACGCGTGGGCGGGGCCGGTGGGAGGGCCCTGGTGGGCGGGGCTCCCGCCGCCCTGCTCCGGGGCGCGATCCCGCCCCCTGCTCAGCCCGGCTCCGCGTAGGCACCTTCTGGCTGACCAGGATCGTGCTCCTGAAGGCGCTAGCTTTCCTTTACTGTGAGTGCGCCGCAGGCCGAGGGCTCGCCAGAGTCGGCGCCCGGCCTTGCCCCGCTCCGGTCCCCCGCACCCCCAGCCCCACGGTCAGCTCCTGTCCGCGCGCAGAATCAGGGGTCCTGCGTGGCCCGGCCTCCCCTGCCCCCTGGACCCCGCTCCGGACGCTGCCCTGGGACCCTGCGCCAGACTGTTTCAGAACCCTGTCCCCGGGCGCGCCATCTCGCCGGCCCTCAGCCGGTCAGGCCGGCGTAGCGCGGCGCCCCGAGTCCTGCGCCTCCCTGGTCCGGGGCCGCCTAGGCAGCAGCCGCGTCTGCCCTGCAGTTCCGGTTGGCAGTCGCTATCTGGAAGCGCCCAGGGGCTCCTTGGGCCGCAGGGGTAGGGAGGGGGGCAGCTTCGACGATCTGGTGGAGGCGAAGCCAGAGCCCGGCCCAGGACTCTGCTGGAGGCAGAGTTGACCTCGGCCCGCAGCTGCGCGGGGTGTTGCTGGCGCCGAGGCGGCCTTCCCTCAGTCCCTGGCCAGAGCTCGGGCCTGCAGACTGCCGCCCTGTGGGCAGCGCCCAGGGGACGCAGGCGGGAGCAAAGGGCGGGAGCGAGGCCACCCCTCCTGGGCTCCGTATGCCGTGGCAGCAGTGGCATTGAACGTGTTGCCTTTACTCCCCTGCTCACGTGCTCCGGCGAAGGGAACACCTGTGCATAGCTGCTGCGGACTGCAGCTCGGCACTCCTTGAAGAGGTCAGAGAACATGTTCTCAGGCCCGCTATGACCTAGTGGTGAAAGCAGCTGCTTCCGACATTCCCAGCCACAGGTTTGGTTCAGTCCTGTGGAGGCAGCTGGCAGACACCCAGGCATTGTGGGTGCCTCCTGGAATTCCCAAGGAGAGATGGAGGAAGGGATTGCCAGGTGACCAGGTCCCTTGGGGTGCTTCCCCCTCTCTTGCGGAGGCACCAGTCTTCTGGCAAATCTAAAAAGGAAGTAAAAGAGGGGACCAGCAGATGGCATAATGGTTACTTTGTTGGATTCCCATGTAGTCGACTGCAGTTCAAGTCCTGGACTTGGCAGCTTAAACTCATGCCCGGTGCATGTGCCTGCGTATCCAAGATCCCAAGAGAACAGAGAAGGGATTGCAGTGTGGCCACACACACCCCCGGGGGGTGATTTCTCTCTCTGTCTTTCCAGCAAGCACATGCACCCTGTAGCAAACTCCTCTCTTAAAAAAAAGGAAAAGAAAAAAATCACACCTGGCACCCGTGTGCATGCCCACAATCCCAGAGAATGGAGAAGAGATTGCAGTGTAGCCACCCCTCCCACTCACTGTGCCTCTCTGTTTCCAGAAAGCGCACACACCTTAAGGCAAAAACCTCTTTTAAAAAAGGAAAGAAAGAATGAAAAGGAGAAAAGAAAGTCCCCCAGTGCTGCTTGGCCTTCACTGCACTAAGCCCTCTGATGTGCACCTGTGGCTGGCAGAGCTGCAGCGGTGTTCAGACCTCCGAAGGGGCAGCCTGCGACACGGGGCCCCACTCTGCTTGCCAAGGGCACAGTTTGGTAAAACTGGGCTCAGGACTCTTTCGAATGGGCCAGAGCTGCCGGTGCCCTGCGCGGGGCAGCGCCATCCGGTCAGAAGGAGCTGGTGTTAAGTGGCTGGGCCGAGCAAATCCCTTCGGCGCGGCGCTGGGTACTGAACAGCTCGCTCTGGCACACACCCCCACCTGGGGAGAGGTGAGCTTGGAAGGCAGGCAGTGCTTCTCAGCAGTGTCCATCTTCCAAGGACAGGGCTTTCTGGCCAAGATGGCCTAAGACAGCCACCGCCTCTGTCCTAGGAGATTCTGCTGTGCTGGTTTCCCACGGGCTTCCAGGTAGCTCGCTCGCGGTGGGATTCTGCAGTGTGTCAGCCACAGAAGCCCCGGAAGCCCGGCAGCGAGGGTCAGCTGGAGAAGCTCCTTGTTGACACTGGGCTTAGGCAGGCTCTGCACGGCACACTGCAGAGACGTGCAGTGGAGACGGGTCCGGAACGCTGGCATCGACGCACGCTTTGCCACGAAGCCCATCCAGAGAGGCGGCAGTCTGCCAGCTTTGAGTCTGGCTTGGCACAGTTCCTGCCGCAGTGGCCTTGGGTGCCCGTGAAGATGTGAGATGTGACGGTGTGTGGACGCAGGGCTCACAACGTGGGGCCTCTTGGCACTGGCTGTCATGGCGTTGTGCCAACTGCTGCAGGACACAGACGCAGGGCTCCACCTTGTTTGGCTTTCATTCCCCAAAGGGTGTGTGCACACAGGGAGGGAGGGGGAGAGGGAGCGAGTAAGCGCCGCGGGGACTGGCACCATCAACCCCTTCTCCATTTTGCCCGTCTCAGGATTTGGGGCTCACACGTACGTGTGCCTGGTGTGTTTTCAAGCCACCAGGTCTGGGCCTCAGACTGCACACCGGCCCTGTGAGACCCAGGGCCTTTAAGCTCCATGCTGCCCGCTGGCCCGGAAGCAGCACTGTAACAGGCACGCAAAACAATGCAGGGTAGAGACCGCCTGTCGGGCTGCGCACACGCTCACTTCCTGGGGATGGAGGACACAGGCCCACCTGCTGGCCCAGGTGTGTGGAAGGTGTGGGGCCCTGGAGGCCTGGCCTGGCCTCTGGCCCTGCCCTTTACTCACCACCCCTAGTCCACGCAAGCATCCCGCGCAGCAGGCTTCCACCTGGATGGCTGTGTGCGCAGGCCTGGGGTCCCTAGGACAGGCTGCTGCAGGCAGGGACACCTGATGCTGCTGTCCACTGAGTGCAGGTGCCGCTCCCAGGGAGGAGCGTGGGCAGGACCTCCCGCCCAAGCTGTGGGGTCTGGTGTGCTGTTCTGGAGTGGGGCAGGGCCAGCTGTCCGCGGGTGCCCCCGCAGGCAGGCAGCAGCCCGAAGGTGGGCACACACTCAGCCACGCGTGCACACGGCAGCCTGGCGGGAAGGCCCTCGGCGCCGTGTGGCACGTGTCTCCCGTGGTCAGTGTGTCAGTGGGTGCCTGGTGCTCTTGGGGCAGGGAGCTGCCCAGACAGTGGCCACTCTGGCCCCTTTTTCCCCTTTCATCAGGGGGGGGGCCAGTCTGCCAGCTTTGAGTCTGGCTTGGCACAGTTCCTGCCGCAGTGGCCTTGGGTGCCCGTGAAGATGTGAGATGTGACGGTGTGTGGACGCAGGGCTCACAACGTGGGGCCTCTTGGCACTGGCTGTCATGGCGTTGTGCCAACTGCTGCAGGACACAGACGCAGGGCTCCACCTTGTTTGGCTTTCATTCCCCAAAGGGTGTGTGCACACAGGGAGGGAGGGGGAGAGGGAGCGAGTAAGCGCCGCGGGGACTGGCACCATCAACCCCTTCTCCATTTTGCCCGTCTCAGGATTTGGGGCTCACACGTACGTGTGCCTGGTGTGTTTTCAAGCCACCAGGTCTGGGCCTCAGACTGCACACCGGCCCTGTGAGACCCAGGGCCTTTAAGCTCCATGCTGCCCGCTGGCCCGGAAGCAGCACTGTAACAGGCACGCAAAACAATGCAGGGTAGAGACCGCCTGTCGGGCTGCGCACACGCTCACTTCCTGGGGATGGAGGACACAGGCCCACCTGCTGGCCCAGGTGTGTGGAAGGTGTGGGGCCCTGGAGGCCTGGCCTGGCCTCTGGCCCTGCCCTTTACTCACCACCCCTAGTCCACGCAAGCATCCCGCGCAGCAGGCTTCCACCTGGATGGCTGTGTGCGCAGGCCTGGGGTCCCTAGGACAGGCTGCTGCAGGCAGGGACACCTGATGCTGCTGTCCACTGAGTGCAGGTGCCGCTCCCAGGGAGGAGCGTGGGCAGGACCTCCCGCCCAAGCTGTGGGGTCTGGTGTGGTGTTCTGGAGTGGGGCAGGGCCAGCTGTCCGCGGGTGCCCCCGCAGGCAGGCAGCAGCCCGAAGGTGGGCACACACTCAGCCACGCGTGCACACGGCAGCCTGGCGGGAAGGCCCTCGGCGCCGTGTGGCACGTGTCTCCCGTGGTCAGTGTGTCAGTGGGTGCCTGGTGCTCTTGGGGCAGGGAGCTGCCCAGACAGAGGCCACTCTGGCTCCTTTGTCACACCCAAGGACGGCCAGCCATCAGCCACTGTGTCTCAGAGCAGGGAAGGGACGTTTCCGCTGAAGCTCACTTAGAAGATGTTTTCCCAGTTATAGGGGTGCTCGTTGATGGAAATGCGAAGGGCTGGTCAAATAAGCACATTCCACATCACCTCGGTGCCGGTGCCGCGTCTGGGCTCAGCCTGGTGACTCCGGCGGGTCTGGTAGGGCCACGTGGAGTGGTCCAGGAGAAAGTTGGTGCAGCAGGGCTGTGCTGGTTACACTCTCCCTCCATGGCTGGTCGTGGGCACTGTGGTTTCCCTGGAGGCTGGCTCTGCCCTTGCTGGCTGGGACTAGAGGATCCGGCCAAGGGAGTGAGGACTGGGGTCTCCAGCGAGGCCAGCCAGAGCGCCACCCGGAACCCACGGCTTCAGCTTGCTCGTGTCCAAGGGAGGGCTGCCTGTGCTGGGGCAGCCCACCGCACAGCCCCAGCCTCGGCGCCAGCTGCGGCACCCCTCCACGTGGGCATCCCCTCCCTGCTGGGGTCCTGAAAACTTCTGGCCTCTCCCTGGCTCCGCACCACTCGCACCCTCCCTGCCCTTGGCTCAGCCCCGTCTCCTCTCAGGTCTCTGAGCCCCACCACACCAGGCGGGGCCCGCTGCAGGCCCCTTCCGGCCTCTCAGCCCCCGGCCTCCTGCCCAGGCCTGCCTACCCTCAGGTGCCCAGTTGGGCTGCCATTTTGTTCACACTTGTGCCCTCTGTCTTCTGGGCATGGCCTGCTTCCCAAGATGTCCCACATGTGGCGCAGGTGACCCCTGCCAAGCTCCTGTCAGCTCAGGCACTTGTCCAGCTCGGGCACCCCCACCCCCGGCGTGGCCCACCACACCTTGGCTCTCACACTTTCCTGTTTGGGGTTTCTCTCATCTGCTGGAACGTGCAGCTGGTGAGCTTCACCTCCCGTCTGCAGGCCAGCCAGAGTCGCCCCACAGACGGCAGCGACGCGAACCCTGGAGCAGCGTGGCCCTTGGTCTGTCGGCCATCCACTCGCTGTCCGGGCTCTGCTGGGGGCTCGGCGGCCTTGCCGTTCTGCTGCCCTCCCCTTGCTCTCATCCCCACTTTCGCAAGTCACTGCAAGGGTCCTTGCTGCTGACTCCTGCCTAGGCCTGCACCAGGACTCTGCCCGGGCGAGGGTTGGCACCCAGAGGAGCCTGTGAATAAAGCTACGGGGGAGGCTGGGGCTCCAGTTCCTCGGGGTTGAGCTTGGCCTTGGCCCCGGGTGACCGAGCAGGGCTCCAGAGGCTTCCCCGCACCAGTGGGCCCTTCTAGTCCCAGCTTTTACCTCGAAGACCAGAAGAGGCTTCTCTTACAGATCGCGCACTGGGGACCCAGGGCTAGCGTGGCCTCTCTGAAGCCCCTGGTCGGGCCTGCGCCTTTGCGTGTGCGCGGTGCGCTTGCCGTGGCCACTCTGCGCAGTGGCTCTGTCCTCATATGTTTTGTGGTTTTGCCAGAGGGCGTGTGTGCTCACCAGAGAGAGAGGGAGGGAGGCATAAAGCACCCCCAGCGGGTGTGGGCACGCCACAGGCCTTCTCCAGTTCTCCACCCTTTGGAGATTTGGGGCACACACGCACATACCCACTTGTTCTTCAAGCTGCCCGCCCAGGACGCCACAGGGGACCGGCCGCCCCGTCACCTCACCCACATGTCCTTGCAGAGGCCCCGGTCCCTGCTGCATCCTTCGAGGTGGACTTAGACTGCACTCTGAAGTGGTAGCTTGTTCTACGCTGCGTGGGGGGAAGCCGGCTCCCCACGACCCTGCTGCCCGGCCTGCAGACGGTTGTTTGCATCCAGATTGGCTACACTGCTGCCTTTGGGAGACAGGATAAAGGGTAGCCAGAGGGCTGCTTGAGATCTCACCACTTGTACTGTGCTCGGAGCTGGCCTGGGTCTCAGTTCACCGGGGAGGTGCACCGCCTAGCTTGCCCTGTGCACACCCCTGTAAGGGACAGCACTCGGGCCGTCCACCAGCCAGCCCGGCCAGCTGTGGAAAGCACACAGCCCTCACGGGGTGACTCGCCTTACCCTTGCAGGAATTCATTTCAAAGGGAGAAAAATGAAGGTTTTTATCTTCGGAGCAAGCATTCGCAGGCTGTCGCCAATCTCCCAGCAGGGCGTGGCTCCCCAGCTGTCGCGGCCCCCTCTGTCAGCGACCTTGGTGGGGGTGCAGAGCTTTCTAAGCTTGGCTGGTGTTGAGCTTAACCTGAGGTCTTCCAGGTGTGACGTGTGTCTCCTCTGGCCATGGAGCTGCCTGGTGACACGCGGCCCGACCTGGACCCTTGTGCTCTCAGCTGGCGGCCACGTCTTCCCTGGGACTCCAGGCCCTGCTTCGCCCCGAGGCACTGGGTTGGGTGGCAGTGGCAGGAGTGGGCACCGCTGCTTGGCTGCTGCTAATGAGGTGCTAGCGTGGAAGGACCCGCTGCAGGGGCGAGTGCTGGGCTCCGGAGCAGGCAGCCCTCCGCGACCGCCCGTGTCTGACCTGCCGACACGCCTGGGTGCACACATGTGCCGGCACATGGACATGCATGCACACTGACCCAGACGCTCCTGGGAGCCAGCCAGGTGGGCCGTGCTACAGGTGTCCCCATGTCTGGGGGCAGGTCCGTGTTCCCGGTGTTGGCGGTGTGGTTGCGGCAGGAGGGGCGGACTGGAAGCAAGCCTGCGCTCACAGGTCTCCTGCTCCCCCGCCTCCCTCCTCTGAGCTGGCCCCTTTCGGGACCCCAGCCCTAGCCCCAGCCGTCTGTGGCCCGCGGGGCCTATGAGCTCCAGCTGCACCCTGCCTCAGTTCCCCACCACAGTGGGGGGAGGACAGACGCAGCCCTGTGCAGCACTGGCCTTCCAGGAGCTGGTTAACCAGAGCGCTGCGGGTTTCCATGTCGCCTTCAGGGCCCCTTGGCCTCTTAGGGGCGGCTGTCCCCAGACTCCCTCTCTCCTGACCGTGGCAGCTCCTGAGGCCCTGGCGAGGTGTTGGTAGGTGGGACAGCCAGGGGTTTGCAGACATAGGGCCCTCAGAGGGGTCTGTGTGCTGTCCGACCGGGGCTAAGGGGGCCCGGGGTCCTGAGAGGACCCCGTGGACGAGGGGCCCTTCTCATCTTGGCCCAGGTCCTGACACCACATGGCCCGCTGACCTCCTGGATGAGGGGTTCTACTGACTGGGGTGTCCCCCCAGTCAGTCCCTGGCTTCCCGAATACTCGCTGTCCTGACCCGGTCCTGAGTTCAGCCCACCTTCCAGGCCAGGGCAGGGCCTGTACACTGAGGGGCATCTGCAGCTCCGGGAGGCCCGTGGGCAGCGTTGTGCGCCCTCACCATTCAGTTGCGGTCAGCCGTTCACTGCGCCGCACGCACAGGCATCTGCCCTGGGACGCTGTCAGTCCTTGCTCACCCCAGCCAGGCCTGGGCTCTGGTAGCTGTCAGTAGCGCCCTGCACCCATCGGTGCGCCTGGCCCTTCACAAGAGCGCCCCAGCCCTGGACTGCGGGGTGCAGGAGGCCGCCTCCCGCCCCAGCCCAGCCCTGGGACCGGCCGCTTCTCAGGAGCTCTGGGGCTGGGCCCTGCTGGCGGGCAGGGCACACTCACATATGCTGGGGGCCCCTGTGCACAGCGTGGTGGCCTCCTGTGTGCCATGCGTGTGTGCCCGAGCAAGCAGGAGCCCACAGCACACCTCCAGCCCAAGCCCCGCACTGGGCGAGATCTGGTAATAGCTGCCCTGGCTTTTCTGAACCTCCACCCTGGGCAGCGGAGCGCTCCCACACCCCTAGTGCGCAGTCTCGCGTTCAGCCCATGTCACCGAGGGCTCTCCCAGTGTGGACCCAGGGTCACTTCAGCCAGTCCTCCCACCACTGCACCATGCTGCGGCCCCACACACGGAGCCACGAGACAGTGCCACGCCTGCCACACCGCAGCCCTGTTGTACGGCCAGGCTGTTACGTGGCTCGACTGTTACGTGGCCTGGCTGTTACGTGGCCAGGCTGTTACATGGCATGGCTGTTACATGGCCCCGCTGTTACAC
>NW_006159653.1:887286-892052 GCF_000334495.1 Tupaia belangeri chinensis | reverse complement strand
GAGAATGGTGCAGCTGTTACGCGTCGTGGCTGTTCCCTGGGGGCACCTCACAGATTACAGTTGTGTCCCTTGCCATTAGGTCGGGCTAGCTTTATGGCGCGCTGTAGCTGTTACACTGCGCCGAGGGAAAGCCATGCGGCATTCCGCATAGACAAACAGAAAGTAAGTCACAACTCTCCCATGGCCTCAGACCGCAAACCGTCTGCCACCGCCTGGTTCTTGGAAAGTCTGTGTTAAAGCTGGCCTTTGTGTGAAATGCTGGGGTTCTGGCATGTATAGGCAGCACCCGCACTGTGGCCCGCCCTACCCACAGGTTTCCGTCCGGCCATGCCCCCCACCTCCCCCCACCTACACACAGGTCTCCCTCCCCGTCCCTGTCCCCGCTTGCCTCTCCCCAGACAGCCGCATGGGCAGGTCTTTTGTCACACTGCGCCCCCTACCTCCCTCGCACACACCCCATGCCCAGTCCTGGCCCCGCAGCATCCTCCCCCTGCACGCAGCCCCAGAACATCTGTCCTCCCACACTCCCAGTCACAGAGGCCTTCCTCTCCACCAGGCCCAGCCCCTGACTGGGTCCTGTCCCCTAACCTGGCCTTTTCCAGGCTGTCGTGGGACGGAACCCACCTACTGTCATCAGGTCTGGACTTTTTTTTTTTTTTAAGTAAAAATTAAGAATTTTGCTATAGGGCGCGTGCACTCACCAAAAAGACAGAGACAGAAAGCGAGAAATCACCCCCCAGGGGGGATGGCCACACCGCAATCCCTTCTCCATTCTCCTCCCAGGATCTTGGGCACGCACGCACACACGCCCGGCGTGAGTGTAAGCCACCAGGTCTAGGACTCAAACCATGGTCGACTACGTGGGAGTCCAGAGACACTGCCATTACGCCAACTGAGGGTCCCAAGGGTCTGAAGTTTTTTTGAGAGAGAGAGATTTTTTATTGCTATAGGGCACATGTGCTTGCTGGAGAGACAGAGAGAGAGACCACTTTTCTGGGGGGTGGCCTGCTGCAATCCATTCCTCATTGTACTGTCAGGATTTGGGCACGCACACACACACACCTGGCATGAGTTTTAGGCCACTGGATCTGGGACTTGAACTGGTTGACTACGTGAGAGTCCAGCAACGTAACCATTACACCATCCGCTGGCCCGGGTCTGGACTTCGACGTGGTGAATGCACCAAGAACCCTTTGCCTGTGCGAGTCAGGGCCTGTCTTCAGCCCACAATGTCCCTTCGTGACCCGCACACCGCACTTGTCTGTCCCTGCTTTGATTTTTTTTTTTTTTTTTTTTGCTATCAGGCCCGTGCGCTCGCCAGACACACACAGAGAGAAAGAGAGACAGAAAGCGAGAAATCACCCCACAGGGGGGAGGGCCAAGCTGCAATCCCTTCTCCTCCATTCTCCCCTCGGGATCTTGGGCATGCATGCACACGCGCCTGGCGTGAGTTTGAGCCACAGGGCCCAGGACTCGAACTGCAGTCGACTACGGGGGAGTCCAATGACATAGCCATTACGCTAACTGCTGGTCCCTGTCCCCACTTTGAAGGGCCCCTCCTCGTTCCCAGCCTTCAGCTGTGACGAGCAGCCCGTCTAACCGTTGGCATGGTGGTTCACATGAAGAGGAGTTCTCAGTCTCCTCTGTGGGCATGAGGCTCCTGGGTATGCCTTTGTTCAACCGCACGAGGGGTCTTCGGAAGTTTGTGGAGGGCGCACCCCCAGCTAGACTGTGCTTGTTTTCAGAGTGCTTTGCCCAGGGTAGGCTTGCATTTCCATCCCATTCCCGTGGACTTAAAGCCCTGTCTGTGGCTGGGGTGTAACCCACCAACATGACCCACGAACCGTGGCTCCGAGTCCAAAGCACTTGGCCCTGTTGGGGCTTGTGGCGCTGGTTGGTGGTTTTGATAAGTGTGTGGCGACGACTCGCCGTGAGTCCAGCTGCGTCTGCCCAGTGACTGGCGGCACCGCCCTCTCCTGCCTCTGTGATGACTGTGCTGTGTCCCTCTGTCGCTGTGGTGGGTCCTGGTGTCCCTTGAGGCCCCGGTCTGGTCCATCTGGGTCCTCGGTTCCATCCGTAGTGCCCGCACTCCCGCCCCCTTGGTTAGCGTCTGCGTGGTCCATCGTCGTGGTATGGAGCCGTCCACGTCAGCATGTGAGGCGGGTCTCTCCTGGGACCACAGGTTTGGCCCTGCCTTTTCACCCGATCCGATCTGATCTGACAGCTTCTGTCGTCACTGGTGGATTTAGAACACCCTCATTTAAAGCGCTAGGTTAGAGTCTGCCATCTGGTTAGCTATTATCTTTTGCTTTGTTTCCTTTTCTAATTGCCACAGAGCACATGTGCTCACCAGAGAGAGACAGAGATAGGCAGGAGATGCCCTGCATGGGCGTGGCCATGCTGCCCTCCCTCGCCTCCGTCTCTCCACCGCATCAGAGTCGGGCACACAGCTGCTGTGTTTCCAGGTCCCAGGGGCCGAGATTTGCGCCGTAGTCGGCCCTGTGAGACCCGGCTGCCTACCCCTGCTGCTCGGGCAGCCTCTCCCGGTTACCCTCCGTCCGTCCCGCCTTTCTTCGTCCCTCTGTCTTCTCACACCTTCTCTTTGGTTAACAGCGTGATTCTTCATCCTTCCATTTTACCTTTATTGAGTTATTATTTAGAACTCTTTAAAACACTTTATTGCTGAGGCCAGCGGGTGGCGTGGTGGTTAAGGCACTGGACTCCCACAGGGCTGACCGCAGTTCGAGTCCTGGACCTGGTGGCTTGAAAATCACAGCAGGTACATGTGGGTGCCCAGAATCCTAGCAGGAGGCTGGGGAAGGAGTTGCAGTGTGGCCTGCCCTGGGCCGATTTCTAACTTGCCCTGTCTCTCTGCCGAGTGCGTATACCCTATGACAGAACCTACAGGAGGACTTTATTGCTTCCCCACAGGGCATGCACTACGCATTTTAAATTCATCGGAATCTCCTTTCAGGCCCACGTGTGAGGCAGTGGCCCCAGGACAGCCTTAGTGGCGTCTTCACCCCTCCGCACCTCCGCACTGGCTCTCAGCAAGGGCACTGCCCCTTGCTGCCACCTACTCTCGGCCAGGCCTGCACCCTTCCTGGAGGCCAGGCTGTGTAGCTCCCGCTCGCAGTGCGGCTGGAGTGGTCTCGGCCCTGCCCAGGCGCATATGCTCCCTGTTACGCCAGTGCAGTTTGCTCGTTCCGGAGCGCAGACAGTGTCTGGGCTCGCTTTGTCCTGCCCAGTGGCCTCCTGGCGGAGGCCCCACAAGGGTCTCCATGGGCCCTTCCAACACTGCCCTCTGCTCTGCCCGCCACGCACGGGGCTCCCTGCACTCACCTTGCAGAGGATTGGCGGCTTTCTCCCAGCAGCGCCTCTGCAGACTCGGCCTCAGAGACCCCCACGTGCAGCTGACGGGGCGGGGATCCTTACCTATGAATCGGAAGCCACACTTCGAAGACAGGGTGGTCACGTCCGTGGCCTACCCTGGAGCAGCATGCTGGCTGGCCGTGGGTACCTGGACGCCCTAGCCATGTGGGTGCTAACTGCAGTCAGGACAGCTCGCGAGCTGTGCGTGCAGCCAGCACGTGATTCTGACGAGACGTCTAGGTTGCGTGTGCAGCACACGAGTAGCTAACTGAGATGCGCATCTGCAGATACATGCACTCCCTGATTGTTCCTAGTCCTCTACATGTTAGGTAGGTCAGACCCACATATGCACACGTGAACACAGGTTCGTGGAAGCAGGTGAGACGTGCATGCACATGTAAACAGGTACACACCTGATACGTGTATGTGTTGTGTGCTGTGTGCACAGGTAGATAGGCACATAGGTAGATGTGCATACACACATACATGTGCACACACAACTCCTACACATGGGCAACGTGTGTCTTACCTACGACGTGTGCATACAGACAAGGTATGTGTACACACATGTGTACCAATGTGTGCGCTTGTGCCGCACTGTGTGTGTCGTCTGTGGTGCATACAGTAGAGTGGGCACGTGCACGCACACGCATACATGCATATACACAGACACACGTGGTGCCTCCGTCTTGGGATCCCTGCTCCCGCCCGCGGTCTGGAGGAAGCGCTGGGCTCCTGGAGTCCATAGGCTGGCTTCTGGACCGGAGTCGGGGCCTGCATGCTGGGAGACGCCCGTGGCCACAGATGGCTCTGCTCGTACTCACGCTGTCCTCTCGTCCTGCAGGGGTGGCGTTCCTGGTGGCCTTGAACCAGAACAAGCAGCTGATCGGGGACCGGGGGCTGCTTCCCTGCAGAGCCTACCTGGAGAGCGTCCGGGAGTACTTCCGGGGCAGCGTGGGCTGGGATGCCGTGAGCTACGCCCCGACCGTCCTGTGGCTGCTGGACTGGTCGGACATGAACACCAGCCTGGACCTCCTCGCCCTCCTGGGCCTGGGCATCTCATCCTTCATCCTGGCTACAGGCTGTGCCAATATGGCCCTCATGGCTGCACTCTGGGTTCTCTACATGTCGCTGGTCAACGTGGGACAGGTCTGGTGAGTGGGGAGGGGCGTTCTGCCACAGCCCGTGCTTGCAGCTGCCCGGGAGCCGCGGGCCCGCTCCGTCAGTTCTGCTGAGAGCCCTGGTCCCGGGCTGCGGGCCGTGCGGGCCGCCTGTCAGCCAGGACCCAAGCCCCTTCTGGGGTAGGACCCTGACCGTCGCTGCCGTGGCATGTCCCCACATTGTGTGGCCTGCCTGAGGCCCAGGAGTGTCCTGGAGCAGCCTCTGAGCGCACC
>NW_006159653.1:880170-883512 GCF_000334495.1 Tupaia belangeri chinensis | reverse complement strand
GGGGGCCCTGCCGGGGGCCAGGGAGTGCCCTGGACCAGCCTCTGAGCGCACCGGCGGGGCCGGGTGAGGCGCCCCTGCTGCTCTCGCCCTTATTCAGGAGGCGGTGCCCAGCAGCCTCTGCACTCTGTGCAGATGGCCCAGCCTCGAGGAGGGGCCCGCGCTGTGCAGGGCAGAGGTGGGGTGCCCGGAAGGTGGGCCCGAGGACTCCCGCCTGCACTGATGCTTCGCTGGCTGCTGGGAGGGGCGAAGGGAGGCTGTCCCGCTTCCCAGAATGGCGTCGGGCCTAGGACGCCCATGGCCCAGAGCCTGTGGCCACACCCCCCTTGGGCTTCCTGGAGGCAATGTGGCACTGCTGCTAGGCAGACGTGAGGACGCCGCCAGGCCAGCGGCCCTCTGCACGTGGGTTACGTGGACCCGCTCCCCGGTGTCTCACTGTGGGCTCGGGACACGGGGGCTGTAGGAGCCGTTACTGGTGTCTTCTGAGGGACGTGGCTTTGGGGCCTGGGCACAGGGATGTGATCCCAGCTTCTGCCAGTGTCTTCCATCTGCAACCACTGTGCACAGGAGTGACATCACGGGTCACAGAGGTGTCCCAAGGGAAGTGGGCGACCTGTTCTGGCATTGTTGACCCTTTTCTTTTTTAAGTAAACGGCCTTTTAGAGAGTGATTTATCTTGTGGTTCTCACATACTCTTAGATCCAACGTGACCCTTTTGCTCCAGGGGCAGCGCCCCACACTGCCCAGCTGCCAGGGACTCTGGCCTCTCCGTGGCCCCGTGGTCCACCTTGGCCCAGTTGCTCCCAGACAACTCTTTACAGGCCTGAAGTCTTGGTGGGCCTCCCCAGGGTTCCAGGCCCCCTGGCTTGGCCCCACCTCTGCGTGTCAAGGACAAGGACAGCTCTAATCTGTGGGGAGTGGGGTCAGGTCAGGTGGTTCTGCCTAACGTTCTGCCCCAAGTTGGCCGGGGAGTCCTCGCTGGGGCACTGGGGGCTGCGTTGCCGTGGGCAGGCACAGCCTAGCTGCCAACCTGGAGCCTGTACCTAAAGCCGCACCTGGGCCGTGCCGGGGCCAGGGTGGTGCCTGCTCATCCCCGCAGCTGTGCCCGGACCAAGGTGGTGGCCACCCTGCACAAGCGGATGGACGCACTCTTATGGGCCAGGCCCCCGCCCAAGGGCTGCTCTCGCCCAGAGGCTGGGGCTCCAGCCTGCCTAGTGGCACCGCAGCCTGCAGTGTGGTCAGGTGTCGGTGTCCTGCCCATCACGGACACAGCAGCCGTGGGCCAGCAGGTAGAGGTGGTGGTGAGTGCCACTGCCCTGCACACGTGGCCCCATGGGTCTGCGTGACGTGGGCCCATCTGGGGACAGTCTGAGCTGCACGTGGGCCATGTGGTTGCACCAGCCCCGGCAGTCTCGGACACACCGTGGGCATCAGACATCTGTTCCAGCCTCGCGCCTGAGCGAGTGTGTCACACAAGGTCACCAATGGGCGGCCTGCTCACAGGGCAGGGCAGGGCAGGGCAGGAAGCCCGGGATGCCAGCCTCAGTACACCGGCTCCCTCTGTCCACAGATCCCCGTGGCACGTGACCGACGCCCCTGCGTGCCCAGCCATTGTGAGCATCATGCTGAGCAGGCGTGCACTACATGGCTCGGGGCGAGTCGGCACGTGGCCTGAGATGCCCTCGGCCTGGCGGTTCCCTGTGACAGCGAGCTGGGCCACCGCCAGCTGGAGGGGTCAGGCTCCTCTGTGCTCAGACACCGCCATGGCGGCCATTCGTGCGCAGCCGAGCATGACGACTCCCTGATAGGCCAGTGTCCTCAAGCTGCTGGCTGAGCCCACCTGGGGCTGTGCCCGATGGCAGGAAGGTCACCATGGCCGCAGAGGGCTCCCAGTCACTGCGCCTCGGCCTTGCACCTTCCCACTCAGCCCTCAGCGTTCCCGATCAGCCCTCCTGCATCCCCGTCTGCGCTTCCTGCCTTCAGCCGCAGGAGGCCCTGTCCTGAAGCAGAGAGGCTGGGGCGGCCCCAGGCACATACACCCCCACCCCCGTGGAGAGCGCTTGGCAGGGCAGGCACAGAGCCTTCTAGACAGCAGCCAGGGAGACGGCGCCAGTGCCTGACGGAGTGTCCGTCCAGATCGCCTGCTCAGGGTGCCGGGGCGCCCCAGGACCCTCGGTGTGCAGGAAACTAGGGCTCAGCCCCCACCTAGCGCACCCTGGGGGCCTCCCTGCCTTTGTGCCCCTGCCGCCCTCCCCTGGCTCCCTGGGGCCCTGGCTGTGTGCTGAGACGCTGTCCTTGTCTGGCAGGTACTCCTTCGGTAAGTGGAGGCGGGGACAGACACGGCTACCCCGAGGGCGGGTACGTATCTTGGCCACCTCTGCTGCTCGCTGGCCCTGAGCCTCGGCCTCCGCCTCAGGAGTGCCGTGTGCTCTGGTGCAGCTTCTTCACCTGACCCTGACCTCCGCGCCAGGCCTGGGCTCTGCCTGAGGTGAGCAGCAGTGCGGCGGGGGACTGGGGCCCAGGGTGAGGCGTAGTGGGGCTGTCAGCAGGTCATGATGGACGGGTCACAGGGCCGGCACCCACGCGATTCCGTTTGCTCACAGGACGCGCCGTACACCTCCAAGCTGCACCCGCCTTGTCAGGGCGCCCTGGAGGCCACCTGGCCTGCCCTGGCCAAGGGTGGATTCCAGGCCCCTCAGCCCACAGTCCTGGAGATGCTGGGGGTGGGCCACAGGCTTTGGGGAGGCCAGGGCCCAGCAAGGACAAAGGTCTTGGCGGTTTGTTAGTCAGCTAGACCCCGGGGCCATCCAGAAGGCCCTCATCCCTGCGTGGGGCTGACCGCCCTTGAGCCTGCTCTGCACCTCCATGGCGCCCGCCGGCCCCACCATGGTGTGGTGTGTTCACCCTTCCCAGAACACTGCACTGGGTCCTGACCACTCAAAGGGACAGAGCGTGCCAGACGTCAGCTGGGAGTGGGTGCAGGGAGCCGACGCTGTCCCTCGGGCCCGTGCCCGCGAGGCTGGGTGGTCGGTGGCTGTGGCCGACTTGTGGCTTTCATCAGCCCGGGCTGGCTGTGCCCAGCCTCCCCTAGGACCCTGGCCCTGGTGCCACACCTGCTCAGTTCACGGGTGGGAAGCGACGGAGAACTCTCAGGGGAGTTCCCTCCCCCATTTGCAAAGCGAACAGCCATGGGCTGTGTGCACGCGTGCTGGACGAGGGGCTGTGTGCACGCGTGCTGGACGAGGGGCTGTGTGCACGCGTGCTGGACGAGGGGCTGGGTGCACGCGTGCTGGACGGGGGGCTGTGTGGACGCGTGCAGGGCGGGCGGCTGGGAGCAAGCCGGAG
>NW_006159653.1:874502-878459 GCF_000334495.1 Tupaia belangeri chinensis | reverse complement strand
CGCCGACGCTGTCCCTCGGGCCCGTGCCCGCGAGGCTGGGTGGTCGGTGGCTGTGGCCGACTTGTGGCTTTCATCAGCCCGGGCTGGCTGTGCCCAGCCTCCCCTAGGACCCTGGCCCTGGTGCCACACCTGCTCAGTTCACGGGTGGGAAGCGACGGAGAACTCTCAGGGGAGTTCCCTCCCCCATTTGCAAAGCGAACAGCCATGGGCTGTGTGCACGCGTGCTGGAGGAGGGGCTGTGTGCACGCGTGCTGGACGAGGGGCTGTGTGCACGCTGGACGAGGGGCTGTGTGCACGCGTGCTGGACGAGGGGCTGGGTGGGCGCGTGGTGGACGAGGGGCTACTGGCCGGACCGTCAGAGGGGCCCGCACGGCCTGGCATGGAGACCAGCGGGCTGCCTCCCCTCACCTCGTGCTCCCAGTCCCGAGGCCGCAGCCACGTCCCTTCCCAGACATATGGAAGGAAACCCTGGGATGCAGCCCGTGCCTGGTGGAAGTCCTGCTCCCACAGCGAACTCTGGCGCCGCTGCAGCGGGTTTGGCAAAGCACACCAGCACTGGCTGCAGTGTGACGGGGCCGAGCCTGAGCAGGGATGGGCAGTCTCGAGCGTCCGTCATTGCCACAGGAGGCCATGGGGTGTGGGGGCAGCAGAAGCCTCGGGGAAGGAGGCCCTGGGCAGCGCAAGGCGAGTGCTCCAGGTGCCTCACGTGTCCTGGAGGGTGAGACACCGCCTGTCAGGTACACAGGCCACGGGTGAGTCCACAGACCTCTGAGTGCGCAGCTCCAGGAATGTCATCCGGGGATCTGGGGCTGCAGCAGGTTCTGCTCCGAGCTGTGCATGCTCTTGTCGGTGTTGTCTGGGTCCCGAGTGAGGGAGTGAGCGTGGATGCCCTGGTGTCCTTCCAGGACATCAGCTTTGCTGCATCGTGTCCGCTAGCACAGCAGGCAGCCGGGCCCAGCGCCAAGAGCAGCCCACAGTAGCCAGTCGGGTCACCCTGAGCATCCCTGCAGGTGAAGGGCCAGCGCGGAGCCCCAGGCATCCCAAGCAGCCACCTTCGAAGGGAGAGGGGCCAGTCTGATCCATTCTTGGAGGGCTCCCAAAGGGTCTGAGAACAGGCTCTGAGGCTGGATGGGTAGCGGGTCTGGGGGAGAATCTCAGGGGCCAAGATCCACGGGTCTCTCAGGGCGGCCGGCAGCCACATGCCAGGAGCAGTGGCAAAGTGGCGTTGGAGAGGGCTCCTTCCCTGCCTCAGGCGAGCAGCCCGATCACATCCATGTCTGAGATTGCACACGCCGAGCCTGCCCATCCCTGCCCGCAGGGCCAGCACGTCGGGGCAGCTGTGGACCGGCACGGCACCCGTGGACCGGCAGGCACCCCTCGGCTCGGCAGTGGAGCAGACAGCAGCCATGCATACTGTGCTTCGCTGCCCAGTGCGGTCTCGCTGGGACGGGTCCCTGTGCCTCGCTGCCCAGTGCGGTCTCGCTGGCACGGGTCCCCGTGCGTAGCGGGTGCCATCCGTGCTGTGTGTCAGAGCCCACCTGCCACATCAGTTGCTCCCGAAAGCTGAGGATGGCAGAGAACAGAAGATATGCAGGTGACAGCTGCTCCCTGCCCTGCTCCCCGTCACTGGGCAGGATGGAGCCCAGCCCCTGAGGTGACGGGGGAGCCGGGACCAGGGCCAGGGCCAGGGCTAGGCAGTGGCCCCGACCGCCTGGGCAGTCTGCCCTCTGCAGCCCCAGCACCTGCAAGCCTCCAGGGTCTGGTCGTGAGCACAGCACTGCCTCTGGTATACGAGTCTGCTCGTCCTCACAGCTGTGCACCCTTGGTTTGCAACAGGGGCTTTCTCTTTTTTTAGATTTTTGCCTTAGGGTACATGCACCTGCCAGAGAGGCAGACAGAGAGAGGGAAAGTGCGAATTCAGCCCCCAGGAGGGAAAGCCGTGCTGAGTCCTTTCTCCTCCGTTCTCCTGGGATCTTGGGCACGCACATGTACCTGGCCTGAACAGTGGTTGGCCGCATGGGAGTCCGACATGCCAACCACCACGCCACCTGCTGGCCCGGAGCACAGGGTTTGATGGGATTCCGCACTGAGATACTGTGGCTCGTCCCGTGTCCCAGCCCCTCCAGCTGGGCCTAGAGAGAACTGCTGTCCAGGCTGTCGCCACTGGCCACGCGGTTTTCAGGACCACTCGCGGTTACATGAAACTGCAGGCTCAGTTCCATGGCCGGCTGCGCTCGGAGCGCTCAGTCGGCCCGCACGGCTGGGGCTGTCTCGTGGGCAGGGTGCAGGCCATGCTGTGGACGGCGCACTCAGACGACTCGCGTTTCACAGGCTGGCTGCTGGCATGGGGTGCCCACAGGGAGCTGCTCTGGTCCCTTCCCCACGTGGCCGCCCTGCCTGAGCCGCAGAGGCCACAGAGCCGGAGGACATTCCCTTCAAAGGAGCCTAGAAGTACCTGGTCCGGCACGCCCTGGAGCGCTAGCCGCGTCTTGCCCACACCTGCAGGCAGCGTGCGTGTGAGTCCCCGCCGCCGGGGGCCTCCGGCCTCGTGCCGTCCTGTGCGTTCAGGAGCAGAGCAGGGATCTGCAGGACCAGAGCCACCTGCCAGGCCCAGCCAGGGCTTCTGTCGGCTGCTCTGCGGCATCTCCCAGCCCCCGGCAGCCACTGCCTGTGTGGGGCTCCTGTGTGGGGTCCTAAAAGGGAAAGTGAGGTGCGGACTTACGAAGGGCCCAGCCCTGCCCCATGGCCAAGCCCCGAGTCCCCGCATTTCTGCAGTCCATGTTGGGACAGGCCATCTCAGGCCAGGCGTGCCGGCGAGTGTGACTGCCACCAGGAGCTCAGGCGCCGACGGGACCACAGGGCAGCCATGCCCGAGGACCGCACTCCTCACAGCCAGGTGGCGCGAGGTCTCCTCTGGGCCTGCTCCTAGGCTGTGCCCGTGGCCTTGTGCCCACGGCGTTGCCCTGAGTGTGTGGGGCATCGCCTCAACTACGGTCTTCAGCTGACAGGCTCGGCTGTGGGTGGGTCAAGCCCCAGTGAAGGTGCACCCTGTGGTCTCCAGCCTGCCCCTTGCCAAGGGCCATGGGATGGGCCTATGTGGCACGACCAGACCCAACGTGACTGCAGGGAGAAGGCCTCGCTCACAGAGGCCCCGCGTCACAGCCCAGTGTCCCCACAACCCAGACGAACAGGCTGAACACAGTCCTCGGGAGCCAGCCGACCTGCGCTGGCATCTGGTCACCACCGTCCCCGTGAGAGAAGCACAGGTACCGTGACAATGCGGTAGGATTGGCCACACCTGCCCAGCACGAGGCAGAGGCTGCCAGCCTTCCCAGGCTGTCTCCTCACCGCACATTGGGTGCCCCAACCGAAGGCCCCAAGAGGAGCCCCTGGGCCCCCGTCTGCACTAGGTAGGAGAGCGATCCCTGACGTCACACTTGGCCACAAGACGGGTGCCACTGTCTGCGCCCACGGTCGCTCAGCCCCAGCTGCTGGCCTGTGAGGATGCTGGTGAAACCCTGTAGACCGGCCCAGTGCCGTCCCCGTCCTGCATGGGCATGCTCTGCTCCCCGCCGCTGCCTCGCTGTGGCGGCCAGGCTGCATACCCAGCGACGCAGCACCTCAGCACTTGTAACAGCTGTCCCCAGCATGCCTACCCTCCTTCCCCAGCCTCCCCGCCACCCCCCTCCCGCCATTGCCCTCCCTGCCACCGGCCTCCCTGCCACTGCCCTCCTGTCACTGCCTCCCCGGGGCCAAAACCCAGAAACAGGCACTGCCCTCAGCTCGCTACCCCCCCCCCCCCCCGCCCCCCCTGCCCCTGCCCTCCTGTCACTGCCTCCCCGGGGCCAAAACCCAGAAACAGGCACTGCCCTGGGCTCTGCGAGACCCAGCCTCCAGCCGCCCCGGGGCCCCCAGACCTCTGATAGACAATCCTCATACCCCAGGGAGCACCCCTCC
>NW_006159653.1:857919-864372 GCF_000334495.1 Tupaia belangeri chinensis | reverse complement strand
ACCCCAGAAACAGGCACTGCCCGGGGCTCTGCGAGCCCCAGCCTCCAGCCGCCCCGGGGCCCCCAGACCTCTGATAGACAATCCTCATACCCCAGGGAGCCCCCCTCCTGCTGCCAGCAGCCGCCACCCTTGCAGATACATGAAGCCTCACCTGTGGGGCCTGCTGCGCCCTGGAGCCCCGACAGCCCACTGCACGTGTGCTCGGGCCTGGCTCTCAGCGGCGTTCCGAAAGGCCTACCTGGTGGATGCCTCTCGGCGAGGAGCTCGCGTCCTGCACGTCCACACAAGCGCCATTTGGTCTGCATGTCCCTCAGGAAGGCCACTGTGGCTGCTTCAGTGGCAGGTGGAGGGAGCTACCTGAAGAGTGAGGTCGGGCACCCCGAGTGAGAGCGAGCTCGGCAGGCCTGCTGGGGGCCACGCACCACAGGGCCGGCGTGTTCCCGCCGTTTGCTGCCCCTGATCCGAGGCACTCGGGTCTCGGTCGCACCTCTTCAGTTTCTGTCCAGAAGACGGTGGTCTGTGGTTCGTGCCAAGAACCTGTCGTTGCAGTTTTTCAGTCTGTCCCTCCCCACCATGGTCACGCAGCAGCCGCTTCTCCCATCTCGCCGTCCTTTCGGGTTCTGCGTGGGCATGCGCGTTCCTCACGCCGCTGGGTCTGGGACTCCAGCTGCAGTTGGCCACGTGGGGCCCAGCCCCGTTACCAGCCACAGCTGGCTGCCAGGCACCTTTCCAGAAGCGGCACTCGGCCCTTGCCTCGCCTGGACCAGTAGCCTGGGCTGTGACTGGGGCAGTGGTGGTCCTTTGTCTGAAACTGCCTTCATGGGACCAGCGATGGCATAATGGGTAAGTCCTGGACTTCCACATAGTCACCTGCAGTTCGAGTCCTGGACTTCCACATAGTCACCTGCAGTTCGAGTCCTGGACCCGGTGGCTTAAAAACTCAGCTGGGCGTGTGTGCGTGTGTGCCCGAGATCCTGAGAGGAGAATGGAGGAGAAGGGATTGCGGCGTGGCCATCCCTGGGGGCTGATTTCTCGCTTTCTGTCTCTCTGTCTCTCCAGCGAGTGCATGCTCCCCATAGCAAAACTCTTTCTGAAACAAAAACAAAAAAATCTGCCTTCACACCTGCTGTGGGACCATGGGAGCGCTTCGTTCCCTTTGCGAATCATGATTGTGCTGGACAGACCCCCGGGCGGACACCTTGTGCGTTGCTGTGTGAAACCCTGTAGACCGGGGCCTAGTCCCGGGGAGCGCCCGGCTCACTCACCGGCCCCCCCGTCAGCCCTCAGCGGGCCGCCTGTGCTGTACCCGCGGGCACTTGCTCATTTGCACTCTGCCAGCCACTCACCGAGGAACTGGAGCCTGTGGTCTGTCTTTTGCCAAATTTGGGTGGTCTTTGTCGACGTCTTGTTGAAGTCCTGTCCGCCCCGTGCCAAAGCTCCCCTCAGCTCAGCGGCGTCTGTCCCACCCGCTGCTGCTCCCCGAGGTTCCTCTGAACGGTCCTTCAGGCCAGGCCAGCTGGAGGCACCTTCACGCTCACTGACTTCCTAGCCGGTGCCCTCCAGCCCTCCAGTCTGCTGCCATGACAATGCCCGCTTCACGCACCTCACTGCTGGTTCCAGAACTTGCTCTCAGTACTGCCGTGTACACCTGGTGAGCACACGCTCCCTTGCACCCGTGGGCTCGCGTTCTGAGCACAGGATGGGTAGCAAGGCAGTGTGGGCGGGCAGACCGAGACCCCGTGGGGAGGGTGTGTCCCAGGAAGGCCTGCTGAGGAGGTGCCAAGCGGACTTGAGGACTGCAGGGTGGTGCTGAGGGCTGAGCCGGAGGCGGGCGGCTGGGCCCTAGGAGGGGAGGAGACCCCGGGGTGGAGCAGAAAGGCAGGGCCGGCCTCAGAGCAGCTGTGTGCTGCACCTGCCCGAGTTACGTGGGGCCACCTCATGGCATCACCCCGTTGACACCTGTCACCTGACTCAGGGGAGAGGCGGTCTTTGGCTATACCGGTCCTGGGGAAGGAAGCGTGTCAGGATGTCCACTGTGTGGCCAGAGGGTGATGCTGCCTGAGGCCCTTGTGAGCCCTGTGAGATGCTGCCGCACTGCGCACCGGGTCCGGGGCCATGGCCAAGGCGCCCACGCCGCCCTACTTTGTCCCCGCTCCCCGCCCTGGCCCTGTGGGGCACACTGACCAGAGCGGGCCTGTGGGTGTGCTGTCCCCAGCAGCCTTCCTGACGTCCTGTGGCTTTCTGGGTGGCTAGAGCCTGCCTGCTTTCTTGGGGTGTGAGAGCCCAGGCGGCGTGGCCCACCGTGGAGGGGGGGAGAGGGGCTACACGGGAAAGAGGTTGCAAGGTTGTGCTGGCTCCCAGACTGGCCCCTGACCTGGCATCGGCCCGCTTCCAGGTTGCTGACCCCGACGAGGCAGTGGGACACAGGGTCTCCGTGGCCCAGGGGCTTCCAGTAGCTGTGGGAGCACGGGAAGGTGCCCCACCGTGCAGGAAGGCATCGGAAAGCCGTGAGTGGGGAAGGGTGTCCTCCGAGAGACACCCCACTTCTAAGGCATGGGGACCCAGTTGGGACAGATTGTCCCAAGACTGCAGGGACCAAGGGGGAACCCCACTTCTACAGCGCAGGAGCCTGGCATGCTGCCAGCCCATCAGATGTTCTGGCAGGAGACATCAGTGTCCCCGGACTGAGCGAGCTGCACCTCAGAGCCCCGAGGAAGCCTGAAGCTGGCCTCTCCCTGGCAGGAGACGTCAGTGTCCCCGGACTGAGCGAGCTGCACCTCAGAGCCCCGAGGAAGCCTGAAGCTGGCCTCTCCCTGGCAGGTGGGGGTGGCCACAGGCACCATGTGCTTGCCAGCTGCGGCTCTGGGTCAGACCTACACCATGCAGGGCCTCTGAGCAGGGCTCCCCCTGGACCAGCAGGCTGGCATCCAGACCCGCCACTGCATGGGACCTGCCCACGCAGCCACTTCAACTCGTCACTGCATGGGACCTGCCCACGCAGCCACTTAAACTGGTTCCGTTGGACTTAGGTGGAGCGGGGCCCTCCCAGCCGTCAAACGGGCTGCATCGGGGCCCAGCGCCGCCGTACAGAAGTCCGTGGACGGCGCCCCGGCTGCTGCAGGAGTTGAGGCCTGGCTTTGAGGCTTTGTGGGCATTTGCTAATCTCCGCACACAGGGAAACAGGGCAAAGAAAGGCTGGGCCTCAGGCCCTCCAGCTGGGCGGGCGTTAAATTCTGGACCCTATTAACCCTGAAAACCCTTGTTGCTGAGTGATCTCTGTTGACAGGAAGCACTTCTGCGCTTTCCTGAGGAAGCTCTGGTCTTAGGCCGGTACTGACACCTGGGAGGACCAGGCAGCAGCACGCCTGAGGCTAGAAAGGCTGGCGACACGCCACCGGTCAGTGCAGGCCGCGGGGCACTTCCTGTTGCCCCAGGCTTGGGGATAGCACGGTCGCGCTGACATTTGCTGGGTGCTCCCAGAGGTCAGGAGTTTGTTCAAGGCCTGGAGCTTTTACCCGGCTTTGTCAAAGACCCTTCGTGCTGGAAAATGCCTGCTTCAGGTGTCGTCTCTGATCAGACCCCGCCGTGAGGTCTCGGCGCTGCACAGGGGCTGCCCACAGCAGGGCCGAAGCTGCACGGGAATCATTTTCATGACATGGGACGTGCCCAAGGCCACACCAGGCTAGAACAGCTGGCATCCCCAGACCGCGTCGACAAGGCGACCAAGCCTGGATGAGAGGGGCGAAGGAGGGACTGGGGTGGAGGGGCTCTGGGCCTCAGTGCTCCCGGGATCGCAGGGACAGCCTCGGCCATGCAGCGTGCAGGGAAGGGGCAGACCCGCCTAGTTGGCCCCGAGAGCCGCCTCTCCCTGGCAGGAGACGTCAGTGTCCCCGGACTGAGCGAGCTGCACCTCAGAGCCCCGAGGAAGCCTGAAGCTGGCCTCTCCCTGGCAGGAGACGTCAGTGTCCCCGGACTGAGCGAGCTGCACCTCAGAGCCCCGAGGAAGCCTGAAGCTGGCCTCTCCCTGGCAGGAGACGTCAGTGTCCCCGGACTGAGCGAGCTGCACCTCAGAGCCCCGAGGAAGCCTGAAGCTGGCCTCTCCCTGGCAGGAGACGTCAGTGTCCCCGGACTGAGCGAGCTGCACCTCAGAGCCCCGAGGAAGCCTGAAGCTGGCCTCTCCCTGGCAGGAGACGTCAGTGTCCCCGGACTGAGCGAGCTGCACCTCAGAGCCCCGAGGAAGCCTGAAGCTGGCCTCTCCCTGGCAGGAGACGTCAGTGTCCCCGGACTGAGCGAGCTGCACCTCAGAGCCCCGAGGAAGCCTGAAGCTGGCCTCTCCCTGGAAGGAGACGTCAGTGTCCCCGGACTGAGCGAGCTGCACCTCAGAGCCCCGAGGAAGCCTGAAGCTGGCCTCTCCCTGGCAGGTGGGGGTGGCCACAGGCACCATGTGCTTGCCAGCTGCGGCTCTGGGTCAGACCTACACCATGCAGGGCCTCTGAGCAGGGCTCCCCCTGGACCAGCAGGCTGGCATCCAGACCCGCCACTGCATGGGACCTGCCCACGCAGCCACTTAAACTGGTTCCGTTGGACTTAGGTGGAGCGGGGCCCTCCCAGCCGTCACACGGGCTGCATCGGGGACCCCAGCCGCCGTACAGAAGTCCGTGGACGGCGCCCCGGCTGCTGCAGGAGTTGAGGCCTGGCTTTGAGGCTTTGTGGGCATTTGCTAATCTCCGCACACAGGGAAACAGGGCAAAGAAAGGCTGGGCCTCAGGCCCTCCAGCTGGGCGGGCGTTAAATTCTGGACCCTATTAACCCTGAAAACCCTTGTTGCTGAGTGATCTCTGTTGACAGGAAGCACTTCTGCGCTTTCCTGAGGAAGCTCTGGTCTTAGGCCGGTACTGACACCTGGGAGGACCAGGCAGCAGCACGCCTGAGGCTAGAAAGGCTGGCGACACGCCACCGGTCAGTGCAGGCCGCGGGGCACTTCCTGTTGCCCCAGGCTTGGGGATAGCACGGTCGCGCTGACATTTGCTGGGTGCTCCCAGAGGTCAGGAGTTTGTTCAAGGCCTGGAGCTTTTACCCGGCTTTGTCAAAGACCCTTCGTGCTGGAAAATGCCTGCTTCAGGTGTCGTCTCTGATCAGACCCCGCCGTGAGGTCTCGGCGCTGCACAGGGGCTGCCCACAGCAGGGCCGAAGCTGCACGGGAATCATTTTCATGACATGGGACGTGCCCAAGGCCACACCAGGCTAGAACAGCTGGCATCCCCAGACCGCGTCGACAAGGCGACCAAGCCTGGATGAGAGGGGCGAAGGAGGGACTGGGGTGGAGGGGCTCTGGGCCTCAGTGCTCCCGGGATCGCAGGGACAGCCTCGGCCATGCAGCGTGCAGGGAAGGGGCAGCCCCGCCTAGTTGGCCCCGAGAGCCGGGCGAGCATCGGCAAGCATGCACACGGAGCCCGCCGCAGCTGCGTGCATGCACTTATCAGGCCTATGTGGTTGCACGTTGCTGTGACCAGAGCGGGACAGTGGCGGCCAGCAGCTCCATCTGCTCAGGACTGGCCATGGGCCCAGGAGCCAGCATGCCCCAAACCTAACTCCGTGCAGCCGGGCCACACACGAGACCCAGCCCTGCAGTCCGGTGACCCAAGCTCAGTAGGGTCCCCAGCACAGCACCACGTAACACCGAGCTGAGAGGCAGCTCTGCAGGGCGGTCGGAGCGACCCATGCGTCCCTGCGTCCCCGACGTGGCCCCATGCGAGGACAGCGCTTTCCTTGACTTAACGTCAGAGGCCGCTGGGGAGCCCAGGAGGCCGCCCAGGGCTGAGCACCTGCAAGAGGACCTCAACTTGGGAGGAGGCAGCCCTGGGAGCCACGCTTTGCACACACGGATCCCGGAGGCCCTGCTCTGGTCAGAAGCAGAGGGCCTGAAGCGCTGTGTCCATGGGTCCAGCCTACAAGCCCCCAGCCCTGGCTGTTGTGGCCTGGGCTGTGGTCGCTGGAGGGCATGGTGGCTCCTGCCCTGCTGTGGCGGATAGCGCAGCTGAGACGCACATGCTGCTCCACTCCCCGAGATGTACCTGTAAAGGAGAGGCTTCTGAAAGCTCCCCGGGCTCTCCAGGGCCGTCATCAGGAGCCCCTGGGGCGGCAGGGACGCCACGGCAGTGACAGCCGGTCAGGAGGGAGCGCTGCTCCGCCCCTGCTCTTGACGGCGGGGGCGGCGGGGGTTCCTCTTAACGGGACGGCGCTGTCATCTTTGAAGGCTCCATCTGCGCTGTATTTAATCGCTCCGCAGAGGGGCTGAAACCGCGGCTGCGAAGTTGGAGCTGACGCACCCCGGGGCATCTCAGCACAGTGGCCTGGCCTCCGCAGTGACTCGCACAGGGAAGCCTGACCACCGCTCTGCCCGACGCTGACCCCGACCCAGCCGGGCCCAGCAAGGGGCAGGCAGGGCCACCT
>NW_006159653.1:835936-856905 GCF_000334495.1 Tupaia belangeri chinensis | reverse complement strand
CCGGGCGGGGCCAGCCGGTCAGGAGGGAGCGCTGCTCCGCCCCTGCTCTTGACGGCGGGGCTGACGGGTTTCCTACTTAACGGGACGGCGCTGTCATCTTTGAAGGCTCCATCTGCGCTGTATTTAATCGCTCCGCAGAGGGGCTGAAACCGCGGCTGCGAAGTTGGAGCTGACGCACCCCGGGGCATCTCAGCACAGTGGCCTGGCCTCCGCAGTGACTCGCACAGGGAAGCCTGACCACCGCTCTGCCCGACGCTGACCCCGACCCAGCCGGGCCCAGCAAGGGGCAGGCAGGCCCACTTTCAGGGAGCGTCTCCCAAAAGCTGCTGGCTCAGCCCCGGGTGGCGTCGCCACCCCCCCCCAGCCACACCAGGTCCCTGTGGCCAGTCTGATCACGGCTGTGTGCGTGATGTCCCCGCCTGGCCGCCCCGCTCCTGTTCTCTGACCTGCACAGGCCACAGGAGGCCGGCACACGGCAAGCCGGCACACGGCCTTCACAACGCTTCCTCGACCCCGGATCCCAGCGTGCACACGCAGCCACAGTGCATGTGCGCCCCTGCTCCCTGGAACTCGCACACCTTATGACGAGCACCCGGTCATGTATGGAGGGGAGTCGAGACCTCCGCCTGCCGCAGGCACAGCTTGGGGTGGCGGCAGGCCACTTGCCCCTGTCCCCTCGCTGCCCAGTCTGCACATGTTGGTGCCTGTCGCGGCCAGAGGCTCCGCAGACACGCCACCCAAAGTGCCGCTGGCTGCACACAGGTTGAGCCCCATCGCTGTGGAACTGAGCCTTGCGTGTGTGATGGGCACGGGCTCCTTGCCAGGGCTGCGATGCCCGGAGCAGCTCTGTGGCAGCCTGAGCGGTCATGTGAGCGCGGCCCCGGGTCTTGCGATGGTGGCATCTCCAGCCCATGGGCTCCGGTCTGTCTCCTGAGCCCGCAGCCTCGGCCCTCTGGTGGCAGATGGGTGCTGTGCACAGGCATACACACGTGCATAGACCACACTCATACATGCATGTGCACACCTCACACACGTAGACTGTGCACATGCACACACAGATACCACACACGTGTGCAAGTACACACACACATAGACCATACACACCCACACCATGCACACACACACACATGCATGTGCACACATAGACCATGCACGTGTGTGTAGATAATACTCGTACGCTTGCACACACACGGGCTGCACACATGTAGGTGACAAACATGCACACACATAGACCACGCTCACACATGTACATGTATGCACACATAGACATGGATGTGCATACATATATGTGGCACATGTGCATAATGCACATGTGTGCACAGAGTAAAGACACCCACACACATGCCCAACTCGGAGGTTCTGCCCTGTGTGGCCCACCCGGTCTGGGTCACACTCGAGTGGGTCTGCGTCCGTAGAGCCGGTCGGTAACTGGTGGTGGAGCCCCCAGTACCTCTGGGACGGACGTCGGACAGGGAGGCCTCCCAGTGGTACTGGGCGCCTGTGTCCCCACAAGGACAGGACTGGACGGCTGCTCTCGTGGAGGAGAGACCGCTGGCACCTGCCATCGGCAGAGCGGCTGAGCGCGCCGTCAGATCCGATGGAGCGGTGTCTTGCTCTCCACCGCACCCGCTCGCGGGTATGCCGGTTCCCTCCCCTGGGGGGGTGGAGCCGACCAAGCCCCCAGTGACGTCACCGCCGTAGTGCCTGCCTCTGTCCTGGCGAGCACTCCTGCGATTGTGCGTGAGACCAGCCACATGGAAAGGCCCTCCAGAGGCCCCGCCGGCAGGTGGTCCGAGCCTGGGCCACAGCTCGTGTCCACGTGGCGCCCTCCGCAGGCGGCAGATGGCGTGGCATGCTCTGACAGGGCTTCCCCCAGGGAAAGGCCCAGACCTCTGCGCCCTAAGGTTGTCCTCGCGTCTCCTACAGAGACACACGTGGGTGTGCAGACTAAGCGTGGGCCGGTCCCACTTCCTGGTGAACCGAGATTGGGGGTGAGTTCTTGGCGAAGCAAAGCCGTGGCCTTGTTAACGCACCCTTCGTGTCTGTCACCGTTCCAGGGTGGGAGTCGCAGCTCCTGGAGACTGGATTCCTGGGGATATTTCTCTGTCCCCTTTGGACGCTGTCCCAGTTGCCCAGGCACACGCCCCCGTCCCAGATCGTGCTGTGGGGCTTCCGATGGCTGATTTTCAGGATCATGCTCGGAGCAGTGAGTAGAACTTTCTTTCTTACATCTGGAAAGTGCCCGCGGCCCTTGCCACTGTGCTGGTCCAGTGCTGGTGGCCAGACGCCTCTCCCTCACGACCGGCGCTCACGGCCCTCCCTGCGGCCAGGCCTGAACCGCATGCTCCCCGTCCCATGGCCTGCTCTCAGGTATCTGAAACCCGCTGGCTTTCTGGCCACGTCTCCACTTTTCTGTGGGAACAACGCAACTGAGTCCACTTCACAAGGACCCTCAGCGTGAGCCGTTCGAGCCGCTGCCTTCTCTCCCAGCCTGCCTTGTGGTTGCTGAATGTCTGAGACTTTTCAAGGAAACGGTAAACGCGGCAAGCCAGGGCCAGCCCCGTGGCCCGGTGGTTAAGAGAATCTGCCACATGGCAGACCAGGGTTTGAATCCTGGCTCCACGCTGGGCACGTGTGCGTGCATGTCCCGATCCCAGGTGGAGAAGGGTCGGCACATGCCACACCCCATCAGGGTTGCCCTCTCCCTTTATCTCCATGTCTCTCTGTCTCTAAAGAGAACACACTGGCAATGAAAAAAAGAAAAGAATGGTAGATGCCACTATTGGCCAGCCGGCCACAGTCGAGGTGACACAGGGCACGCGCGCAGCCGTACCCCACACCCAGAGGGCCGCCTGCCTCTACCTGGCTCTGTGTGAGTCCGGACTTCGGGGTTCGGATGTCTCGCCATGGCCAGCACATCTGGATTTTCTGTCCCTCCCTGGAACGAGCCTGTCCCAGCGGGCCGTGGGGCCGGGTTCAGGCCACGGGCCCTGGCTGCACAGCAGGGCAGCGCCGTACTGCTCTGTAGTTCTCACGGTCGCCTCCCACTCCTGGATTTGAACCTCGAAGCCAGGAGCGGCTGGCCCGGGACCTCGGCCGCCTCACAGGCCGAATCTGGCCACCTCTCTTACCCTCCCCTTACCCTGAGCTCTGCTAAGACGACCCGGTCTGGGCTCTAGAGCGTCTCAGAGCACCACGCTCCGACGTGGAGGCCCAGGGCCATGCGCTCGGAGCATCGGCTGGTTCCCGCTGCAAGGAGGGGTGGGCGTGGGCCGCAGCGGCAGAGGGCACCGTGCAGAGCCCCGCCTGCCAAGTCACCACGCACAGGCGGGCGTCCCGGGCTCCTGCTGTCTCCCGCCCTCGCCTGCACTGTGGCTGGGCCTGGTCTCTCCCTCCCGCCTGGCCTTGACCCAGAGCCGTCTGCACGGCATGGTGACCAGCTCCAGGCCGGCTTCGCGGAGGCGGGGCTTCCCACGTCCCTGCCAGGCACCCCAGTCACAGCTCTTGGTGACCAGGGTCCTTCCGAGCACCTGTCTGGGCCAGTTCTTGTCCACTCTCGGTACAGCTGCCCTGTGTCGGGCTTGGGCCTGGCTATGGGGCCACCACCCCACGCTGTGGCCATTCCTGCTGCGCCCCCTGCGTGCGTCAGCCAGTGACGCGTGCGTCAGCCAGTGACCGCTCACGCCAGGCCATGCGAGTGCCTGCTCCAGGAAGGGCTGGGCCCCGGGTGGGCTCCTGGAGGCGTGCACGTCCCTGACTCCCTGTCGCTGCTCAGACCGGTGGTCTGACAGCAAGCGCTTGCTGCATGGGCTGCGGGGGTGGGCACCGAAGTGGGAGACCCTACAGAGGTCCCTGGACCTCCCGGGAGGCCGGGCAGACTGTCCCGAGCTGCCCCCCCGCCGTCCACTGTGTGCTGGCTGTTGCCCCGCATTCCCGCCCCAAGGATGTGTAGTCAGTGGCAAGGGCAGGGTGGGTACTTCGAGCATGCTCAGGTGGCCCGGGAGGATGGCAGGTGACAGGGACGCCACACTCCTCCAGACCCCTGGTGGTCTTACCCATGAGCACCGGTCCTCAAGGCCCACGTGTGCATGTTGCCATCCGAAGCACACCCTTCCCAGCCTCAGGGCTGACAGGCTGCTTCCCGCCACTTCTCTGCTTGGGGCCAGGGTTCCTGGGGGCAGGACGCAGGTGGACGCAGCAGCAGGGCCTGCTGTGCCCACTCCAGTGAGCAGACCCCAGCTGCTGCCGAGGGTCTGGGCCGTCCTGGTGCTGCATCCCACCAGGGGCAATGCGCAGGTGGCGGTGCAGCAGGAGGTGTGGGGCCTCTGGAGCCAGCATAGCCAGCAGGGTATCCGGCGAGGCAGAGCGCGAGCAGCCACACAGCGAGGGCAGTGGAGGGCGACTGCGATGGTGGGCCCGTGTCAGGTCCCATGGCAGGAGCAAGCTGGCTGTCCACCTGGTCAGAGGAAGAGGACGTTGCCGTCCGTCCTTTGTGGAGCAGGACCATCTTAATCGTCTGCAGACACAGCACAGATGCCCCGGCAGGCTCTGGCTCCCAGCCCACCGGAGGCTGTCATGGGTTTGCCACTCAGCGGGCTTTGGCGAGCATGAAATGCACAAGACCCCAGGGCCTTACGTGGTGCGAGTGTCCCTGGGGAGGCAGCACTAGGCTGAGAGCCCCATGGGTTGCTGAGCTGTGGGCAAAAAAGCCAAGCCCTAGGGAGAGACGCACAGCTCCGGAGATGGGCCAGGCTCTGGAGGGGGGCCGGGCTCTGGAGAGGGACTGAGCTCTGGAGAGGGACTGAGCTCTGGAGAGGGACTGAGCTCTGGAGAGGGGCCGGGCTCTGGAGAGGAACTGAGCTCTGGAGAGGGGCTGGGCTCTGGAGAGGGACTGAGCTCTGGAGAGGGGCCATGATCTAGAGAGGGACTGAGCTCTAGAAAGACGCTGTGCTCTGGAGAGAGGCTGAGCTCTGGGGAGGGACTGAGCTCCAGAGAGGGACTGAGCTCTGGAGAGGGGCCGGGCTCTGGAGAGGAGCTGTCAGGCTGAGCGAGAGCTGACTGGGTCTCATGGCGCCTTCCAGCATGCCACGAGTCATTAGCACACTCTGAAGCTCCTTTCTTGGCATTTTGATTGACTGTTAGTACCAGCTGGGTAAGAATTGTCAGGTGCGCTAAAAGGTGTAATTACTCGATTTCGTCTTCGGTCGGATATTATAATCTTCCCGTGGAAGACAGGAGCGTAGATTGACTTGATAGGAAAGGATGATGGTCGCCAAGGGTCCCTGACTTTGTATGCTTTTTCCTTTTGAGAGAGATTTTTGCTATAGGGCATGTGCGCTCACCAAAGCAACAGAGACAGGAAGCGAGAAATCGCCTCCCGGGGGATGGCCGCGGTGCAATCCCTTCTCCGTTCTCTCAGAATTCTGGGCATGCACGCACACGCGCCGGCATGAGTTTGAAGTTGCAGGCTCCACAGTCAACACCTCCACCTGTTGGCCCATGACCCTCCATCGTTAAGGGAAGGAGCCACAGCAGGTCCTGGCAAGTGACAGAGACTACTGCCCACTGCCGGGCCAGACCCTGTGCCACGGTCAAAGCGCACTGCCGGGCCAGACCCCACGCCACGGTCACCGCCCACCGCCAGGCCGGACCCAGTGCCACAGTCAGCTTAGCGGCCTGCCCGGAAATCTGGGTGTGCGGGGCAGCTTGCTTTCTCACTTTCCCTCTCTTTCTCTCTCCACTCTCTGGTCAAATTTAAATAAACGAATAAAGTTAAATAAAATAATTCTTTAATAATTTTATTTATTATTACTGTTATATTTTTAAATTTTTCTGCAGGGCATGTGCACTCACCAGAGAGCGAGAGAGAGAGAGAGGGAAAGTGAGAAACAAGCCACCAGATCCAGGATCGAACCACAGTTGGCCATGTGTGGGTCCAGCACCTTAACCACCACGCCACCTGCTGGCCCCTCGGTGGGGTGTTAGGGTTCATTCACTGATGTCCTCTATGGGAGAGAGAGGCCCGCCCCAGGGTCTTCACGCCACAGTCCACTCCCTCTCCACTGCACGTCACGTCACCCACCCTATACCCAGCTAGACCCTGAAAGGCCGGGGAGGAAGCCGAGGCGCATGACCAATGTTCCAACCGCGCGCGGTGTTGGTTAGTGGTGACAGCGCCGTGTCCGGAGGACTTCTGTAAGCCTCCAAGGGGGGAGAACTTCCGAGGGGGAGGACTTTGGGGTGGACAGCGTGGTGCCCTGTGAGGCTGGCCCACAGGGAGGCCTAGGCAGGCGCCTGGACGCAGGGCTGAGGCCGGTGGTGCCCCCGCTGCTGCCTCTGTGTCTGCCCCACTCACTTAATTGAAGAAATAAACCTTAAAAAAAGGTAAAGAGAAACATGACATCCAACTTCACGTCATGGATGAAGCCACACAGATGAAATGGTTGAATTTCTTCGAAGACATAAATGATCAAACCGACAGAGAAGAAACGAAAGTTCTGAATAGCTTCCAAATTAAGACGCTCAAAGAACAGCCCCTTCCCACCACGTGCACCCCGGGCTGGGGACTTCAAGGATGAGTTCTGGGAGACACTGGAGGAAGAGGTGCCTAGAAGTGGGGAAGGGACCTTCCCTCGCACGGCGTGAGGCCGGCGAAGACAAGGACAATGCTGCCCACAGCCACCAACAGCCAGATGGCATGGCCTTGCCCAGGGCACCCATGGGCTCCTTGGGGACCACGGGCCATGGACCCTGCAGCACAGGCAGCGGTGTGGCATCCACTGCCACAAGTGAGGGTCTTCATGTACCCCTGGGGCCGCCCCTGCACCGGTGGCACCCGCTGGGCTGGAGGGGCAGCTTCTGGGGCAGGCCAGGGTGCTGGGACCTCTCCGGTTACCGGTGCCCCTTTGACTTCCGGTGTGGTGTCGGGGGCTGACGGCTGGGCTAGCACCTGCTGACGGGTGTCCCACTGGTAAGCTGCAGGTGTCCCCCTCTCTGTTGGAACCTGCTTTGACATAAGCGTCATCTCGAAGAGTCATCACAGGCCCCCAGCCGTGCAAAGAGGAGCCAGGGGATGTGCTCCCCGACAAGGGCAGGTCAGGGACAGCGTCTGAAACCTCGGCACTGGCGTCGTGCGGGGAGATGCCGGGCGTGAGTGGTGTTGGCACCTCCGGGCTGGCCCTCAGCCCTGCGTCCCGTGCCCCTTCTTCCTCATGACCCCGTGTGACCATTTACTGGTGGCAAGTGACTGCCTCGGGTTTAAGAGCAAGAGTCTCATCCCCAAGTTCTCTAAGACAGTTTCGTTTTTGCTATAGGGAGTGTATGCTCACTGGAGAGACAGAGACGGAAAGGGAGAACTCATCCCGGGGGGCGGGGCGCGCCGCAGTCCCTCCTTCTCCATTCTCCTTTCAGGATCTTGGGCACGCACACGCGCCCAGCATGAGTTTCAAGTTGCTGGGTCCAGGACTCAAACCAAGGTCAATGACGTGGAAGTCCAGGGATGCAACCATTGCACCATCGGCTGGTCCCAACACCCTAAGTCCTTACGCAGGAAAATGTCTGCTATAAGTGGCAGTTTTCACTCGGCTACAGCCGTGGAGCTGCTGCGGAGGAGCAGGTTCTTGCACACAACAGTGGCAGGCAATGGGAGCCTGGGGCAGGTGGGTGGTCACGGCTGAGCTCAGCGCTGGCCGAAGGTCGGGCTTGCACATCCTGTGCCTAGGTGGCCTCTCCAGCAGAGGTCCTGCCGCTCGGGGCAGGGGGCAGGGCTGCTGCATGCCATGCGCCAGCCGCCCCCACACTCACACGCAGGTGGGCCTGCCCTGCTCCCAGCATGCGGGCCACCTCGGCCCCCGTTAGCACAGAAGAGGCACCGAGCGAAGTGCGGGGTGTGAAGCACGGGGGAGCGGTTCCAAGTCGGACTGGGGCTGCAGCCAGGCTGGATCGACGGCGCGTGCAAGACCTTCCCCGGGAACTGGCATTGTGTCTGAGACGCTGTGGCAAGAGTCGCCTGGGGTAGCCCAGGGGCTTCAGCCCGGTCAGTCTGACAGCTTGGTGGGGTAGACAAAGCCTGGGAAACCCGACTTCCCGGAACAGAGACGAGTGGAGACAGGAGATCTCAATAGCTCCTTATCTGTTAAAATGAGTTCGAAATCAAAGAAACGTTCCGGAAAGAAGACTCGGCCGATGACTTCTCTAGCGAACTCCGTGAAACATCAAGGAGGAAATGATAGCAGTCCCACACGAGCTCTTCCGGGAAGCAGTGCAGGGATGGTTTCGTGACCGGCACACGGTGGTCCCAAAACCCGATGAGGGCGTTCCGGACAGGACTGCTCCAGCCTGCACTCCCTCATGGACGAAGGCGTGAGAGCCCCAACACAACGCCAGCAGTCAGAGCTGGCACTAAAATGCCGTGATTTAGGGACCAGCAGACGGCTTAATGGTTACGTTGCTGGACTCCCGCGTTGTTGACTGTAGTTCGAGTCTCGGACCCAGCAGCCTACAGCTCACAGGGCGCATGTACGTGCATGCCCAGGATTATGAGAGGACAGCGGAGAAGGGACTGCAGTGTGGCCATCCCCTTGGGAGGTAATTTCTCATGTCCTGTCTCTCTGACACCAACACATGCCCTTTAGCAAAAACCTCTCCCTGCCACCAAAATCTGTGTGATTTATCTCAGGAATACAAGGTGGTCCTGACATTTGAAATCGATGCGCATTTCCACTATGGTAAACAATAAAGATGAAGAGCCATTTGATCATCTCAACAGATGCCCAAAAAAGGCACATGGTTAAATCTAATGCCCATTCGTGATAAAGCTTCTTTTTTTAAATTTTTTAAATTTATTTATTGTCATTATAATCTTGTTTATATTACATTGAATCACATCTAACTTTACAGTGTATAGCATTTCTTTCTCCAGAAGGAATACCACGCATATCAGTCAATACAAAGATGTTAAAATCCTCATTTCATCAATAGCTTTGCATTGTTTTTCCCGATCATTATCATTATTCGCTGTTTCTCATTTTGCTTGTGAAAAGACTTTACCCAGCATGCAACCCTTCTCAGACCAGTCCAGTTGCGAGTGCTCTACACGTCGGCCTTGATGAAGATTCTCAGCAGGGACTTCCTCAGTCTGATGAGGGGCGTTGGTGGGAAACTACAGCCTGTATCATTCTTTTCCTTTTTTCCCCTTTAAATGTTGTCAGAAGGCATGTGCACTTGCCAGAAAGAGGGAGGGGAAGTGAGAAAGCACTTCCCGTGGGGACTGTGGAGGCCACAATCCCTTCTCTTCCATCTCTCTGTCCTTTGGGATTGAGGGCACACCTGCACCTGGGCCTGACGTGTTACTGAAGCCACTGGGACTGGAACTTCAACTGCACAGTTGGCCACGTGGGATCCAGCAGACTTAACCACCACTCCACTGGCTAGCCCCCGTATCATTCTCAGTGACGAGCAAATGAAAGCATTTAATGCAGTTAGAAAAAAGGCAAGGATGTCTGTTCTCACTGCTAATCTTCACCGTTAGATTGAGATCTTCATGCAATAAGACAAATAAAACCAAATACAAGGCACAAAGATTGGAGAAGAAGAAAATAGTTACCCACAGACATGTAGAAAACCCAATAGAATCAAAAAAGCAACTACTAAAATGACGGTGAATTTCGGAAGATTGCAGGATTCAAGTCAAATGTGAAAAATCAATTGTACTTTATGCACTATTAACAAATAAAAAATAAAGTTTTGAAAATGCTATCTACAGTTGTATTGAAAAGCCTTCAAATACCTCGTAATAAATCCAATAAAGGAAGTCTAAGATGTGTACATTAAAAACAAAACATTGGGGCCAGCAGTTGGCGGAGTGGCCATGTTGCTGGACTCCCATGTAGTCGACCACAGTTCGAGTCCTGGACCCGGTGGCCTAAACTCATGCCGGGTGCATGTGGCTGCCCAAGATCCCAACAGGAGAATGAAAGAGAAGAGATTGTGGCGTGACTATCCCCCCTGGGGGGTGATTTCTCACTTTCTGTCTCTCTGTCTTTGTGGCGAGCACATGCACCCTATAGCAAAAACTTCTCAAAAAAAAAAAAAAAAGCTGATATGAATTTTCAAAGACCTAAATAAATGAAGAGATATACTATGTTCATGAACCAAAAGTCTCCATACTGTTAAGATGTTTAGTGTTATCTGTGGATTAGAGGCAATCTCCGTCAAACTTTCTGGAGAAATTGACAAGCTATATAAAATCTATATAGAGGGACCAGCAGTTGGTGTAATGGCTATGTCGCTGGACTCCCATGTAGTCAACCACGGTTTGAGTCCCGGACCCGGTGGCTTAAACTCACACCAGGCACATGTGCATGCATGCCCAAGACCCCAAGAAGAGAATGGAGGAGAAGGGATTGCGGTGTGGTCATCCCCCCTAAGGGGTGATTTCTCACTTCTGTCTCTCTGTCTCTCTCTATTTTTCTGGCGAGTGCATGTGTCCTATAGCAAAAACTTCTCCAAAAAAAATTTATATGGAAATACAGAAGATCTTGAAAAATAACAGAATTAGAGGGCTTATAGTATTTGAATTTATAGCTTACTTTAAAGCTAAAGTATGATATCTAAGCTAGAAAAGTACATCGATGGAAGAGGGTAGAGTCCCAAAACAGAATCACATCTGCTGTCATTTCAATTTCGATCCCAGTACAGGTCAAATCAATGAGGAAAGGAAAGTATTTTTTATAAGTAGTGCTGGAATAAGTCGATATCTATATGAAAAAGTAAAATGAACTAATAGCGCGTCTATACCAGATGTATTGTGAGACAGCCACAGACCTAAGTGTCAACACAAAACAATGGAGTTCTCTGGGGAAAGCACAAGAGGGCGCCTGCAGAGAGAGCCCCCCCCCCCCCAGTGGCTCTCCCCCCGAGGCCAAGGCCCGCACAGTGGGCAGGCAAGCCTCCTTAGAGAGACAGAAGCCATGGACCAGGAGATGGCGTAATGGCTATGTCGCTGGACTCCCACGTAGTCGACTGTAATTTGAGTCCTAAACCTGGTGGCTTAAACTCATACCAGGTGCATGTGTGTGCGTGCCCAAGATCCCGAGAGGAGAATGGAGGAGAAGGAATTGCAGCATGGCCATCCCTTGGGTGGGTGGGGGGGGTGACTTCTCGCTTCTGTCTCTCTGTCTCTATCTCTCTGCTGAGTGCACGAACCCTGTAGCGAAATCTCTCACTTAGAAAGAAGAAGGAAAGACGGAAGCCAGATCACGCAGGCTGTGGGGGTAGTAGACAGTTACTTGGGGTAGGCCGCAGTTCCCTGGACGGGGCACAGAAAGCTCTAGCTACTAAGAGAAGTGCACGGGCCACTGCCGCTCCTCAGCATGAGCCTGGGGCCACGCACACTAAGAAAATGAGCAGGGAAGCCACAGCAGGTCTGGCAGAGCCCCCGCCTCCACAGTAAACAGTGGGCAGAGGATGCCGTGGGTGCACGGAGGGCCGCAGGACTCCACCCCACCACCACCAGGAGGGCTCCGTCGGGTGGCCGGGACGGCGAGCATGAGTGCATGGGCAGCCGGCTTCTTCACATCTCCGTGAGCCACGGAGGCTGGGGGTGGCCCAGGTAGGCTTACACAGGGCGTGCAGGACGTGGCCGCGGGACAGCCAGGAGGGTGCGACTTCTCAGGACCAGAGTCGCTCGCTGGGCTGTGGGGATGAAGCGGAGGGCGGGTGGCAGCTGCGTGTGGCACGGTCCGGCTCAGAGCAGCTTCGCCCTGAGCTCGGCCTGTCCGCCCAGCCTGCCTGCAGCACCCCCAGCATCTGCATCTCCTCGCCCAGGGCCGTCTGAGGTCACGGGCAGGCAGCTGCCTGAGAGGCGAGTGGCGTGTTTGGCCCCTGGCACTCTGGGAGCAGCCGCCCAGGTCATAACAGATGGGCAGGGGAGTCGGGGCCCTTCCCTGAAGGCAACCCCCGGGAGATGGGCTGGAGATGTCCCCACCCAGACAGCGCCCGGAGATGCCCCTGTCACTTCGGACAAGCCTGCCTGCTCCCGTGGCACAAGAGTGGCGCCCCTCGCCTCGCTGCCTCAGGCAGAGAGTGGGGCCCTCGCATGCTCCGCAGTGCCATGTAGGAAAGCCACTGCGGCTCCTCGGAGGCATCGTGGGAATTTGAGATGATGTCCCCAGGTCTGACCTGTCCCCCAGCTCTGGCGGCCCCATAGCAAGCTCTGCAGTCCCACAGGCAGAGGCCGCTCGGCCCCTGATGGGCACTGAGCCCTTGGTGCTGGGTGCAGGGCTGCCTGTGCTTCCTCTTCTAGGCCTTTACCTCAAGGCGCGTGTGCTCGCCGGAGAGACAGAGACAGTGCAGAGATGCAAGAAACGGCCACCCCGCGATCCCTTCTCCTCTCGGGATTTGGGCATGCATGCACTGGCACCCAGCATGATGTTCAAGCCACTGGTCTGGGAGTCAAACTGGTCGGCCGCGGAGGAGTCTAGCGACGTAACTGCTAGGCCATCTGCTGGCCCCTTCCAAGTGCTTTTTTTTGGAGAGGTTTTTGCTATAGGGCGCGTGCGCTTGCCAGACAGACAGAGAGAGACAGACAGAAAGCGAGAAATCACTCCCCAGGGGGGATGGCCACGCCGCGATCCCTTCTCCTCCGATCTCCTCTTGGGATCTTGGGCACGCACGCACACGCACCCAGCATGAGTTTTAAGCCACTGTGTCTGGGACGCGAACTGTGGTCGACTACATGGGAATCCAGCGACATGGCCATTACGCTAACTGCTGGTCCCCCAAGTGCTTTTCAAACCCCTTTTGCAGAAAGTCAGCCCATGTGGACATCATGGTGATTTTCAGAGGTCTGCGGGCTCTGGGGCTGGGAGTACAGGACACACTCCGTGACTTGAGGACCAGCGGGATTATGCTGCTGGACTCCTACATAATCAGCCGTAGTTCAAGTCCTAGACCCAGCAGCTTAAAAAAAACTCACAATAGGGCTTAAAACTCATTCCAGGCGCATGTGCATCCTAAAGTCCTGAGAGGAGAATGGAGAAGGGATTGTGGTATGGCCATCCTCCCGGGAGGTGATTTCTGTCTCTGTCTCTCTGACAAGCGCACATGCCCTATAGCAAATATCTCTCTTTAAAAAGGAAAAGAAAAGAAGAGTGTGTCCTGGGACGAGGGCACAGGAGAAGAGCCAGCACCCTGCCCGCCTGCAGGCCCTGCGGCACTGGGCGGACTGCCCAAGCAGGGACAGGACAGCTGCAGGTCACTTGGCAGCTCCGGGTCGGGCCTGGTTTCGGCCTGTCTGTGCCCTTTTTTCAGAATTAATTTTGGTCTGAAAAGGGCTCAAAGGAGGCTTTGTTGCGATGACACTTACTCTGGAAGGAAGAAATCCGTGGAAAATCTGACATCTGTGAGGTGGGGCGGATCAGTAGATGGTATAATTACCCTCCACTCCTGAAAGGATTTTCAGATTTTTAAGTGTCTCTTATCAGCTTAGATCTGAATGACATTTTAATTATTTTGTTTTTTTCTTCTTTTCCTGGTTTGAGTCTCCAAAGAGCCTCACTCTCAGGTTCCGAGGGGAGCTGGGGGTGCTTACAAGGGAAGCGTCACGTGGGCCACACCGCCCGTCAGAACCCAGTGGTCCCTCGTGGTCACAGAGGGCAGGTCCCGTGGGCGGCGCACACCTGATTCTAGAACGTGGTTTACACGGACACAGACATGCAAGTTCTTACACGCCCGGAGCCTCTGTGCGGTGCGCCCCTCCTGGACAGAGCCAGGCACTGTGACGGCGGGAGGGCTGGCAGGAGGTTGGGTGGTGCCGAAACCCCAGGCGGTGTCGTGGCCTGGCGGGCTCAGCGTTGGGTGGAGGTCAGGCGGGAGACAGTGGCGCCTGGCCCACCTGACTCTGTCTGCTCCCGGCGCCATCCCCCAGGGCTGACCAGGGGTCCTGGTATAGCTGCAGCCTTCCCATCCCTAGGCCACACCGGTGGTTCCAAACACACCTGGCGCTGGACGCGGCCACCCAGTCGTCCTACTGGGCAACTGCAGAGGCCACTGCCTTGCCCGACCACAGGGCTGCCAGGGCCCCGGCTACCTGACTCCACCCAGGCCCTGCTCAGGGCCTGGCCTCCCGAGTCCTCCCTTGTGTGAGGTCAGCTCCGTGGCCAGCACCAGCTCATGCCCCTCTGGCCACCCGCATAGATAGACCTCTGGCTGCCTGATAGACCGTGGGCTCCAAGACAGTGCCACTGTCCCCAGGACCAGCCCCTGATGGCTCTGTCCAGCCAGACCCTGACAGCTGAGCATGGCATGCCCACCACCTGTGCCCTGAACCTGCCGTCCCTCCAGCCTGGGCCTTCTGGGCTTGCCCCTGCTCTGAGTACTCGCACGCCCGGGTGTATGCTGTGGTGCCGGCCCCACCAGGGGGACCCACCCACTGGCTATGGGAAGAGCCCCCAGGTGAGATCAGTGCCCCCCATCTCACCAGGCCCAGCCAGGCTCGAATTTGCAGCCCCAAGCTGTGGGGGGTCTCTTCCTGTCATGTGTGAGCTGCTCCTGTCTGGGGTCCTCTGTCACAGCAGCTGAGTAGGCCCTGATCTCTCCGGCCCCTGCAAGCTGCCTGCCCCACCCAGACGTGGCCTTTCTGGCCATGGGCCTCTGCCAGGCCCCGGCACCCTGCCAGCCCTCAGGGGGTAGCTGCCGGGTGGGCGCAAGAACAGGCGATGAGTGAGCAAGTAGCTGGACCAGGGCTCACGGTGGCCACAGAAGCCCAGCCAAGGGCAGGCCGGGCCGTTCTCCACCTACAGGCGCTCCGGGAGTGGGCAGGTGAGCTGGGCCGCGTCTCCTGCAGTGCGTCCAGCCTGGCCCTCGTCGGCCATCTGAGCTGCAGGTGCCTGGGAAGGAGGCACAGGAGGTGGACCTGCCCGCGTACCGCGGAGCCTGCACCTCGTCCCCCAGCACAGGCTCACCTCTGGAAGCGTCTCCTGGGTCTTCACTCTGGAGCCAGGTCCTTCTTCCCCCAGGGGACTCAGGGCAGCAAACTCGGGGACACTCAGCCTGGCCCACCAGGTCTCCCTCGTGGTCAAGGGTGCAGCTGCAGCAGTGCACTGCTGTCCCCATGCAGCCCGTGCCGCTGCTCGCTTAAATCGCCGGGAGGCGCGAGAGGCAGGGTTGGGGCAGAGGGCGAGAGCACCGGATGAGGAGCGGGCACACCTCTGCCCCTGCTGTTTCTCTGTCCTGCGGGGATTTGGGGCATACGCGTTCACATCCGCGTGCTTTTCAAGACGCCAGGGCTGGGATTCAAACTGCTCAGTTGTGTGGGACCCAGCTCCCTCCCACTGATGCACAGCTGGCCCTACTTCAGCATGTCGGTCCTCGTGCAGCCTGAGAATGTGGGAGCTCAGGAGGGCTGTACCCGCAGCCCTGGCCTGTGCAGGGTCCCAGCCTCCGCCTCCCCTGGCCTCGCGAGGTGCTGAGGCTGAGCGCTGTGGGCAGGAGGCCCCTGCGAGGCTGCACGGCCTCACCTCGCCCAAGGGCGTGCCCCTGCCCTCCTCTTAGGTGCTTCACTCCCACAGCGAAACCCTCCTCCACAGCGCCCTCCTGCCCTCGCGTTCGGCTCACTTCTGCAAGGTGCCAGCTCAGTACAAGCGGCGTGCCCGGCGTGCCTCCAACCCCAGCCCCTAATGCGCCCTGCTCTCGCCTTACAGGGCCTCATCAAGATCCGGGGCGACCGTTGCTGGCGAGACCTCACCTGCATGGACTTCCACTACGAGGTGAGTGGCGTGTGCATGGACCGGCCCGGCCCGGCCCGTGGCTGTGTAGGCACTTGAGGCCGCGCTGCGCACCTGAGCTTGCTCGCCTGCCCATCTCTGCTCCAGGTGGGACTGAGCTCCTGCCCAGGTAAAGCGCCACTGCCACTACGTAGTCACCTTCAGCTCGCTCGAGACGTCCCTGCTCCTGCCGGTCCTGGGGTCGTCGGCTCCCGGTGGCTGCGGAGGGTGTGCGGGGCCTGCCCTGCTGTGACGGGCTCAGCTGGCTCGTGTGTGTGGCACCTAGTCTCGCCGCCCCAGCCCCTCGGTGGCGTCTGGGCCAGGCTGTGCCCGACAGGTATGAGCAGGGCCAGGACCAAGCTGCCACCACTTGGACATGGGGCAGGCAAGACCCCTGCAGCTTCCAGACCTCCACGGCCCCCACCGAGGGCCCAGACCCAGATCCAAGTCCTGGACACGCCTGGTCCTGCCAAGTGCTCATGTACTCACCCTTGGCCAGGAGCTGGGTCACAGCACCCCAGAATTAACCTGTGGGGACCTGAGGCTGGGCTGGCCCCTGCTCCGTGTGTGCCGAGACGCCTCCCGCGGCCTGCTGTCCCCACTTGGGTCTGCGTTGTCCTTGGCAGCACCAGGTCCCTAGGCCCCTGGGCCATACATAGCTGCCTCCTGGAGGGCGTCTTCCTGCAGTCCCGTCAGGGGCGTTGCAGTGCTTGGTGCACATGCAAACCCCGGACGCTGCCTCTGGGCCTCGAGCGGCAGTTAGCCTGAGGTCGGGGATGGTGCATCCGGTCTGATCGCTTTACTTATCTTATTGTCCTTGTCATCACTATTCATTATTATTCAGTTTGACCAGAGAGACAGAGAGAGAGCAAGCCGCCAGGTCTAGAGCCCGACCCGCAGTTGGTCATGTGGCTGTCCAGCAGACCAGCCACCACACCGCCTGGCCCCTGGGTTTTATTTATTTATTTATTTAAAAAAAATTTTTTTGGGACAGGTTTTCACTATAGGGCGTGTGCGCTCGCCAGAAAGACAGAGAGAGACAGAGAGACAGAAAGCGAGAAATCACCCCTCAGGGGGGTGGCCACGCTGCAATCCCTTCTCTTCCATTCTCCTCTCGGGATCTTGGGCACGCACGCACACGCGCCCGGCATGAGTTTTAAGCCACCGGGTCCGGGACGTGAACCGCGGTCGACTACGTGGGAGTCCAGCGACATAGCCATTACGCTAACTGCTGGTCCCTCCTACGTTTTATTTTTAAGCCTACATCGAACACATCAGAAACCCGGCTCTTCCTTGCCAGGGACTCGTGAGTCTTGTCCTTGTCCTCCTCCTCGAGCGGGATTGGTGTCCCTGTGCCCGTGTGTGTGTGGGAGTCCATGTGCCCGCGTGGGTGTCTGAGTGCCCACGTGCACGTGGGTGTCTGAGTGCCCGTGTGTGGGCATCTGAGTGCCCGTGTGTGTGGGTGTCTGAGTGCCCGTGTGTGAGTGTCTGAGTGCCCGTGTGTGGGTGTCTGAGTGCCCGTGTGTGTGTGGGTGTCTGAGTGCCCGCGTGGGTGTCTGAGTGCCCATGCGCGTGGGTGTCTGAGTGCCCGTGTGTGGGTGTCTGAGTGCCCGTGCGCGTGGGTGTCTGAGTGCCCGTGCGCAGGTGTCTGAGTGCCCGTGTGCGGGTGTCTGAGTGCCCGCATGCACGTGGGTGTCTGTGTACCCATGTGTGTGTAGGTGTCTGTGTACCCGTGTCCAGATATGACCCGAGGCCCTGTGGGCTGTGGTGCTGTCTGCACAGGCCGCAGCTCAGACCGGGTGCACTGTGCCCACAGAAGGCTCAGAGCGTCCAACCTGGAACCCCAGCCGCACTCCTGCTGCCCAGAGGCCGGCCCCACACCTCCCCCGGGTCATCATGGAGACCCTCAGGGCCCCTGCAGGCCGCCCCACCATGCTAGCGCTCCAGTGTGGCTCCTGCCGCCCATGGCCACGAGGGTCGGGCACGCCCTCCCCCAGTGTTTCTGAATCACGCTGTTGATATGGCAGAGGTGTGGACCGCGGGGCCCGGTTCGATGGTGAGAAGGGCGCTTAGCAGAGGAAAGAACTGGGGTGGGGGATAGGGCGAGCCACAGGCCACAGGCCACAGAGGTGGGCGGAGCGTCCCTGCTGTGTGGCCCCCAGGCCCTCGGCCCCGGGAAGTGTGCCGGGCATCCGTCCCCTCCCGGCCACCCCGCCTGCTGCATGGCCGACCCAGAGCCCTGCCGTGCCCACTCGGGGAGCTGCTGTGTGAAGCTGTGTCGCCGCTGCCCTCTGGCCCTCCTCTGGGGCTGATGACAGTGCAGTCCCATGCCGGCTCGTCAGGGGCCGTCCTCTGACGGGGCTGCTGGTGGGCGTGCCCTGAGCAGAGTGGCCGTGCCCGGCTTCCATGTCCTTCCCCACGTCCTCCCGGGTGCACTCAAGGGACCCTCATCCCTACACCCCAGTTCCCTGTGCCCAAGCCCCTTCCCCAGCGAGAGGGATCCCTGTGTCCCCGGGAGAGAGGCCCTGAGGAGGGCCCGGGCACCCAGGTGAGGCCGTCAGGCTGGAGGACTCGGGCAGGGCTCCTGCCCTTCATGCCGCAGGGCAGACGGGGAGGCCCAGCCCACCTGCCTTCGGTCCCCGTGGGTCATGGCCTGGCCACCTGTGGTCAGTGGGGCAGCAAGTCACCGGGCTACCCAGGTCCCAGTGTCACCCCAGTGGTCTAATGGCACCACACCTCCTCTGACTGGGGTGTGTACTCCGTCCCCGTAGGTCTGGAGGGTTTGAGACAGAGACAGCTTGCTTTTCTTCAAGACCTGCTGAGCATGTTTCCCCGAAGTCCTCAGGCCCTTCCTCTGGCCGGCACCCTGGACAGGTGTCCCCGAGAGGGCAGGCCCACCGGCGGCTCACTGCTCCCTGTCCCCACAGACCCAGCCAGTGCCCAGCCCCGCGGCCTACTACCTACACCGGTCGCCCTGGTGGCTGCACCGCTGTGAGACACTCGGCACCCACCTCCTGGAGCTCCTGGTGCCCTTCCTGGTCTTCCTGGGACGGCGGGCATGTGTCATCCATGGGCTGCTGCAGATCCTGTTCCAGGTGAGCCGTCCGCCCACCAGGGCCGACCGTCTGTGCCCCCCGGTGTCGGCACGCCACCCCAAGAAGCCCAGTGTGACCCCTCCCACACGAGGTTTCCAGAGGGCATGAGGCAGCACAGGGCTGGGGTCTGCCGCCCGGGCGGGACGGGTCCGCTGCGACGCAGCGCTCAAGGCTGGGGTCCTCGTCTGAAGGTTTCTTTAAGCTCTGGAAGTTCCTCTCACGTATGAGACACCACTCCACCAGAGTCAGGCTCTGGAAGAGGCCCCGGGGCCGGATGCTGCCCCGCCTTGTGGCCGTCACCCTGCCCGACGCATGTGGGCTCCACGTCGCACCCCCAGGGCGGGGCCCCCTCGCTGGGCATTGGCCGGTCTCGGTGCCCTCCTGTCCTGTAACGCTACAGGCTGATTGCCCATGTCCAGGAGATGCGCAGCTGGGGCGAGTTCCGCCTGTCCCCCTCGTCCTCTCCGAGGCCTGGCAGGGTGGTGTGCACTGGCGTGACCCGGTGACGGTGCGTCCAGGCGCCACACCTGCCCTGCAGCCCAACCCACCGGGGCCCCCTGTGCCCGCCTGCTCCTGAGGGCACCCACTCTGCAGTCACAGCTCGCGGTGGTTGGGCGGGGCAGAGCGTGCTCCGTGTCTGGGACGCTCTGTCACCTGCTCTCTGCCAGGCCTGCCATGACGCCACGCCCTGCAGGTGAGCGTGCGCCTCAGGCTGCTGCCAGGCAGGGTCCCAGAATGGGTGCGGCCATGACCTGGGGTGCGGGTCTGTGGGCGGGGTGCAAGCCCGTCCCTGACGTGAGCGGCTTGGCCAGGGCCAGCCCTGTGCAGCACGTGCGCTGTCCCTGGGAGCCACGGTTCCCCGTGGCAGCCGCAGGCAGGTCCTTGGCCAGGTCAGCCGGCACGTGCAAAGGCACCACGGGCCAGGGGCCAGAGAGGGCCTGGGGCGCTCGGTGCTCGCTGTCTCCCACACGCCAGCGCACGCTGCGTCACGCGGTAGAAGAGAAGGGACTTACAAGAAGCCCGCGTGGTCTCGGAGTGCACTGTTACCGATGAGCAGGCGGGACCGGCCGGGGGGGGGCTCGCGGCTGTCAGTGTGCGGGCCTGCCCGCCACCGCCCACCTGCCCTGTTTGCGTGCCGTGCGGTCAGGGCGCGTGGCCCTCACAGACACAGGGCAGCCCGGGTCCCTGAAGGACAGCACAGCGGCAGGGCTGTTCCGGGTGGCCTCTGTCTGCTCTCTAGGTAGCTCCGGGCCTAGACCCCTGCCAGGGTTTCCTTCATGGCCGCGTTTCCAAGTGTGCAGGCCAGAGAGAGTCCACGCTCTGCCTTGGTGCAGAGCACGCAGCTGTGGGGGCCCGCCAAGCCTCAGTTCTCGTGTCCGGCACTGAGCGTGGGACAGTTCTGAACTGTGCCGGACGGACTTTCTCTGCCGAGTGACACCGTGTCCTGGTCGGTGTGCAGGCTGAGGCGCCTTGCTCCAAAGCCGGAAAGTTCTACTCGGGGTGGCGGGCCTGGGCGGTGGCACACACGCAGCAACACCCGAGGCAAGGCCCAGGTCCAGGCCTGGAAGTCACTCCGCTCCCTGTCCCCTCCTCTGGCAGTGTGCCGTTTGGTGTGACCAACCTGCGATCAGGTGTGGTGTTTTCCACTTGTCAAAAAGCTTCAGGGCCACCCAGGTGGTGTGGTGCTTAGGGCAACCGGGTCCCACATGGCCACTGTGCAGTGTGAGTCCCCAACCCAGTGACCTGAAAAACACGCTGGGTGCACGTGTACCCGAATCCGAGAGGAGACGGCGTGGCCATCTCCCCGAGGGTGTGCTCACCTGCATCTCTGCCCGTCTGTCTCAGGTTCACACACGCACCTGTAGCAAAGTTTCAGAGTGGGGACACCCCACCCGCGTCTGGACCCCGTATCGTCTGTCTCCCTCACGTCCTGAGGGTCTCAGTTCACCATCCCCCCTTCTGGCTGGCCTGGCTCCTGCTCCAATGTTCTCCACGGTGACGTCGAAGTTCAAACTGCTCACCGGAACCCAGCCTGGCCATGGGTGTGACCGCTGGGCAGACCACCATGCTGCCCACCCTGTGCTGCCCCCCCATGCTGTCCCCCCATGCT
>NW_006159653.1:830200-835309 GCF_000334495.1 Tupaia belangeri chinensis | reverse complement strand
CCCCGAGCTGTCCCCCGTGCTGTCCCCCCACCCCCATGCCACCCTGCCGAGCGCCCTGCTGACTCCTCGCTGTCTGCCCAGCTCTGCAGTGGTCTTGTCTGCCTCTGCTAGTGCCCTCACCCTGGCAGGGCAGTCTTGGTTACCAAACACCTGCACAGGCTCCAGAGATCCGCCCCCCGAGGCCCCGTCGTGAGTGCCTTACGCTCTGGCGTGGTGCATCCTGTGGGTCGGGCCACATGGCGTGCTACAAGCCAAGCGACGAGGCTTCCGGCCCTCGCTCCACTGCGCCGTCTGTGGGTCTGACAGACTCACAGTGGGGTTGCCAGCCTCCCCAGGAGGCCCCAGCAGCCTCCAGGCCCCACCTGCTCCTCCTCCCCCCAGCTCCTGGCGCGCCCCAGCTGTCCAGTCTCCGCGGCCTGCCTTCTCTAGAGCATCCCAGAGCTGGCGTCACCCCTTTCTGGCCTGCATCCCCCAAGTCTGCAGTCTGGCCGTCCCGTGGTCTGTCCACCCTCTGCCCCAGCACAGAAGGTGCTGCAGGCCTCACCCGCTCCCTACGTGGGCGCTCTTGGTGGTTATGCTGAGGCCCTGGCCCAAGGCCCTGTGGCGCATGGACACCGCGAAGCTGTGGCCTCGGCACACACGGGCGCTTCCTCAGCAGTCCCGTGGCCCTGGCCGCCGTGGGTGGTGTTGGGCAGAGGCTGCAGCCTCCCCGGAGCATCCACCAGCGTGGCCCCGTCCCAGATTCCCACCAGCGGCGCCTCGTCCTTGTCCTTCCCCATGGAGAACGAGGCGCACCTGCCAGCTCCAGCCCTCCCCGAGGCAGCCGGGAGGATGCTGCCGGCTCGCTGGCAAGGGCCAGGTGTGCGTGTTGGGACCTTGGGGGGCCGTGCTGCGCTGTCAGCCTGGCTGGCGACAGCCCCATAGTAGCCCTGTGCTGTGCCAACTGGCCCCCGAGGATGGCGAAGGCCGCGCTGCCAGGCACCCCAGGCTGGGCGGGGCTCAGGTTCCTGCCTCCCCCAGGGACACGTTACCACAGAGTGCACACACCCCGTCCCAAGGGGATATGCATGTACCCGTGGGAGTGGTGTTCCAGGACACATGTGTGCCTATGGGAGGGGTGTTCCAAGAGGACACGTGTGTGCCTGGGGGCCCTCCCACCACGGGCACAGACAGGAGCTGGCGGGAAGTCCTGGTGGCAGCGACAGCCGTGCAGCATTCAGGCAGGCAGACATGGGGGGAGGCCGTCCCCGGGGCTCTGAGTCTACCCCCGCCCCCGGGGCCAGGACCCCGTGAGGACCTGCGTGCTGACCGCACTGCGGGCGGACTGCGTGGACAGCTCCAGCCTCGTGAAGGGCCGTGCCCGTGCATGTACGTGTTCAGGAGCGCTGCGCTGGGGCTGCTGCGTCCAGAGGAAGGTCAGGAGCCACGGGGCATCCTCGTAGCACTGACGGCATTCTCGGGGAGGCTCCTGCCATGGGCGGAAAGGCCTGGCCTCCCACCCATGTGGCCTGCAGCCCACCCCCACGTGGCCTGCTAGCGTGGTTCAAGTCCCAGCCCACGCATCTTGAAAAACATGTCAGATGTAAGTGCTTGTGTGCCTCAAATCCCAACAGGATGGAGAAATGAAGGGTTTATTGTGTGCTCATGCCCCATTGGGGGTACTTTCTCTCCCTCTCTCTGTCTCTCTCTCTGCCCCTCTTTCTACAAATACACATGTCCTCTGGCAGTTTTTTAAAAAGCTAATTTTTCTACTTGATAACTAACAAATGGTTAAGTTAAATGTTGTTAATATACTTATTAGTGTATGAACTTGATGAATTTCTTTGGACACTTAAGAACATATGAGGGCCAACAGCCGCCCCCACGTGGCCTGCATCCCTGGGCCCTGCCAGGGGAGTGGGTGATGGCCAGCAGGGGCCTGGCCTGCCGGCCCCCGACAGGTGCGGCCAGTGGCTCATCGCTGCCTACCGGGCACTTCTCCAAGCTGTGCATGGCTTTGGGGCTGCTTAGAGGACACAGAAGGAAGTGGGCACGAGCAGCCCAGTCGGTCGGTTCCGGGCAGGAGCCGGACCACTACCGGGCCCTGATGGGCCATCCCGGCCCTCTGCTCCGACCCTGTGCCCCAGCCAACCGGCGTCCATGGACAAGCCGTCGTGCCCATCAGAGCGAATGGCCAGGGCAGTTTCTGAGCCGACCTGTCGGAAGCGCCTCGCTCGCCCTTGTGCACAAGCCTGGTCCCCAGTCGAGCAGCAGGAAGTCGCTGGCCAGTACCTGCGGCCCGACGCTGGGTTTCAGGGAGGGCTTGGCCCTCCCCAGCTGTCTCTCCCTGCCCTCCCTCCACTCCGAAGCCTGTGTCATTCTCAGCGCCGCGGCACCAGGGCTGAGAGGCTAGCACAACCCTGCCCTCTGCTCCCCTGGCTCAGGTCTCTGGTCTGGTCCAATGTCCTCCTCCGGGGCAGGTCATCAGCACGCAGCAGGCCTCTGGTTTGCTCCTGTCGCAGCTTCTGTGCTTAGCCCCTCGCCATGCGTGTAGTGAGCCGTGGTGCCTCTGATAGGCCCTTGGGCCTGTGGGGTTCCTCCAGGGCCCCGTAGCCTCTTGGGGGACAGGAGGGGCTCACCCCTGGGCTGGGGATCCAGGGCTTGAGGAGGCAGAGGGTGGCCCCAGGACACACCTGGGGACCCGTCACACTGGGCAGGCCAGCCCAGAGCCCGTCCCTGGTGAGCCCAGCAGGCAGGCCAGGGTGCCAGCGTTGGGGCGGGCGGGCAGTGCCGGCAGGCTTCTGGAGGCAACAGCCGGGGCCCGCTCGGGACTGCATGGCGGGGGCGGTCCCCAGGCGTGCCAACTTGGTCACCAATTCCCAGCTGCCCTGGAGGGCCCGGGGGCCAGCAGCTCCTGGAATCCTGAGAATGCCCTAGAGGCCCTGAGGGGCGCAGGCAGGAGCCGGGTCCTCCCAGCCCACGCCTGTCGTCAGTCACGTGGGCACTTCGGGACGACCGTGGCTGAGTAACAGGGCCGTGGCCCAGCACCGCGATGGACATAGCCTGGGAGACACTTGTCCCCACCCTCACGACCACTCAGCAGGCAGAGCAGGAGGGCCAGGCCACAGCCCTGACCACCACGAGGAGCGGTCAGACAGGCGCCAGCGCCCTAGGGGAGGACCCAGGGTGCGGCCATGCTTGGGGCCGTGTCTCTAAAGACCTCCTGACACCCCAGGGAGGCCAAGGGGCTGAGGAAGCCGGCCCACCCACGAGACCCCGTGGGAGAGGGCCCTGGGGGCAGTGGCGTGCTCGGCGGCGTGTGTTACAGGTAGGTCAGTGGGTGGGTATGAGCACGAGTATATCCATGTGTGTTTGTGTGTGCATGTGTGGGTGTGTTGAGGCTGCCTGTGTGGGTGTGCAAATGTGATGCATCTCCGTGTGGAGTGTGCACACGTGTGGGTGTGTGTAGTGTGCTTCAGTGTGCGTGTAGTATGTGCACATGTGAGTGTTTGTCATGAGTATATTGGGGTGTGTGGGTGTGGGTGTGCCTGTGTGGGTGTGCAGATGTGATGGGTGTGTGTGGTGTGTGCACACACGTGTGGGTGCGACTGTGCCTGTGTGGGTGTGCGGATGTGATGGGTGTGGGTGTGCAGATGTGAGGTGTGTGTGTGCGGTATGTGCACACGCGTGTGGGTGTGCAGATGTGAGGTGTGTGTGTGCGGTATGTGCACACGCGTGTGGGTGTGACTGTGCCTGTGTGGGTGTGCGGGTGTGATGGGTGTGGGTGTGTGAGGTGTGTGCACACGCGTGTGGGTGCGACTGTGCCTGTGTGGGTGTGCGGGTGTGATGGGTGTGGGTGTGTGAGGTGTGTGCACACGCGTGTGGGTGTGACTGTGCCTGTGTGGGTGTGTGGGTGTGATGGGTGTGTGTGCGGTGTGTGCACACGTGTGTGGGTGTGAGTGTGCCTGCGTGGGTGTGCAGATGTGAGGTGTGTGTGTGTGGTGTGTGCACACACCTATGGGTGTGTACATGCCTCCCTGGAGCCGAGATGGGCAGAGGCAGGTCTGGGGTGGGGGCCGTCCCTTGCTGATGGGACAGATGGCCCACCGCAGCCAGCGGCCTCCCCCTCCCGTGCTACAGGGTCTTGGGGCAAAGGCTCCCTGCAGGGCACTGTGAAGGAGGCAGGTGTGGGCTTCCTGCTTCCATAGGTGGCCAGAGTGGTGGGGACCTCGCTCTGAGCACCTTCTAAGGGACTCGCTCTGGCGGGGGCGGGACCACTGAGGTGCTTACGGGTCGCCCGACCTCTGTCCAGCCTCAGCCTCTGTACCCGGCCTGAGAGGGACACGCTTTCTGGCCCCAGCACCGCTGGTCGTGGGCCGGTGGGGGAGAGCAGCGAGGCTGCCCAGGCCCTCCGCAGCCCTGAGGAGGGAGAGTTGTCACATGTGCTGTGAGGGCCGACGCTGTGGACAGGCCTGGAAGGCCCCTGTGTCCTGTCTGTCCCAGGTGACCAGGGGCCAGGCCAACCCTGGGGGTAGGGCAAGAACAGCCACAGCTGGTAGAGCCACGGGAGTGGGTGCCAGACGCCCAGGGGTGCACCTCCTGGGGGAGCACCTGCCCTGAGCGTGAGGGGCTTGGGGGCTGTGGGTGGCCCCACACGGCTGGGCCGTGGGCCCGACAGCCCAGACATAGGCCTGTTCCCTGGTCCCAGCAAACCCCAGAGAGGCCAGAACATCCCCTGTCAGGCCGGGGCCGAGCGTCCTGGTGGGACAGGCACAGGCCAGCCTGTGTCAGCATGAAAAAGAAATTCTCTGGGGCTCAGACCCATGGAAACTAGGCCTTCCAGAGCAGCCCAGGAGAGCCACGGAGCCACGCTCCACGCCTATGGTAAAGCAGACTGGTCCCTCGAGCACCACGACCTGCACGTCCCTCCCGGGTCCGAGGTTAGACTGGGCTTCAGCTTGGCCTCCCGGCCCCCCCCTGCCACAGGCGTGGCCACACCCTCCCGGAGGCAGCTGCCCCAGGGGCGGGACGCGCCCCTCTGTCCGTGACCCACAGGAGCTCCTCGGCAGTTCAGGCGGGGCCTCGGCTGGGGACCCGGGCCACAGCCAAGCCCATCGTTTAAGGTGGACA
>NW_006159653.1:825478-828208 GCF_000334495.1 Tupaia belangeri chinensis | reverse complement strand
GGGGCCCTCGGCGGCCGCCCTGGGCCCCAGCCAAGCCCAGCGTTTAAGGTGCAGTCTGCGCCCCGACCGCAGTAATGCGCAGTGTTCGGGCTGAGGCCCCACAGAGCCGCCGCGGGGCCCTGGGCAGCCAGAGGCCAGCCCCCTCGCTTGGCGACTGCAGGGAGCGCGGGGTCTCTCCGGGTGACAGCTCGGAGGCCGTCACCTTTCTCAAGGTGTCCAGCGTCACGGCATTCTGCTGTGCCTGTGGCTACGTGGTTCCTCTGTGAGCCCTGTCCGTGTCTCCTCTGGGTCCCTCTAGGACGTCCTGGCCCGTGGCGCCCGTGCCACCCGTCACTGTCCCTCTGCAGCCACCGGGTCCTGGTCTCATCCCCGTCTTCCGGCTTTCCCTTCCCGGAACTACCGGGCATCCCTGGGCCCTCCTCGTCCCAGTGTCCTGGTCCTGGCTCCCTCCAGAGCCAGCTTAGCCGTGTGGGCACCAGGCCCTCACCTGTCCCTCCCAGCCACAGCCCTCCTCCCTCCGCCTGGGCTCCGGGCCCAGTCAGGGCCTCCCTCTCCCCCGAGAAAGCCTAGCCACTGTCTCCTTGCGGCATGGAGGAGCTTTCCAGAAGGGCTGGCCGGGGTGCAGCTTGGCCTCCATCCGGCAGGAGTGGCTGGCCAGCGGGGCGCGGCGGGGGCGGGACCAGAGCCCCTGGCTGGCGGCAGCTCAGACTCGGCCCTGCAGGTGGTGCTCATCGTCAGCGGGAACCTGAGCTTCCTCAACTGGCTCACCATGGTGCCCTGCCTGGCCTGCTTCGACGACGCTGCCCTGGGCCGCCTGCTACCGTCCACGCCAGGCGGCCTGAAGGACCGAGTCCACACCATCCAGGAGGAGGAGGCCTGCGGGGTCCGGCCGGCGCCCAGACGCGGTAGGTGGGGCCAGAGAGCCATATGCCCCCCACCCCGAACTCATGGCATGCTGGGGTGCCAGTGGGACCTGAGCACCCCAAGAACCAGGTCCTGCTCCTTCCCAGGGCCTGGGTCTCAGGACGAGGGGGGCCAGCCACACACCTCTCTCCCTCTCCTGACCCAGGTCCTGCGGTGCGGCGGGTGGTCAACCTGGCCCTGGGTGTCCTCGTGGCCTGGCTCAGTGTCCCTGTGGTCCTGAACTTGCTGAGCTCTAAGCAGGTCATGAACACCTCCTTCAGCCCCCTCCGAATCGTCAACACATACGGGGCCTTCGGCAGGTCAGGCTGGGGCCCTCGCCTTGGGGGGCTTTGACTTGTGGGGGCTCTTGACTCTCAGGGCCTTCTGGGGGCTCCTTGCCCTTGTGCCCTGAGCACCGTGTGGGCATCGAGTCCCAGATCCCTGACCAGCCTCGCTGACCTTTTCAGTCTGGGCAGCGTTGGCCCTCCTGTCTGCCCTGGGCCCAGTGACCCTGTCGGGAGGTCCCCTGCCCCACTCCTGCCCCCACAGGGCCAGTGGGGGCTAGCAGAGGAGGCAGACCTGCTGTTCCGGCCCAGAGGCCAGTGTGGAGGGGCTGGGGCAGGTGAAGGCCCCTGTGGCCCTCCCTGGGATGATGAGGCTGGGACCTGCTTCAGCCCAGAGAGCAGGAGCCCCTGACCCCCGGCCGGGCAGTCCCAGCCCTTGCCCCCTGCCTGTCCCCACTCATACTCACCCATGCTGGAGAGTTGAGGGCGCCCTGGAATCCACTGAGGGCCAGGGGCCCCACACCGCTGGCTCCAGGCAATAGAGCAGCCCTCTCTGAGACTCCCTCGTGGCCTTGAAGGCCCCACCACACTCCCTGGGAGCCCCACTTAGGAGAACCCAGTGCCTATGGCCCCCCAAGACGCTGCCTGACCCCTCAGGGTACCCTAACCATCCCAGAGGGCAAGGCGGGGCTCCCTGCCAGGAGAAGGCCCTAGGCACGGCCCGCCCTCCTGTCCACACCCTGGCCACTGGGCCATGGCCGAGCACTGAACCCACCTCTAAGTAACCCCAGACCCTGGGGGTGGGTTGCCGGGTTCTCCATGGGGAGCCAGTCGGGCGTGGACCACCAGGCCTCACTTGGCCTCCCATTAGCATCACGAGGGAACGGACAGAGGTGATCCTGCAGGGCACGACCAGCCCCAACGCCAGCGCCCCAGATGCCGTGTGGGAGGACTACGAGTTCAAGTGCAAGCCAGGGGACCCCCGGAGGCGGCCCTGCCTCATCACGCCCTACCACTACCGCCTTGACTGGCTCATGTGGTTCGCGGCCTTCCAGGTGAGCCACCTGCCCTGCCCTGGGTCCCTGGGTGCTGGAGACCGGTAGGCCACCGAGCTGCAGCCTCAGTGGGAAAGCACAGCCCCAAACAGCTGCCGGGGCCGGGAGACAGGATTCACCCGAGCGTGGCTGAGCCCATGGCACCCCAGCCCTCCTCTGCAGCTGGCACTGGGGAGGGCCATCCGAGAGCCCAGCCACGTGGCCCCGGGGCCCTGCCGTGGGCATGCGAGCACTGGCCTGGGGGCTTCTGTGTCAGAGGTGGGCCCAGGGCGTCGCTCCTGCTTCCACCCTCCCACGGAGCACAAGACAGCCGGGCCTTAGGAGGGCAGGTCCAGGCTGGCAGAGCTGGGAGGTCAGCGGGCACAGCCAGCCACAGCTGCGGCCAGCACTCTCCGGGGAGGCTGGGGCCTCCAGGCAAGGCCACGTGGCAGGCTGGTACAGCCGTCAGGCCCCGGCATGTGAATGTGACGCAGGCGGGCCCGCAGGGG
>NW_006159653.1:815285-825141 GCF_000334495.1 Tupaia belangeri chinensis | reverse complement strand
GCTGCCGGCAGGCCAGCCGGAGGGAGCGGAGAGCCAGCGAGGGCCAGGGCCACACTGGCCTGGGCCAGCCGCACCCGCCCGAACACCCGCCCTCTCCCCAGACCTACGAGCACAATGAGTGGATCATCCACCTGGCCGGCAAGCTCCTGGCCAACGACGCCGACGCCCTGTCCCTGCTAGCCCTGAACCCCTTCGCGGGCAGGCCCCCCCCCAGGTGAGACCCCTCCGAGCGCGGTCCTCTAGACCATGGCTTTGGGCTGCCTCTTGGGCTTGTCCCACAGGCCCAGGCTCTGTTCTGGGCCCAGCCAAGCCCACGCATGGCTCTGCAGCCCCCGCCTTCCCACACGCACAGCCCCGCCAGCCCTCCTGCAGGCAGGGGCCTCGGGAAGGGTCTGGGCCACTGAGGGGCCGAGCTTGGGCTGGCCTTCCCTCCCCGCCTGTCACAGGCAAGAGGGTCCACAGGGACAGGCTGCCGGGCCATCTGCACGCTCCCTGGGCAGGCGGGACCCTCCCGGTCAGGAGCCAGAGGTCTTAGGAAGGCCCTGCGGCAGGCCGAGAGCAGGCAGGCCCAGTGGGGGCTGCACTGGCAACACCGCCACCGTGCAGGGGTGGGGCCGGAGGGGGTGAGCGTGGGTCTCTGGCGGCGATGACAGGAGGGAGGGTGAGGGCTTGTGCAGCTCTCCAGACCCATCCGGGGACGAGGGTGCAGAGTGGGGCAGACGGGTCCTGGGGCCTGCCGGGCGGCAGGCTCAGGGGAGACGCCCTGTCGGAGCTGCGGCCACGGGAGAGCCCTGGGAGGAGGGGCTGGGACTCGGACAGTGAGGGCGGGGTGGGCTCTGAGGCACCGCGCAGACCACACGGACCTCCCAGGGACCGCAGAGCACGGCGCCCACCCTGGAGGCTCGCCAGGCCCAGGCTGCTAGGGTCAGGTCGCTCGCAGCCATCGGGCCACGTGGGAAGGGAGAGCCGGCACATGCCCTGGCCTCGGGGTTTCTGGAACCCTTTCTAGCCTATCCCACGTGGGACTGGCCGAACCTCAGGCCTTCCAGAGCACCACCCCCCTGGAGCACGAGCTCCCTGGGCACAGCACGGCCTCTGGCCCCCGTCCCCACCTTTCCATGCAACGCATGGCACCCAGGTGTCCTGGCCGTGAGGGGCCGGGCCCGCAGTCTGCCCCAAGTGGAGCCGCCCTTCTGGGCTCAGAGCGGGCTGCCACTGCCCTGTCTGCACCCACAGCTGGAGGCTGCGGCGAGGACCCAGCCAGGCCTGTCTGCTGTTCGTCCTTTCTCCTCCCGTAGGTCTTTAAACAGGACCTTTGTCTGCAGCCGGGCCCCTAGGCCCCGCAGCCTTCTGAGCCCCCTCAGCCCGCGACCAGGGTCCCCCCTCCGGTGGAAGCACAGAGGTGCTCCTCCTTGCCCCAGGGGGCCCCTAGAGAGCCAGGAGGCTCACCCCACCCTGCGGTGATGAGGAGCACCTGGCAGTGGCAGGGTGGGACAGCACGGTGGCAGAGGCCACCAGGACCATAGGTGAAAGGAGACCCAGCGCCTCCTTCGAGATTTCCGAAGGGCTCGGTTTGCATGTGAACATCACTCGTGCTGAGAACGGGAAGGGCGCAGCGGGCAAAGGCGGCGGAGCCGAGCCAGGGCTCTCACAGTGCCCCAGTGAGCAGCGACGCCAGACTCCACGGACACAAGGCTCGGCGCAGAGATGGTTTAAAAGAGGCAGGTTTACCCTGGAAAGTGCGGCCGTGGGACAAGGCGCTCACCCGTGGTCTCGGCGGGAATGCAGGGGCCGGCAGACTGAGCGGGACGCAGGAGACAGAGCACCCGTGGGGAAGGACCTGGCAGTGCAAGTGGCGGGGTGACCCCAAGTGGGGACACGCCAGGAGTCAGCCGAGTTCTAAAACCCGAAGACGGGAAGTGGGCGCGGCAGAGGGGAAACGCCTTGTCTGCTGGGGCCGGGAGGAGGCGGCATCCTCAGCGCCCCGCCCCGCAAGGTGCCCTAGCACGCGGGGACCAGGACCGGGACAGCCTGACGGGGGAGGAGCAGGAGCCTTGGTTTCCAAGGTAGTTGCCGCAAAGTAACAGCCAGCGAGTTCTCCAGACAGAAAGGAGATGTCAGCAGGACTTCGGAACTTTCTTTAGGGAGGAGGAAAGTGGAAATACGAATAAACACGGGGGCCGGCAGGTGGTACAGAGGCTAAGGCCCTGGACTCCCACGTGGCCGACCATAGTTTGAGTCCCGGACCTGGACGCTTGAAAATGACATCGAGTGCGTGTGCGTGCGTGCCCAGATCCCGAGAGGAGAATGGAGAAGGGCTCGCAGCGCTACTGACAAATCAAAACGTGATTCTAAAACATGCACGTAACCCGGATGGAGGTGTGGGGAGGGAGGGTTTAAAAGAAAGCAAATGGAAAGGAGGAGGGAGCCGGACGGCGTCCCACGGTCAACCTAAGTAGTCTGAATACGGCTCAAAGGTCGAGGTGGCAGAGCTGGTTTAAAATCATGACCTACCGTGATGCAATCCGTAAGAATTTCTCTTCAAACATGGCGCTGTGGGCAGGTCGGAAGCGAAAGGATGCAGAAAAGACGCCTAAGTAAATACCGAGGGAGGGAAGCGGGGCGGGGCTGACCTCGGTGCGCACCGATGCATCAGTGTCCCGGGACAGGCTCAGGGGGCCACCTCGCACATGAGCAGACAGAGCTGAAGGCGAGGTCACAGAAGCATGGCTGGCAAGGTCACCTCCACAGCCCTGGCCACGACGCCTGAGCGAGTGGACGCAGCAGCGGGCACAGCCTGGCGAGCGGCCCAGGACACGCGGCGCTGGCTGAGTGAAGGGGCTGCGGCTGAGCCGTGCGGAGAGGGACAGCATGGAAGGCCTACGTTAGGAAAGAGAAGCCCTTGGGCACCGGCAGGTGGCGTGGTAGTTAAGGGCACTGGACTCCCACATGCCGAGTGAGGTTCAAGTCCCGGACCTGGCAGCTTGCTTTCTCTCTCTCTCTCTCTCTCTCTCTCTCGCGCGCGCGCGCGCGAACGCATGCTCTCACTCTCGCTCTGTCCTTCTCTAGTTACATTAAAAATAAGTAAATAAAGTTAAATAAAATAATTATTTTTAAAGAGGAAAGAGAAGCCCTTGGGCTGGTAATTGATGCTCAAGTTGACTTCAAGAACCAGAAAAAGAAATGAAGCCCAAAGCAGGGAGGACATAGTATGGGCAGAAACTAAAACTGAGAACACAATAGAGAAACCGTGAGACAGAGAGGCAGTTCTTCGAAAGTGCAGTCGGCCAAAGGAGAAGACAGGCCAGCCCCATAGCCTGGTGGTCACGGCAGCTGGGCCCACGCGGCTGGCCACACGACTCGAGGCGTGTGCAGCGTGGAAAGCACCCGGGCATGGTGAGCGCTTGCCCGGATCCCAGAGGGTAGGCGGAGGGGAGCCTGCTGCGGGATGCCCGCGCGGGGCCTCTCCCCTTCCTCGCTGGCTCTGGTCAGCACCCGCCCCCTCCAGCAACCAGTCATGGGACCAAGACAGGAAACGAGATTGCACGGCGGCACTGCACACCTGCAGAGGAGGCACGCATTTACGACTGGGTGCTGTAGATCTCTGAAAGGCCAGCGTGCCCCGCCTGGAATGAAGTAGTCCAGGCCCAGAGCCCTGTGAGCGTTGAAGACATTGGAATGTAACTTAAAACGCCCAAGACGAGCCGTCCGAGCCCAGGCAGTGTCTCTGGAGAATCCCTCCTGTGTTTAAAGAAGAGTTAACACTTACCTACTCAGTCCCTTCCAGAAAACAAAGAGAGGGAAGCAGTTCAGATTACTCCATGAAGCTAATGTCACCTGAGTCACACAAAGACATACAGAAAGAGGAGAGTTAGAAACCAGTGTCCCTCATGTACAGGCAAAACTTTTAACAAACTATTAGTGCGTAGAGTTCAGTTATGTGTAAAAGGAATCACACTCCACTGCCGAGTAAGGCGTGCGCAGGGCTGCAGGCGGGGCCGTATTTGAAGGCCGCTCGCTACGCCCCACCGTGGGACCAGCCGACAAAGAACACTGGCGGGACGGGACCGCGGAGGGCGCAGTTACGTCTCAGACTCCCGCGCAGGCGCCCGCAGCTCGTTCCAGACCCCGCGGCCTAAAAAGCTCATGCCGGGTACATGTGTGTGCATGCTCAAAATCCTGAGGAGACGAGACGGGACTGTGGTGTGGACAACCCCTGGGGGTGAGTTCTCACTTTCTGTCTCTCTGGCAACGCACACGCCCTATAGCAAAAATCTCTTTCTGAAAGAAGAAGAAGGAGAAGGAGAAGGAGAAGAAGAAGAAGAAGAAGAAGAAGAAGAGGAGGAAGAAGAAAGCTCACGGGCGGACGTCAGCGGCTGCAGAAAAGCACTTGGCAGAGTTAATATCCGCATATGCTGAGGCTCAGGAGGGCACTGTCTACCGGAGGCCTGCGGCCCACACTGTGCTGAGTGGTGGAAGGCTGCACCCCCTCCCGCATGGCCGGCCCTGCACCGTGCTGTACCGCCTCTGCTGCGAGGCGCGGGGGCCAGGGGGGCCGAGGTCCGTGGGGAAGAAAACCACCTGTTTGGCAGCTGACACGGTCACGTCGGGAGTCCCGCGTATCCTGTGTGGCTAACAAGTAGGTTCCGCCACGTCTGAGGACGCAGACCAACCCGCGATGTACCGTCTGCACACACAACGCCAACTCGCCGGCTTCGGGCGGCCCCCGTCGGTGGCGGCGAAGGCCAGCCTCCCCAGCGAGCTCTGCCTGGCAGCTCCTCGGGCCTCACTGCGCTGACCTCTGCCTGCTCCACTGGCCCCCAGCCCCTGTCGGTGCCGCTCATGCAGGGGCCACCTGTAGTCGCCCTGCCTAGCCACGCCCCCACACCAGCGACCAGGTGAGGGTGCCCCTCACCCTCCTGACTTGGGCACCAGCTGTGGACATTGGCCTGGTGGACAGCTCGTGTGGCCCCTGCAGCTCTCGCAGAGCCCGCCCGCTCCCTCCTGGGCCACACGACCTGGGAGCCGGCCCTGCTGTGCTCTCAGGCTTGGAGTCACTCTGGGCGCGGGTCAGCCTGAGCATCTGCTTGTGCTGGGGCGGCCCCAGTAGCCCCTTCATCTGGGGCCTGGGCTCAGGAGGCAGAGGCGGGAGGGTTCGAAGATGTCGGGGCAAGAGGGGCTGCGGGTCCCAGGAGCACCTGACCTGGACCCAGGGCGTGCACCTGGCCCTTCGAGCAGCCACAGCCCCTCAGGCCCGAGCCCCTGGGGACAAGCAGGGTCCCAAGCGGCTGCAGGCTGACCTGTCCCCACAGGTGGGTCCGCGGAGAGCACTACAGGTACAAGTTCAGCCGCCCCGGGGGCCAGCGCGCCGCGGAAGGCCAGTGGTGGGTGCGGAAGAGGATCGGCCCCTACTTCCCCCCGCTCAGCCTGGAGGATCTGAGGACCTACTTCAGGTCCAGGGGCTGGCCGCTCCCCGAGCCCGTGTAGACGTGCACCTGCAATAAAGACCTGGAGGACCAGCCCTGCCTGCGTGGAGTCTCGGCCCCACGGAGAGACGAGGTGAGGGGACAGCCCGGGCAGGACGTGGGGCTGTGCTGTCCCACGCCCAGGGGCTCGTGGGTCCTCCTGCCTATGCCCTGGCTTCTATCTTGGCCAGGACACCCTTGCCCCCACCTGCCTCTGGCCTCCCAGGGAGCTGTGGTCCCCACCAGGCCTCTCTCCCCTCCCGCCACTCCCCACCCTTGGGGCCCACGGCCCATGGTCCAGACAGGGCCCTCGCTTGGACAACTCAGCTGAGCCGTGGCCGTGGCCTGTCCTGGGCCTCCCTGGCCATGGGCGGCTGGCATTGACCCTCCTCAGCTTGCCCACCCGCGGCCATGTGTCCACCACGTGGTTGAGCAGCTCCAAGCCTCCCTGCCCTCCACTGCTGAGCGCCCTCACCCGGGGTGGGCGTCAGGGCGTCTTCACCCATCCCAGAGCCCACCCGTCCCACATGCACACGCCTGAGCTCATGCTCACATGGCGACCCACGTGAGCTACCCGTGTGCGCACGCCCCTGCAGGTGGCCTATTTGCCCTGTCCCCAGACCACAAGCAGCTGTGAGGTGTGGGCTCCTCAGGAGCCACCGCCCCAGCCCCCAGCAAGCGCAGCCCTCCCCTCCCCGCCCCAGGCTACAGAGGCAAGGCACCCCGGTCGCTCCTGCAGGGCTGAGGTCCCTCCCCACCCCGGCTGTCCTGGGCCCCTCGGGCCTGCCTGCAAAGCACAGGCCCTAGAGAAGACAGGAGCTGCTGAAGGCCCTCGGGTGGCCCCCTCTTCCCCCAAGCCAGGCAGGACAAGGGGCGTGCCCGCCCCCTCCATCCGACCATCCACTGCCAGGCCACACCGTGGAGGGCTCCAGAGGGAACGAGGTGGTGCACACCACGGAGGCACCAGGGTGAGCTCACGCGTGGTCTGTGCACAGCCCACCGGGGCATCCTGCCCAAGTGCAGACAGAGAGACCGTGTTCTGGCTCCAGGGACAGAGCTCCTGTGTCTTCAGGGACACACGGCCTCACAGGGCCAGTGGAGCCAGCAAGTCTGCCCGCAGCAGCCGGGAGTGACAGCTTCCGGCGGCCGGCCCCACCCCTCGCTCTGGTGGGTGGGGCAGAGCCACAAGGACACTTGGGCAGCTCAGGCAGCAGCAGGCCTCACGGTAACACCAACGGCCCTTTACCAGCGGTGCTCCTGCCAGGCCTCTGCACGGCAGGGGAGACCTAGGCCAGGACCCGGCCGCCAGCCTCTCCAGGAGGGACTCAGCACCCCACCGTGACCCTGCCCTAGCCGCGGACCCCTTCTCCCGGGACCTCAGGGTGGGGCTGCAGGTTCCAGGAGAGGTAGGGAAGAGCTGGACAGCGGCAGGAAGGGGCATGGGCCCCCAAGTGCAGCCACGGGGCTCCCAGCTCAGAGACGCCCAGGAACCGGGCAGCCCCTGCCATCACCCGCCAGGGCTGGGCAGGAGGGAAGAGTGGAGTTCCAGCAGAGCCTCCGGAGGGGCTGCCCGCTCTGCTCCAAGGCCGCCAATCTTTCTGAGAGGACAGCCACATGAAGGTAGCCAGGGGCCCTTTTTGGTTGGCTGGTTGGTTTTTTTAAGTTTATTGTTATTTTTTTAAATCTGATCAGAGAAAGAGACACAGAGAGAGTGAGAAGGAGGGAAGGGGAGAAAGCCAGTTGCCAGGTCTGGGACTCGAACCTGGGTCACCCGCCATGCCACCTGCCCGCCCTGGTTTGTTTAAGTACCAGAGGGTGAGTGTGCTTGAGAGAAAGTACCCCAGTGGGGTGCAGCCATGCCGCGGCCCCCTCTCCCCTCCTTCCTGTTGGGGTCTGGGACACCCACGTGCACCCAGCATGCTTTTCAAGCCACCAGGGCCAGTATCCAAACCACGGCCGGGCCCTGGGGGCCAGCTTCCTTAGCCAGTAGACTGTGGGGCCGGCCCGTAACGCTTTTGTGAAGATAGGACTTTCTGGGGCCAGCAAGTGCCAAGGGGGCTAAGGCGCTGGACTTCACGTGGCCAACTTTGCGGTCAAGGTGCTGGGCTCCTTAACCGTGGTCAGCTGTGGCTGAGCACGGTTCAAGTCCCAGACCCAGTGGCTTGAAACTCACCCCAGGCCCTTGTGCGTGCATACCCAAAATCCCAAGAGGAAAATTATGGCCAAGGGATTGCGGTGCGGCCGTTCGAATCCCCAGGGGTGGAGGACACTGTCTTGCTGTCTCTCCGGCACGTGCATGCGTCCTGTAACAAAAAAGCTCTTTAAGAGATTTTTGCTATAGTGTGCCTGTGCCTGCCAGAGGGACAGCGAGCGAGGAATCACCCCGTCCCGGGGTGGCCACACTGCAGTCCCTTCTCCTCTATCCTCCTTGGGATCTTGGGTATACAACACATGCGTGCCCAGTGTGAGGTGTTTTTTTTTTTTTCTTTTTTTGGAGAGGTTTTTGCTATAGGACGCGTGCGCTCACCAGACAGTCAGAGAGACAGAAAGCGAGAAATCACCCCCTGGGGGGATGGCCACGCCACAATCTCTTCTCCTCCATTCTCCTCTCGGGATCCTGGGCACGCAAGCACATGCACCTGGCGTTGAGTTTAAGCCATCAGTCCGGGACTCGAACCATGGTCGACTACGTGGGAGTCCAGCGACATAGCCATTACGTTAACTGCTAGTCCCCGCGCTCAGTGTGAGTTTTAAGCCACCGGATCCAGGACTCGAACCACAGTCAACTACGTGGGAATCCATTATGCCTTCTACTGGTCCCAAAAACTCTCAAAAGAAAAGAAGGAAAAACACTGCAGGTGCGTGTGCGTGTGCGCCGGCACCCTGAAAGGAGAGGGGAGGGGAGAGGAGGGGAAGGGGGTCGTGCACAGCCGCCCCAGGGCGAGTCCCCACTCCGTCTCACTGCCCCTCCAGTTGGTGTACGTGCCCTGTAGCAAAACTGAAATAGGTGCGCGTCCACACACACGGCTCTTTCTCACGAGTGGATGAGAAGGCAGCACAGCGGCCACGCAGCTGGGTACTCGCAGCCCTCCCACCACACCACGGCACGGGGCCTGCCTGGCCAGGCTGGCGGGCCAACAGGCTGGAGCCCCCGAACGGCTCAGCACACCGTGTGCAGGAGGTGGTGGCTCGGCCACCTCTAATTCCAGAACATTCCTCCACCAGGCAGTCCGCCTCCCGGCCTCTGGTGCCCACGAGCCACGCTGCGTGTGCTTGCCTGCTCACGGAGTCACATGGCATGTGGCCGTGGCCTTGAGGCCCAGCCTCAGTGATGCATGGACACATTGGGCACTCCCGGGGACAAGTGCCATGCCGTCACGGGGATGGCCACGCTGTGGCCGCCTGTTGTCACTCACGACTTCTGAAGTATCTAAAAGTGTCTGTGAGAGGCCTGGTGACCTTTCTGGGGATCCCTGGCTGGGACACAGGAGAGGTCAGCGAGGGGAGGGGACAGGCCCCTCTCGGCCCGGGAACAGTGGGGAGGCGAGGCCGGGCTGCCCAGGGATGAGTGGGCGGAAGTGTGGGAGGGCGGCTGAGCATGGGCAGCAGTCAGGCTGGGTGCGGGCGGCCCTCGCCCCCTCCCTGGAGGGGCCCTTTCTCGCTGCCCTGTGCTCGCCCACTCCCGAAGGTACCCGTTCAACAGTGACCACTCGCCAGGCGCATCCGGCAGTGCTGCCCTGGGGACCCAGTGTCCCCAGCTCGGACTCAGGACCCTGCCATGTCACCCGTGCACTGATCAGCAGTGGGAGGTGCCCTGCCCCATCCCACGGGCATCCTCCTGGTGACAGGCTCTCCTACAGGCTCAGCATCCAGGGAGCTGCTGCCCGGCGGCACCCCGGGCACAGGGAGGTCGGCCCTGACATGCAGCCTGTGTTCCCCGTGTCCTGGCAGTGGCTGCCAGCCCGGGCAGGGTCCTGGGGCGCAGCTGTCCCCACGCATGGGCCAAAAGTGCCCTCAGTCCCTCCTCAGCCTGCCCTGAGTAGGGGCACACCCGGTGTGGAAGGCCGGACTCTACGGGCTTCAGGGGCCACAGCGAGTGGGGGTGGTGGTGGTCGGTGGACCCAGGGACTCCAGAACCCTCACGTCTGGCCCGGGATGCCCTGCCTGCCTCAGGATGTGCCTGAGCTCAGCTGGGTGTGGTCACTGTGGGTCCTCCTGAGCAGCTTGCCCCAGGCATGTCACCGTGGCCGGAGACCTGGGGGGCTGGAGTGAAGCTCACAGGCCTCTGTGCTCTGACCGTGTCGGACCCCACCAGCCCTGCCCCGCAGCCCCCACACCAGATCCCAGGGGGCCCCCAGCCCCATTGCTCCTTAGAGAATGGCCCCACGCCA
>NW_006159653.1:811154-814412 GCF_000334495.1 Tupaia belangeri chinensis | reverse complement strand
TCCAGCCTGTGTTCCCCGTGTCCTGGCAGTGGCTGCCAGCCCGGGCAGGGTCCTGGGGCGCAGCTGTCCCCACGCATGGGCCAAAAGTGCCCTCAGTCCCTCCTCAGCCTGCCCTGAGTAGGGGCACACCCGGTGTGGAAGGCCGGACTCTACGGGCTTCAGGGGCCACAGCGAGTGGGGGTGGTGGTGGTCGGTGGACCCAGGGACTCCAGAACCCTCACGTCTGGCCCGGGATGCCCTGCCTGCCTCAGGATGTGCCTGAGCTCAGCTGGGTGTGGTCACTGTGGGTCCTCCTGAGCAGCTTGCCCCAGGCATGTCACCGTGGCCGGAGACCTGGGGGGCTGGAGTGAAGCTCACAGGCCTCTGTGCTCTGACCGTGTCGGACCCCACCAGCCCTGCCCCGCAGCCCCCACACCAGATCCCAGGGGGCCCCCAGCCCCATTGCTCCTTAGAGAATGGCCCCAAGCCATACCCTTTCCCAGCGCTGCCACTGCTGGTGCCCAGCTAGGGGGTCCACTGAGCCGCCGCCTCGTGTGCGAAGGTAGAGTGCTATCTGTCACCCTAGCCTCACCTCTGCCATGGCCACAGCCTCTATACTCCCCCACACCAGGCTGACTCCTGGTCAGGCTGCAGGTGGGGATCGCAGCCTGGCCCCAGCACAGTGGCATTTGACACAGACTGCAGGCTGAGATTCCAGCGAGACAGCCCTAGAGAAGCTTCTGGTACAAGGCGGGAAAGGGCTTGGGCCTGGCGGGACCTGAAGCAGATGAGGCACTTGGCCCTTTACCGCCAAGCACAGAGGGCTTGGTGGCACAGGCGGGGGTGGGGACAGGATGGCCCACCACGCACAAGTCAGATGTGACCGGGCGATGGCAGCCTCTGCCCTCTGCCACCGAGGGGCATCCTGACCTCGAAGTTGTCCTTCAAACACCAACTTGTGATAAGCTAGCCTACTCCAGAAGCCTTCACCCAGATGCTGGACAGGACACAAGCAAAAGTGGGGGTTCTCCAGTGCAAGAAGGGAAGGGGCATTCAGGGCTGCAGGGCACTCCCAGGCAGCTAGGAGGAGGTGTTTTGTCCTGATGATGCAGAGACCCACAACAAAGACCTTGGCACAGAACCAGGACCCTTCGGGGCCCAACATTGGAGAACAAAATCAGTGAAACCACCCAGTCTGGGTCTTTGACGTCAGTTTTCCCAACATCGAGGAGTGGGGAGACATCACTACAGACCCTGTGCATGCTGAAAAGCTAACAATCTTATGAACGGATTATTCTGGTAGGTCTGACATCCTAGATTAACTTTCCAAAGATCCCAGGAAAGAGCCCACTTACTGAAAGTAAATAGCCTAGCCCTAACAGAGGCCATCGAGAGAAAAGCCCAAGCTGTCCCACAGCGACCAAAGGTGGCCATCGTTTAAAATTCCCACGAGATGTCTTTGCTGGTGAGTTCTGTTTTACAGCTAAGAAGCAAATTGTATCCTACCCAGGCGCTTCCAGGGTTTTTTTTCAGCTGGCCAGAGCGTAAAGCGGGCTGGCTGCTCTGGGAGGCCTAGACGTGTGCGGCCCCACGGCCCCATCATTTCACACGTGGGTGTCGGCACCAGGAAACGGCTCGGAGGCCGGGGAGCAACAGTTTACTCACACAGTCTTCCTGAAGTTCGTGGAAAATGAGTATGATGAAAACTATGTGGATTCGAATCTTTTTACACTAAAATAAGCCTATACTTTAATACCATTTTCTGCACATTTTTAAAAGTGCCCTTGGGAACCAGCAGTTAGCGTAATGGCTGTGTCGCTGGACTCCCACGTAGTCGACCATGGTTCGTGTCCCGGACCCGGTGGCTTAAAACTCACGTCGGGTGCGTGTGTGTGCATGCCCAGGATCCCGAGAGGAGAATGGAGGAGAAGAGATTGCGGCGTGACCATCCCCCCTGGGGGGTGATTTCCCGCTTTCTGTCTCTCTGTCTCTCTCTCTGGCGAGCGCACACGCCCTACAGTGAAAATCTCTCCAAAAAAAAAAAAGTGCCTTGTAATAGCCAGAAGACTGGGGCCAACCCAAGGCTCATCGCAGGAGAGTGAATGAGCCCGATCCGGGGTACCCATGCAACAAGCCCCCCGTACAGTAGGCAGATGAAGTCATCAGAACCTCAGAGACATTATGTCAGTCAGCTAAAGGACACAGGGACGAGTCCACACCGTGCGACCCATTTCCAAGGCTCCAAGGCGTTCCAGAGAGGAAGAAAGTCTCTAGTGGCAGAAAACCGGCCATGGGTAGCCGGGGCCAGCCCCGCAGCTGAGCAGAGACTATGGGGGCCAAGTCTTCCCGGGGGGGGGCAGCTTCCTGTCGGTGTGCACGCCTGTCAGCGCTGACAGGCCACGAGGGTAGCTGTGTGTGAAGCAGAGCCGGCTCTGGGTAAAGCCCCGCGTGTAGTGCTTTGAGTTTTCTTTTTGAAAATTATTTTACTTAAAAAGTTTAATTTGCCCAGAGATAGGAAGAATGTGAGAAAGCAAGCTTCCAGGTCCAGGACTCGAACAGTGGCCAGCCACGTGGGGGTCCAGCCCCTTAATCACCATTGCACCTGCTGGTCCCACTGTGCTTTGAGTTTTCATGCTGGGTACCCCGCCGTGCCTCGTTGACGACAGTCAGCTCTGCCCAAGTGGTGCTCCTGAAACAGCCCTAACCCCGCTGCATGAGGATGAGGCCCAGTGTCCGGAATGCCGGTGAGGGTGTGGGTGGCTGTCAGCCGCGGTGGGGGCCCAGGACCAGCAGTGCCTTACCCAGGTGCAGGCACTGGGTGGATGGGTGTCCCAGGAGAACCCCGGACTCAGACCACTGCCCTATCCGGGGCTCGGGGCACGTCCCCGTCATGGGAACGCCCGGCTGCGTGGAAGGAGCTGGCAGCAGCGGATGGCTGCGCTCAGCTCCGCTGGTCTGCAGCTCCGTCTCGCTCGCTGCATGTTTGGGGACTGACGGGTCCCAGCTCTCCTCGACCCGGTGTTAGTTACCCTCATGGTTACCTGAAAGTCTTAGGAGCTGGCAGGTGGCGTGGTGGTCCCCACACTGCTTTCTCACCTCTTCCTGTTTCTCTGGGGAATGCACATGCCCTATAGCAAATTTTAAAATAACGATAATAATAACATCGATACATAAAAAAGGGCGTGTCCTGAGCTTGCACTCACGTGTTAACGTAAGCGATGACATTCGGAAGACGGAGTCTGCCTCTAGCATGTTTGTTATAAAGAGCATCCCGGTGGG
>NW_006159653.1:806049-811099 GCF_000334495.1 Tupaia belangeri chinensis | reverse complement strand
AGGAAGTCTGAGAAAATTCCAGCCGGATCCCATGTGGCTGACAGTGCTGGTTCGAGTCCCAGGCCTGGTGGCTTCAAAAGCATGCCGGGAGCATGTGCATGTGTGCCAGAAATCCCGAGGATGGAGGAAGAGGACTGCAGGGGCCGTCTCCCCTCGGGGTGATTGCTCACTTCCCCTCTCTCCCCCTGGCACGCATGCCCTACAGAGAACTGAAAAGCAAAGCAAAGTGTCTGCTTTGTCCACGGTGACCGACTTGCTCACCCCACTTACCTTGTTTATATGGATTGCACCTCCCGCTGGTCTGCATCCTCCCACAAGGGCTCCCGTGGCAGCACTGACCTGGCCCTTCCCGGGGGTCTCTCCGCTGTGCACTGCCGGCCTCTGGGCCCTCGTTGGTGAAGTTGGCGTCTGAGCCCAGGGCACCATGGCGTAGGTGGGCACAGGGCAGCCCCACAACGTCTTGCACCGACAACAGCCGGACAGGCCCCCTCCTGTCCAGGGTGCCCCGTTTCAGGGGCCAGCAAGGCCAGGGAGGGAGTGGCCCCATGGGAGGGGCCCATACCCGTCCTTTTCCCAGGGTGGAGGGACTCCCGGGTGTCCTCAGGGAAGGTCACCCAGCCGCCCTGGCTGCACCTGGGCCAACCCCAGTGCCAGCTCTGCAGCTGGGCGGCTGGCGGGCTCGCATTTGCACCTCAATGGCCCGATTGATAGTTAAGGAGCCAGCTGTCAGCCCGGGGGGTGGGCGCTCCTCCCTTTAACAGCAGGCTCTGGCCCTGAGCAGGCCGGCCGGCCTCCCACACACATGCTCACGGCCCTACGTGAGAGCACGTGGACCCTGAGCAGAGGCCCTGTCCCTCCGCCTGTCCACCTGCCCGGGCATCTCCCATGCTGCAGAGCCAGACAGCACAGCCCAGAGGCCGGAGCCACCCTCGGAGACGAGCCCTGCCAGCCACTGCCAGCCCCCTGGGGACACCTCTGTGGCTGCCTTCCGCCCTGTCTCTCCACTGTGATTCTTGGGACAGGCCTCTCTTGCTGTCGCCTCGCTTGGTCATCGGTGCCAGCAGGGAGATCTGAGAGTGGCCTTGCCCCCAGAGCGATGCCACCGCCGTGGGCAGAAAAGCATCTCCAAAACTCACAGCCACCCAGAGCCTCATGACGTGGCGATGGGCCTTTGCAGGTGTGCGTGGGGTCAGCTCTCCAGGTCAGCCTGGGTCACGATGGGCCTAAGCCAACGGACACGCCCCTCCAGAGCGGGCAGGAGGCACACACGGGAAGGGCTGAAGATGACGGCGCTGGTGCAGCCGCAGCCCATGGGCGCCTGGCGACACCAGGAGCGTGAGAGCAGGGGTCCTGAGCCTGTGGACACAGGGAGGCAGCCGCAGGGCCCTTGCCCGCCCTCGGCCTCCGTGGGGCAGCAGCCCAGGTCAGAACCCACAGCCCAGGCCCACACCTGACGCCAGAGGGCCCACAAGCCTCTCCTTCCTGGAGGCAACACTGAGGGGACCAGCAGATGGCGTGGTGGTTAAGGTGCAGGACTCCCACATGGCCAACCATGGTTCGAGTCCCTGACCTGGTGGCTTGCTTCTTCACTTTCCTTCTCTCTTTCTCTGTGTCTCTCTCTGGTCAAATTTAAATGAATGAATGAGTAGAATTAAACAAATCATTCTTTAAAAAGAGAGGGGAGACTATCCATGCCGCGTGTGCCCCCTCGGTCCTGCGGGCTGCAGTCCAGACGCCTCGGTGGAGCCTCCACCCCTCCCAAGCTGAGGGACAGCCCCCGGGGACACGGCAGAGGAGCAGGGTGCTGGCCCAGGTCTGGGCGTCTAGAGGGTGGGCAGGCCAGGAGGTGGGGCCTGGCCACCCATCATGGACACGCATTCTGCAGGGACCTGAGGGAACGTCACAGGAGCAGCAGGCAGGCGGCCCGGGCAGGCAGCCGGTGCTTCCCGAAGAGCAGAGACCCAGCGTTCCCTGGGCGGGCAGGTGAGGAGGATGGCAAGAGGCACCCAGGGGCTCCTGGTGCTGAGGACAGAGCCTGCGCACACATGCACGGGCACACGCGTGCACTCACACGCAGCTGTAGGGCAATGCACGTCTCCCCGGGAGGTACATTCCCACTGACCGTGTGGACAGGATACCTGGACCTGCCCCTCGGCCACAGCACGTCCCACCCCTGCCACGGCCCTGAGCCACCAGACACCTGCCAGGGGCACCTGAGCTCAAGCCCCCACTCACACCCAGCCTCCGGCCTCCAGCCTCCGCAGAGGTGAGGCCCCAGGCCTTTCCCGTAAAGGTGGAGGTTTAGCCAGAGTCCCTGGGATGGGCCCAGAAGGGATGCTCTTGCAGACCGACATGTCTAACAGAAGACCTGGCCTCCCAGGGGCCAGGGCCCTGTCTGTGGTGTCCCTGCCACCCCATGTCACTCTGCCCAGTGCCACCACCCCTCGGGAGGGCGCTGCCCAGCCACGGATCCCCTGCCCCTCGTGCAGTGCTGTAGCAGGACCTGTGCCGGGCCACGCTCAGCTCAGATGTGCCCCAGCCAGCCCCATGGCAGGTGGCCGATCTGAGTACTTGGGACAGCAGGCTAACGTACTGTCATCCTCGAGGCTCCTGGGAGCAGTAAAGCCCGGAGGACCTCCAGGAGGTGACGATCTGAAGGGCTGCTCACTAGTATTTCCCCCTCAACCCCCAGCAAGCTCTCTCGGCTACCCGGATGACCAGGCACCTCTTTCCTCTGCCCTGATTAAAGAGAGACACTGGGGCCCTCAGACCTGCCGGGGTCTACCTTCTGGGGCTCCCAGGCTCGGCCCGTGGGCAGCTCTGGGGCATGGCCGTCCCCCAGGGCAGGCTAGCAGAGCCACAGCTCTGGGCGAGGGAGAGGCCCAGCCACTCTGACCCGCGAGTGGGGCACCGGCCAGGCGAGGGTTAAACCTTCGTGGTGTCTCCCACCCCCAGGACCCTGGGGACAGCTGGTCTGTCACCTGTCAGGGCTCAGGCACTGCAGCTGTGCCAGGCCTCTGCGCCCACCCCGTGCTGGGAGTTCCAATCTGCCACGCTGCCAGTAGAGCCAGCGCCAGGCCTGGGGGCGTGGGCCCGGACGCCGCGCCAGCCGAGCCGAGGTCCCGGGGCGCTGAAGGGCTAGCTCAGCACGAGTGTGCAGGCAAGCCCACGCCACGCCGGTGGCCACAGTCCAGCCCTCTAGTGGATATGGGATCCTCACCACACCACAGCCACGAGAGGGTCCCAGCAGGTGACAGGCCGGCACTGCCAGTTCAGTCCCCACGCCGCCCGTGAGGAGAGCACGGGGCACTGAGGGTCACCGGAGGGACGCGCCCTGTCCACTGCCCGGCCCATGGCCTGCAGCCCCACCCCTGAGCCAAGAACGGCGAGTCCCCCCGTGGGCAGCAGGGCTGCTGTCCTCACCTTCATAGGGTTGTGGGTCCCCCGGGCCAGGAAGGGAGCACCCATTCGCCCCGACGGGTAAAGCCAGAGGGTGAGTGACCCTCAACATGAGGCCTCGGTGACAGGCGGGCCCTGAATCCCTGGCCGGTGTCCTTACCGGGAGACAGAGGACGGGGCCACAGCCAGGGACACTGAGCCGCCGGCACCGGCCAAGGCAGGTGGGAGCCCCCGGAGCCCCGGACACATGGCCACCGCCCTGGGCGTCTGGCTTGCGGCCTCGACAGCGAGGACATGTCTCTGCAGCGCTGAGGGCCCAGGACCTGCCGAGCCGGGACGGGCAGACTGGCGAGGCCCCACGGGGTGCCCCCACGTCTCGCATGGGCACACGCGTGTGCACACACTCTATCACGAGACTCACAAGGGGACATTCGGCTTCGGCCTGGGGGTCACGCAGCGCCAGGCCTGGACTGTAGTCCCTGCCATGCAGAGACTCGGTGACATGGAAGAGACCGACTGGGCCCTCGAGAGTCACAGGTGACCAAAACTCGCCCGCACGCGCCGGACCTGAATGGGTCTGTGGAAGGGACGGCTCTGCCAGCCAACGCCACCGAGCTCCCCGGCCGACCCCCGAAGGGGGAAATGCGGGCACCCCGTCCGCCTCGGGGCCAGCATTACTCGGGCGGCGACACAGGAGCCGGAAGGGGACGAGACCCCTGAGTGGTCCCCTCAGGGACGACGGAAAGCTGCCCCCGACACATCAGTCAGCACGCGCCCCGCACGAAGTAAAAAGAAAAAGAAAGCAGAAGGCGGCGCCATGAATAACGGGGCGACCACGAGGAGCAGACGCCGCCACGTGGCCGACCGCTGGCCCAGGCCTGGGGGCTGGGAAGGCCGTGTGACAGGACCCTGTGGGCCTGCGTCCCCCTGCACATGAATAAAATACAAGGTTTCTTTTAAAAGCAGACGGAAGAGCATCCGTGGACACTTCTTGTACTATTAACAGTCGTGGGTGCATGAGAGAAATACAACTAACGGTCAATACGAAGCAAGCTCATCAGCGCCCCTCCATGCCCTACGGCGCGGCCGCCTGGAGGCGCAGAGTACTGAGCATCTTTCAGAAGAAAACGCCCGGCTCAGCCGCTCAGAAGAGGACCGCGAGTCTGCGCAGAGCGCGGAGCGGACGGAGTGGGCGGTGGGCACACTGCTGAGCCCCGAGGAGGGGCAACTCGGAAATGAGCTCCGTGGGCCTGAGGTCGGCCCACACCCATCCACAGCCTCCACGGTCCCCGCGAGGGCCAGCTGGGGACACCGGCAGAGAAGCCGGGCCATCCGGAGCGGCCTGTGCGGCGGGCGGTCTTTGCTGGGAGAGCAGGGCCTGGGTGCGGACACAGGTGTCACGACGGTGGGAGGGGAACAGACTCGGGCGAAGGGGGCGGGTGAGCCACTGGGACACGTGTGACCCTCAGGGTGACCTGGGCCAGAGGCGCCGGCCAGCCTGGGGGCCAGCACCAGCCGCGGCGCTATCCCAGCCCCCACGGCCGCCTGCCCAGTCTGGGCACGGCAGACCCCTGGCCTCTGCCTGGTGGCGTCTTGCGGTGCCTTCAGTGACGGGAACCCCGGGGTCAGAACCCGCGGCAGATGAAGGACA
>NW_006159653.1:803159-805219 GCF_000334495.1 Tupaia belangeri chinensis | reverse complement strand
CAGCACGGGTGCCCGGGCCCAGGGGGGCGGGCCAGCCTGGGGGCCAGCACCAGCCGCGGCGCTATCCCAGCCCCCACGGCCGCCTGCCCAGTCTGGGCACGGCAGACCCCTGGCCTCTGCCTGGTGGCGTCTTGCGGTGCCTTCAGCGAAGGGAACCCCGTGGTCAGAACCCGCGGCAGATGAAGGAAAGGAGCAGCGTGGGCAGCTGTGTCCGCGGCCCGTGGGGCCCTTAGGGAACGCCCAGGCGCTGGGGGGGCGACCCGGGTTTCTCGCGGTTTGGGGGTGGAAGCCAAGGTCAAGACAGCAGCGGGTTGGGGTGTGGTCAGGCTACCGTGCTCTGCAGAGGGAATGGCGCCTCTGTGGGGGCTCCGTCCCCTCCACAACGGGGCTGCCCCCAAACCCACCTGCAGCTCAGACCGGCACCGACCAGGGCATGCACAGAGCGTGGGCATTTGTGGAAGGCTTTGCACACACGTGCACACACGTAAGTGCTCTGGGGAGGAGCTGGGAGCCAGACGGGGTGTCTAGAGCACATCCCTGGAGACCTAAGGTCACCTGGCTGGGACAGTGTGGACCATGTGCCCAGAAAGACGTGCCAAAGCCCTCTCCCCCAGTCCCACCAAGAGGCCGTGCGTCTGAAAAGAGGGATGCAGGCGTGGAAGGTGAGGTCTTGCTGGAGCAGGGGGCCCTGGGGTCCTGACAGGAAGGGACAGCCACCAGAGGCGGCAGAGACCGAGTGGCACAGCTGCGAGCTGAGGGCGCTAGGCCCCTTCTCTGAAGGCATTCCCAGGCCTCGCCACAGACTCCTGGCCCCAGACTGCGGACAGTCCCGCCCTGCAGGCCCAGGGCTGCAAACCCGCTCGGCGGCCCAGACATAGAACAGCCCTAAAGACACACCACACCTAGTCCTGGGCAAGGCGGTCTGTAAGGCCTAGGGGCCAGGACCACCGCCTGTCACCCACCCAGCCACCACACACGCAGCAGCCACAGGAGGGGTGTGCCCCTCTGCCCAGGAGGCCGCACAGGGACCATGGCCAGCCCTGCCCAGGAGGAAGTGGGAGGAAGACAGGAAGCAGCAAGACAAAGGCCAGTGTGGACAGTGGACGTCTGTGCCCACGGCCAGCAGACGGGCAGCCCGTGCCTGCGGACAGAGGGGCGAGCGCACCAGTGCCAGACCTCCAGCCAGGCTCGGCAAGGCCCAGACCCGCTGTCCAGGGCCATCCAGGGTCTCCCGAGAGGGGCTGCTCGCCTGCCAGGACGGAAGGCGCCTATGCCTTCGTGGGCGTCAGCATCACACGTCACACCTGCACACACGCCTGTGCACACATGTATGCTCGCACATGCTGTACACATGTCACGTGACGGCCCTACCCTGGGAGGACCTGAGTCCTGGCTGTGAGGCTGTCCTGCAGCCCCCAGGTGTGGCCAAGGTCCAGCAGCCACCCTCCCACCCACCAAGGGCCACTCTGGCCCTCACCGAGCGGAGGCCCGGGAGCCGGCCTGGCCGTGGCCCTGCTCCTCTTTCCAGAACTGCCAGCCCCTGACTACCACTGGGGAGGGTGCAGGGCTTCCTGGCCGACAGGAGCGGCTCACAGCAGGCGGGGTGCAGCGTCTGAGCTGGGCCTGGTTTGCTTGGACTGGCTTCTCAGCCCAGACCTTGCTGGGCAGCCTCGATCCCAGAATGCCTGCCGGTGTGGGTGCCGTTGCCCCGAGCAGGGAGGCGGGGGGCCCCTGCTGAGTGGGCCCAGGAACCCATGCCAAGAAGGCCCTCTGCACCTACACTGGCTGATCAGAGACGGCGATTGTCACGAGTGTCCTGACAGTGGTCTGACGTGCTGGGTGGGGAGACCCTGGCTGGGCGTTTCTGAGCACTCACGGACCCCACCTGGGGGACGCCCCGGAGAGGAGGGCCACAGCACAGCTGGGTCCCCCTGTCCCAGCTGGCCGCAGCAGGTGCAACCGTGAGGCCTAGGGACCGCGGCTGCCCACATCCTGGGTGCAGGGCGGGGCCCGGGGTGCTCCTGCCGCTCCCCCTCCCTGGCCAGCGGCTCCGGGCCCCC
>NW_006159653.1:795441-803054 GCF_000334495.1 Tupaia belangeri chinensis | reverse complement strand
GGGGGCGCCGGGGGCCCCCCTGCCGCTCCCCCTCCCTGGCCAGCGGCTCGGGGCTCCTGCCCACTCGCCAAGGCCTAGGGGACCCAAGCCCGGTCCCTCCTGTGTGTGTTTTTTCTGGAGCCCGATCCATGGGCTTTTCCGCATTTTCTTTGTGATAAAAATCAAAAGCAAATCTTTAAAGGCCATCTCCAAAACCACAGAATAACTGGAATTAAATAAAAACAAAGCTTGTGGTTTTCCTCCCGGTTCTCCTGCTGTCTAAAACCCTTGGTCAGCAGCACCTCAGCGCCCACACACAGGTTCCGGGGCCTCCGGGCTTTAGACAGAGCCAGACTGAAGGCTGCGGGCAGCCGGGCGAGGGACCCTGCTCTGGGTGGGGGCCACGGCCAGCGCACGGCCTTCTGCCTGTGGAGCATGGATCCGCACAGGCACACGGGTGTCCTGTTGGGACGGCAGAAAGTGACCTTATTTAGAAAGAGGGCCCTCACGGGTAATCGGGTGAAGGCAAGTTTGTCCTGGCCCTAAATTCAACGGAGGGCATTCTCGTGACGGAAAGCAGATCCCCGGCGAGAGCCAGGCCCCCCGGGGAGACGGCACACCCTGGGCTGGGCAGCCACGACACTAGGAACGCCAAGTGCCCAGGAACCTTCGGCCAGGCCGGGCCCTGCCAACACCCCAAGTTTGGGCTTCTGGCCTCCAGAACGGGGAGCCCACCTGGCTGTGCCCTGCCTCACGACAGCCGTGGGAACGCCTTCTGGCTTGGGCAGGTGTCCGCCCCACAGGTGCCCTCCACCCTGCAACACCTCCCTGGCCAGGACCTCCTGGCCCCTCAGCCTCCCAGCCTGTCTGCACCCTGGCAGAGACTGGTCACAGCCCCCGTGCAGCCGGAATGCCATGTGCTCGGGAGCCCGCGGGAGGGTGCCGAGCCAGGCGGGGCTGCCCATGTTCAGCTGGAGGTGCTGCCTAGCCCCTCGGAGGTCGCCCCAGAGTCAAGACCACCCCATGGGCCTTGGGCAGTATAGGGCATTCTCAGCCTGGTGCGACTACGTGTCACGTGGGTGGGGGGTCACGTTGCCCGCTGGGCCCAGAGCAAACACCCACAGCCTGACCACAAAGCCCAGAGAAAGGCTCCAGGCCTATGCCGCCTGGGGGGAGTCCTGCTTCCCAAGCACGGCCCCTCCGCACCTGGAGTTTCGCCCAATCAGGAGGGAAGGTGCCGCCCTCCAGCCCCTCCAGGCAGGCATCATGCCAGCGCTGTGAGCACGGGCACCCGAACACGGGTAAGCCCAGCTGCCCGGCAGACCCACCGCTGGTGCTGCTGTGCGCCCGGCCTCCCCAAGTCTCCCTGAACATCTTGGGTGACGCCTCCAGGCTGCCAGCCCCCGCCAGGTATCTCTACGAAAAGCACACGCCTGGAAGAGAGAGTGAGAGGGGACCAGCAGTTGGCGTAATGACTATGTCGCTGGACTCCCATGTAGTCGATCACGGTTCAAGTCCTGGACCCTGTGGCTTGAACTCACACCGGGCGCATGTGCGTGCGTGCCCAAGATCCCGAGAGGAGAATGGAGGAGAAGGGATTGCGGCGTGGCCATCCCCCTGGGGGGTGATTTCTCGCTTTTTGTCTCTCTGTCTCTGTCTCTCCGGCGAGTGCACGCGCCCTACAGCAAAATCCTCTCAAAAAATAAAAAAGAGAGAGAGAGAGAGGCAGTGAGAGAGTGAGAGAGTGAGAGAGTGAGAGAGAGAGAGAGAGAGAGAGTGAGACAGTGAGACAGTGAGACAGTGAGACAGTGAGAGAGTGAGAGACTGAGAGAGAGAGAGTGAGAGAGAGAGAGAGAGACCACCCCGGGACAGCCACGCACAATCTCGTCGCTGCGGCTCTCCCCTTGGGATTTTGGACACACGTACACATGCCCGGCCTGACTCTCAAGCCACTGGGTCCAGGGTTCAAACTGCAAAGCCGGCCACGTGGGCTCCCGTGCCATGACCGCACGCAGCCTGCTGGCTGCAACGGGCTTTCAGGCCAGGAGCAGGCAGACAGCATGTGGCGGAAGGCCCTGCTGGGGACACAGTGGGGACACTGAGGACACAGCCCCCGAAAGGCTAACCGTGGGAGTGCCATGTGGTCCAGGCATCCCGCACACGCACGCACATGCAGCAGCCTGCCCGCGTTCACGGCAGCCCTGCCCAAGCAGCCCGCGGGCGACTCACGCTCCAGTCGCGGATGACAGGTAAACCAAAGGCAGGCGCCCTGAGGCAGGCGGGCCCAGACCAGGGCCAGCCGGGTGGGGGCAGCTGCTGAGGGCGCGGGGCTCTTGGGGGGTGACGCGACGCTGAGCTGGGTCGAGATGGCGGCTACACAGCGCCACAGACTCACTGAGGTTTTCCATTTAAAACGGTGAATTTCCACTCCATGAAAAAGCAGCAGAGCGCGGCCACTCTGCAAAACTGGGCAGGAAGCCTCGCAGCGGGACCCGGTCCGTCCTAGACGCACTCCCCACCGAGATCAAACGCCCGGCCCACGGGACTCCGGCCGCAGCGCTCCCGGCTCCCGGCCGCGACCTTCCTGTGCTCCGGTTCGTCTTGTCCCACTAGCCGGTCTTTTCTCACCCTGGCCTTTGATTTCTCCCTTTTCTCGGGCTCCACCACCCCACCCCGGACACAGAAGCTCCCTCAGTCGACACCCACAGGACAGGCGCCACGCGGCAAAGAGCCATGAAGCGGCGAAGCGGCAGCACAGGGCGCAGCCATGAGACAGGCAGCTCTCCCTCGGCACCTGCACACGTGGGCGTGCGAGTCACTGGGCCACAGCGGGGACCAGCCCCACGGCGGGGGCCGGGAAAAGGTGCTTCAGTGCCGAGGACTCAACTTGCAGCTCACAGACCTGTGCCTGGCCGCCCCGAGCGCAGCCATGCAGGGTTGCATCACTTCGTGGCCCTGGAGCTCTGCGGCCACGTCTGCAGTCCTCACTGCCACGTAGACCACTCGTGGACCCACCCCAAGCCTAGAAGCATCTCATTGCAGGAGACAGAGACTTCCGCCTCCGTCTGTGAAGCCACAGCAGACACCAAGCGTGGCCCCAGCTCCGTGGAAGCCACGTGGAGGGTGAGGAAGAAGGCCAGAGGCCAGGGCTCACATGACACGCTCAGGGACACGCGTGCTTACAAAGACACATGCCACAATCAGGGACACACGTGCTCACAGAGACATGCACCATGCACAGGGACACACATGCCAAAAAAACACACAGTACACCCAGGACACGCATGCCCATGGAGACACGCACCACATTCAGGGACACTCATGGTCACAGAGACGTGCACCATGCCAGGGACACACATGATCACAGAGATGCACACCATACTCATGGACACGCATGCCCACAGAGACACACACCATGCTCAGGGACACGTGTGCTCACAAAGACGCAAGCCATGCCCAGGGACATGCGTGCCCACAGAGACACACACCACACTCAGGGCATGCATGCTCACAGAGATGCACGCCATGATCAGGGGCACGCGTGGTCACAGAGACACACGCTATGCCCAGGGTCATACATGCTCACAGAGATGTGTGCATGGTCAGGGGCACGCGTGCCCACAGAGACACACACCACGCCCAGGGACACGCATGCCCACCGAAATCCACATGTGCATGCACAGAGGCATGTATTATGCCAGGAACACACGCCACACAGACACATGTGTACACGCACACCGCACTCCCCTGAGCCTACAGTGCCCCGGCCCTGGCTCGCCCAGCGCTCTGGGAACGGCTCTGTGTTGCTGAGAAGTTGACGCCCGCCCTCTATTCTGAAGCTGGAGGCGCAGAACCTAAAATAGCCCCATGTTGCCAGGCGCTCCGCAAGGCGGGCTGCAGCCACAGCCCCGGGAGCGAGCACACAGTCCCGGCGCCTACTGCGTGTGCCATCTGCACGTGCGTGTGTGCACGTGTGCCCTGCGTGCTCCACGCGGTGGGCCCTCTGGGCGCTGTCGCCTCCACCATGCGCGGCCCACCCAGTCTTACCCTGCTGCTTCGTCCCCTTGGGGGCCTCCGTGGGGCGGCCCCGTCTCTGTCCCCGACTGCTGCACCCGCCCGGGCCTCCGAGGGGACGCCAGCCCTCTCAGTGGGTAAAAGGACGAACAGCAAAGGACCTTCGGCCCTGGCGAGGACGTCGGCTACAAGGGCTTGCCGCCCACCCAAGGGCTGGGGCACGGCACATCCCGCCCCCCGGCTCCATGGCCCCGACTGACCTCCACCTCCCCGGGCTCCAACCAATGGTCCCTGAATCCACAGCCCCAAAATGGTGGGCAATGTCATTGTGAAGCAGCTGCCGGTAGCCAGTGACACTCCTCGCGACCCTTCCGACCGCCAGGACAGCCCCTCTGGGACACTGGCATTTGGAGGAGGGTGGAGAGACACGTTTCCAGCAGGAGTTCTCATAAGCCCAGGTCCTGAGACAGGCGATGCAGACAGCAGAAGAGGTCGAGGGAGAAGCCGAGAAGTCCCGATGTCAGGCGGTCAGCTCGACCTCCAGAGGGAGTGGCTCGCACCTCGGAAAGCCACGGGGCAGGGAGCCGTGGCGGGGCAGAGGTGGCGGGCTCCCACGTGCCTACTCCAGGCCTCCCAGCCGTGGTGCAGCCTCAACGCTGAGCTGGTCTGGCTTTCTTCCCACAAGGGAACCGTGGGGATCGGATCTGTGCCGCCCGTCCCTAGAGAAAAGCAGGGACTGCTGCAAGCTGGGTCCTCCGTCGGGGTGGGGCAGCCCCGCCCAAGACTCATGAAGCCGCGCCCGCAGTGTGGGCCCCGGGCTGTCAGGGCAAGCCCACGGCGCCAGGCCCCTGCCAGCGTTTGTGCTCTGTGACGGGCGCCTGGCCTCCTGTAGCTGCTGCTCTCTCTAATTCCACGGTCTCTAGTCAGGGTTGTTACTTTAATGGGCTGTAGGGAATGCACACCCACCAGAGAGAGTGAGACAGAAAGCGAGCACCAGGCCCAGGATTCGAACCAGTCCAGGGTTTGAACCATGCTTGGCCATGTGGGAGTCCAGGGCCCTAGCCACCACACCACCTGCTGGTCCCTATGCGGGTGTTTTGTTTTTAATTTGCTAGAGGGTGCGTGCTTGCTGGGGATGGGGGGGTGAGACAGCATTTCCCAGGGCGGTGGCCACACTGTGAGCCGCTTCTCCTCCACCTCTCTCTGCCTGGGGATTTCAGAAAAGCACGCAGACGGCCATGGTTTTAAACCCCCACGTCCAAGACGCAAGTAGAGTGGGCACGTGGGAGCCAGCCACCTTTGCCCGGCCTCAGCTCCCCGCCCCTGTGGCTTTCTGAGGAGCAAGCCGCTCACTCCTCAGGGCAGACGCGAGCCCCAGTGCCAGTGCGAGATGGTCACCCCCCTTCTCCTGACTTGGTAAGAAGTGACGTTTGTTTGTTGCTAAAGCTCCATCACACCCAGAGGTGGAGAGCAGCCTACAGACCCAGTCCCCAAACTGCCCCGCTGGTGGCCACTCTGACCTCGGTTCCAGGCAGGAAGGACCAGGAGGAAAAGCAGAGGCGGGCACGGAGTCTGAACCAGCCAGGCTGCAGAGCCAAAGGAAGAAGCCACACACACTTATTCCCACCCTGTGGGAAAAAAAAGGGGGGGGATTACAAAAGGTGATTTGGAGCTAAAATTTCTTAAGTGGAAAACGTTTGATATTCCTAAGTTAGTCTTTTTGTGCACTAAGTTGGAAAAATGAGGGTCTCGCACTAAGGAAAAAGAATAGAAAACCATCTTTAATTGGTATTTAAAATCAACAACAAAAAAATGATAAACTTACCTTCTTTCAGAAAATTAATGCAGGGACCAGCAGTTAGAGTAATGGCTGTCGCTGGACTCCCATGTAGCCAACTGCAGTTCGAGTCCCAGGCCTGGTGGCTTAAACTCACGCCGGGTGCGTGTGCGTGCGTGCCCAGGATCCAGAGAGGAGAATGGAGAAGGGATTGCGGCGTGGCCATCTCCCCTGGGGGTGATTTCTCACTTTCTGTCTCTCTGTCTCTCTCTGTGTTTCTGGCAAACACACGTGCCCTATAGCAAAAACCTTTTTAAAAAAAGAAAAAGAAAATTAATTCACACATACTTGAGACTATCTTGGAATTAAAAGGGTCGACAAAAGCTGCTTCTAAAACCAGAAGGCACCGGGATCCGTTCCTCCTTCTACTCCTCCCTGTCTGCTCGCTGGACCCCCGTCTGGGCGACCACCTTTCCCCATAGCCCTGTTGCCTGTCCCCACCTAACGAAGGCTTTGGGGCTATGACAGGAAGCAGAGGCACGGCTGCTCCTTTAAGGAGAACCCGCGGGCCGAGGAGGGCCAGTGTGACGTGGACGCCGTGGTCGAGGCTGAGCTCGAAGCTCTCACACCCGGCTTTCCTGGCCTGCTAAAGACCCGGCTGGCTTTGTAAAAGTTTGAAATACCCTTCAAACCTATGACCGAAGATTTTCAGACCTGTGCCAGCTAACCCAGCTCCTAGCTCCAGGGAACAAGGCAGGAGCAGACTGGAAACGCCCTCCAACGACTTTAATAAAATAAGAACGAATGCAGGGGTCTTTCAGACGGCCTCCACGCTGCTCTGCCTCAGGGTGTCCTCCGCTGAGAGCGGAGAAAGGACACCGCCGCGGAGTCTCCCGAGTGTCAGGACCTGACCAGCCGTCCAGCGACACTCAGGGGTACCCTCTGCAGACTTCGAAGACGGCAGAAGTGGCGCTGGCTAAACTCAGGGCTCGTGCAGGCTGAGATGAGGAACGGGTGTCCCTGGCAGCCCTGCCCCTGGGTTATCACAGAGCGCGACGTAGGGGACAGGGCTTCCGAGATTCCGAGCCCGCGACTGCAGCGGCTGAGTGGGCACGTGAGGAACCGCACGCCAGCCGCCCACGGTCTGCAGCAAGCACAGAAAGGAGTCAGCTGTTGCTGCGGGGATGGGGACACAGGGAGCAGCTGAGAGCGGGCGACCAGGCTGCCGCCTCAGGATCCCAGCTGAGCTCCCTGCAAACGCGGCGCTCCTCACTTCACGTCAACTGTAAGACATCTCTCATAGAAACAGACACTTACCACTCAAAACCGTCACTTGTTCCAGAGCCCTCCCCACGTCCGGGAACCCACCGGTCCACTCCCGTCTCCGGGTGCATGGGCGTCCTGGGCCAGTGTCCTCGCGGCCCCTGGAGGGCTCCTCACGGCCGGAGGACCACCCGCCCTCACCCCTCACTCCGCTGCGCTCAGACAGCGGGACGTACCCCAGCCTCTTCCTCTGCCCCGTCCTGGGGCCCCCCCTGCAAGTACCACTGCAGTGGGGGCCAGAGCCCCGAGTCGTGAGCCAGGGCACATGCCGACATCGCACGGCCTGGGGCTCGGTCTGGCTGACCCACTCTCGGGCAGGTCAGAGCTCCGTGTTAGCGAGGCTCACACACACCACGTGCGTGTCAGAGCTGCGTGTCCTCGGGGCCCACACACACGCCACATGCGTGTCAGAGCCGCGTGTCCTCGGGACTCACACACACGTCATGTGCGTGTCAGAGCTGTGTGTCCTCGGGGCCCACACACACGCCACATGCGTGTCAGAGCCGCGTGTACTCAGGCA
>NW_006159653.1:791091-795388 GCF_000334495.1 Tupaia belangeri chinensis | reverse complement strand
TCTCTTTGGCTACCCCTGCACACTGAAGCCGTCCAGACAAAGCCAGCGTGACACTGGCTTACTCTCTGCACAGACCACAGAAGCTCAGTTCTCCGGAAGCAGGGCTGGCCAGCCTCAGCTGGAAGGCCCTGGGGCGAGGGGCACAGACAGGCAAGGCCCGGGAAGGGAAGTGCCCAGAGATGCTGCACCCAAGGGCAGCAGGAGGGGCCACGTCCGCCCCCGCCCAGGGAGCCTGCAGGTGGGGCCCGTGGCCGACGGGCAGAGGCTCCGGGCGAGCCAGGGGTGCGGAAGGGCCCCGCCCCCAGGCGGGGCACGCGAAGCATGCGTCCGCCGACCCCTCCCCGCAGCCGGAGCTGGCGTTCATCTCTCCACCCAGCCCCCACCCGGCCGCCCACTCTGTCCTACCAGGAGCTTGGAGACTAGCAGCAGCATGAGGATCCCTTAAACCTGCCCCTGGGGCCCCGAGGGGTATAAGCAGCCCCTCCAGGCTGGGAGGAGCCCCCCGGGACCTCCACCAGCCAGAAAGCCGGAGGGGGGTGCTATCAGACCACCTGGGGGACGCCCGGGGCAGAGAGACTGGGAGAATGACAGGAGAGGGCAGAGGCAGCGGGCAGAGGGCATCAGCCACGGCTGGGCGCCGCCGGGAGCCAGGAGCAGTTTCCTCGGAGTAAAGCCAAAACACTCTTGAGCCTAATACCCACCAGGAGAACATAAAAGGAAGAGAGAGGAGATGGGACAGAAAGAGGAAAGACAACGGGTGAGAGGTTGTACCAAGGCAGAGAAGGTTCACGGGAGCAGAGCAGACACCTGCCCAATGCCTGGCAGACAGGGGCAGGCCACGCCGCACACCCACGGCCGCCGGGGACGCACTGTCAGGCAGCGCTCGGGGGCTGCCTCCCCAGGTCCTCTCACGTCACGTGCGGCTGGGAAAGCGTGAAAAAGCAGCTGAAGCTCCTGTATGTCAACACCGGACTAAAGCCCATGTCTGAGTGCACGTCCACGCACACGCGCCCAGACGTGGACCCGGGCCCTGCGAGAGGCCCCACCAGGACTGGGCGGCCCGGGGCCCATCCTCCGGGTTCTAGCCACCCAGCCCTCCTTGCAAGCAGACGGCATGGCGCCCACACCCTTGACCACACTGGAAGGGGCTGCAAGCCCAGCCCAGAGCCTGCTCCAAGGCCACCCTGGCCATGGGTCAGGAGCACCAGGGGTTCCAGCCCTCGGCTCCAGGGAGGAGAGGGGCTGCCTGGCCTCCACCCACGCCAGAGGACACGGTGCTCTGGGGCCTTGTGCCCCTGCGGGCATCAGGCCTCCTGCCTCCCCCACCAGGGCCCTCCTCTCCCTGGCCATGTCACAGAGAGAAAACAGGCGCCCGTAACCACGAAAGCCAGCGAAGCCGGGGCTCCCAGGAACCCTGTGCCGCCCTCCTGGGGTCAGTCTGCGAAGCAGCCCAGGGCAGAGACTCCAGGGGGGACGCCCACAGCACCCGGGGGAAGGACAGCGGGCCGTGGAGGGAGGTGCTGCGTCAGGGCCAAAGGCCACCTTTACGAAGCGCGGCTGGGCCACAGCCCTCGCCATCTGACCTCCCGGTACGTCTCCGGCTGCCCTGCCCGAGGCTGGCCCAGAAGTCACCAAGTTGCAGATCCCTCCTCCAAGGCCCAATCCTCTGGCCCGGCCCTCCAGCCGGTCCCATGGCAGCGCCGGTTGCCCAAGATGGCCTCTCCCGGAGTCCCACCCCGGTGACTCCCACGACCCCCAGTGGGCTGGCCAGGCGACAGGCCGGCCCGAGGCTCCCAGGGTAGCTGCTCTTCTGTGGGTTCCTCCAGCCTCCACCCAGAACACCATGTGCACCTGGCCTGCGGAGACAGCCTCACGGGAGGCAGTCGGGGTCGCAGGGAGCCCCAGACCCCAGTGGGTCCACAGGTCTCCACGCCACCACCCACCACAGAGAGCCCACAGCAGGAAGGCTGCGGCCAGGTGCGGACCAGCTGTCTCCCTTCAGGTCTGCGTGGGCAGGGCGGTCCCCCTCGGCCGCCTGGTCTCCTACAGGAAAATCGGGACATTTTTATAAAAATGTTATGGTCACATACAGTGGGTTTATTTTTAAGCGGGAAATTGAGAAAGCTCCCCTTTTCGTTCCGAATAGAGCGACAGCCACTAGGTCACCACATAAATAGAAGGTCGGGACACCTCTGAAAGAGGGCCTGAGCTCAGAGCTGGAGGGCTGGACCCCTCCTGGGCCTGCTCAGTGTGGAGCCGCCGATCACGCAGGCCTGCGGCTCCACCTGGTGGTGACAGTGCACACTGCCAGGCCGCCCAGTAGGTGGAGCAGGGCTGGCATTCCGGCTGGCCGTCCTCCATGGCGCAGCCTGGGCTCTGTGGGTTGTTGAGAAGCACCAACCCACCAGGTGCCCACAACCCACAGCATATGGTCAAAGCCACCTCCGGACTGTCGGCAGAAAATAACCAACTGTAAAAATTAATGCGGCTTTTTTCAGGCAGACTATGAGCGACCTAGGCCCAGAGAAGAGACATACATGCCTTTCTGGGGGTGATCACGTTCAGGGGTTCCTTTTATTTGTTTTTGAGATTGACAGACAAAATTTAGTGAAGAGATTTCCATTGGTCTGGCCCAAAAAGGCGGAACAGGTGGAAGGGGGGGCTTGTAGGTCGTAGGCGGGTTCCACAATCCCGAGGCTGGGGATTGGAAGGGAGGAGCCGTGTCCTGGGGAGAGATTCGCAAAGAAACGCGTAAGCTCCCTCTCAAGGAAATGCCAGGCCGCCCAGTAGGTGGAGCAGGGCTGGCATTCCGGCTGGCCGTCCTCCATGGCGCAGCCTGGGCTCTGTGGGTTGTTGAGAAGCACCAACCCACCAGGTGCCCACAACCCACAGCATATGGTCAAAGCCACCTCCGGACTGTCGGCAGAAAATAACCAACTGTAAAAATTAATGCGGCTTTTTTCAGGCAGACTATGAGCGACCTAGGCCCAGAGAAGAGACATACATGCCTTTCTGGGGGTGATCACGTTCAGGGGTTCCTTTTATTTGTTTTTGAGATTGACAGACAAAATTTAGTGAAGAGATTTCCATTGGTCTGGCCCAAAAAGGCGGAACAGGTGGAAGGGGGGGCTTGTAGGTCGTAGGCGGGTTCCACAATCCCGAGGCTGGTGATTGGAAGGGAGGAGCCGTGTCCTGGGAAGAGATTCGCAAAGAAACGCGTAAGCTACGTCTCAAGGAAAGGGCAGGTCTGTGCCTTGGGAAGAGGTTAGCAGAAGAATATGCTGCAATCCGCTGGATATACATCTCAGAGACACGGCGCCCGGGACAGGATGCAGGAAGAACCCTGATAAATGGGGAAACAGTCTGTTAATGTTTGTGGGCGTGACTCCTCCTGGGCCCTCTTGAAAGCACTTTGGAAAAATAGGACACAGCAGTCAGACTTCTGTCCACAAGACATTACCCAGTGTCCCTGAGGGCACGAGATGGTGAGGGGAAGGCTTCCAGCCCAGCAAGTGCCCCCCCACCCCCATTCTGCGGTCCACAACTGAGATCCGGCCTCTTCCCCGCACCCTGATGCAGCCCACCACGGGAGCCTGGGAGCCAGCGTGCACAGGGACCTGGGCGTTGGTGCATCTGTCCAGTGGCTCGCCAACCCAGCAGCTGCTCGGGACGACAGCAGCTGGGGGGATAGCCTGAGGTCTCCACAGAGTGGGGCTGGGGGCATCCTGGGAGTCAGCCTCTCCTTGCAGGCTGCCATCACAGACCTCAGGTGTGGCAGCACCCCAAGCTGCCCCCAGGCCATCCTCTTGCCCCCTACCCAGCCTCAGTGGCTCCCAGGTAGAAGCTGCCCCTTGCCCTGGGCTTCTGCTCAGCTGCTCTTCCCTGCTGAGCCAGGAAGGGACCACTACGGCTCACCCACTGCCGGGCTGGTGCGGTGCCCTGTCCTTGGTGTCAGTACTGCCCCTTCCCACCTAGAGTCGGGATCAGGCAGGAAGAGCACCCCCACCCCTGGCGCTCACCAGCCTGCCTGTTACACCACCGCTCGGCACTCAGAGCCACCAGTGCCCACAGCACGTCTCCCGGCCGCTCCCCTGGCTTAGCCACGCCGAGCACGGAGGAGCCCTGCCTGTCCTACTTGCCCCACCCGTGCCCCTGCACCCAGTGCCCGATGCCCAGTTGCAGACGGCTCCCACGGGCTTGCACTGAAAACCAGTCCTGGGCCTGGCCTTACCACCTGCAGGCACACTCAGGGTCGCCGGGCATGTGGGCTGCCACGCCAGCCCTGGGCCACCTTTCA
>NW_006159653.1:786788-791060 GCF_000334495.1 Tupaia belangeri chinensis | reverse complement strand
GTGACCAACCTTGGAAAGAGGGAACGCAAGTCTCCACGCTGGCAGCATCTGTGTGGGGAGCAGGATTCGGGTGGGACCACGCGCTTCGCCTCAGCAGCAGAGCGGGGGCCCCATGGCCCTCCTTGCACGTGAGCGTGGCTGAGAGCATACCCTGCCCCCATAATCGCAGGCCAGAGTTTAACGGGAGCCCAGAGATTCCCGATTGAGGGACCTCGCTCTGGGGAAGCCACTCAAGGACCGGCCCGGAGCCACGTGTGTGTTCACATATTGAGGGTGCGTGCCTAGGGTAGGGACGTGAGGGGTTCAGTTGGCACCCTCTGGGAGTTGGGCTTTAGTGGGATGAAAGCTACGTGGTACTAGTCAGGGTATTATAAAGCCAAACTTTTGGTTTTTCGTTTTGCTATAGGGCACGCGCACTCACCAGAGAGAGAAAGAGGGAAAGTGAAAAATCACCCTCCAGGGGAGACGGCCACACCAAAATCCCTTCTCCTCCATCCTCCTCTTGGGATTTTGGGCACACACGCTGGGTCTGGGACTCGACCCGTGCAGCCGTCCACGTGGGATCTGGTCACCCTAACCTCTACACCACTGCAGGCCCTATAAAGCCGATTTTTTAATGCACAGAAAAAAACAGCCCTGGCAAGTGCCTCCCTGGACAAGCGGACAGCCGTGTCTCCACGGTGGCACCGCGGCTACAGCGCATCCCGCTTGCAGGGTGCCCCTGCCTGGAGCCGTCTGCGTGTGTCGGGACCTGCTCCTCCCTCCTGACAGGGCCGACGTGGGGCCCAGAGGGGCGTCTGAACTTGCCTATCACAGACTGGCCTCCGACTTCTCGAGCTCGGTCAGTCCTCAGCACCTCCTCACTTCTGGGAAGTCTCCAGCCTCATCTCCTTCCTGATGCCCCCTCGGAGTCTCACATGCTGGTGCCCCCCACACCCCACACTGGCCACAGCTCTTCTGAGGGTGGCCTCGCCCAACTTGAGGTTTGTCCATTCACTCTTGAGCAGCGGCTAATGCCCTGAGGGCTTCACGTCCGTGACTCAGTCTGCATGTTGGATGCTCTGTTCTTGTGTGTCTGTGTGTCCTTGCCTCTTGGTGTTTCCCCACATTCACCTCCTCGCGCACTTTCAACATACCTATTTCTGTAGCTGTTCAGTAACTCTGCTACAGGTGCATGTGCGTGAGGGAGGGTGGCCATGCCACAGTCTTGTCTCCTCCAAGAGAAAGAGGGAAAGTGAAAAATCACCCTCCAGGGGAGACGGCCACACCAAAATCCCTTCTCCTCCATCCTCCTCTTGGGATTTTGGGCACACACGCTGGGTCTGGGACTCGACCCGTGCAGCCGTCCACGTGGGATCTGGTCACCCTAACCTCTACACCACTGCAGGCCCTATAAAGCCGATTGTTTAATGCACAGAACAAATCAGCCCTGGCAAGTGCCTCCCTGGACAAGCGGACAGCCGTGTCTCCACGGTGGCACCGCGGCTACAGCGCATCCCGCTTGCAGGGTGCCCCTGCCTGGAGACGTCTGCGTGTGTCGGGACCTGCTCCTCCCTCCTGACAGGGCCGACGTGGGGCCCAGAGGGGCGTCTGAACTTGCCTATCACAGACTGGCCTCCGACTTCTCGAGCTCGGTCAGTCCTCAGCACCTCCTCACTTCTGGGAAGTCTCCAGCCTCATCTCCTTCCTGATGCCCCCTCGGAGTCTCACATGCTGGTGCCCCCCACACCCCACACTGGCCACAGCTCTTCTGAGGGTGGCCTCGCCCAACTTGAGGTTTGTCCATTCACTCTTGAGCAGCGGCTAATGCCCTGAGGGCTTCACGTCCGTGACTCAGTCTGCATGTTGGATGCTCTGTTCTTGTGTGTCTGTGTGTCCTTGCCTCTTGGTGTTTCCCCACATTCACCTCCTCGCGCACTTTCAACATACCTATTTCTGTAGCTGTTCAGTAACTCTGCTACAGGTGCATGTGCGTGAGGGAGGGTGGCCATGCCACAGTCTTGTCTCCTCCACTCTCTTCTCAGGATTCTGGGCATGCACACTCACGCACCTGCCAGGTTCAGAACTCAAACCGCAGTCAGTCACATGGGATGCAGCACCTTCACCCCCCACCTGGTCGGCCCTCGACAGGCCTACTCAAAGCCTTCCATTCTGTGCCGGTGCAGGTTTCCCACGTGTTTGTCTGCAGGCTGTCCTGGCATGGGGGGGCAGGCATTCTTTCTGGCACCTGGACAGGTTGGGATGGAGGGATCCCAAGTGGAGGCTTTTTGATCTTTGTCTCTGACCAACCCCAAGATGTTCATGGCTCCTAACTGGGACTTCAAAACAGTGTCTCAGGGACCAGCAGTTAGCGTAATGGCTATGTCGCTGGACTCCCATGTAGTCGACTCCGGTTCGAGTCCCGGACCCGGTGGCTTAAACTCATGCCGGGCACATGTGCGTGCGTGCCCAAGATCCCGAGAGGAGAATGGAGGACAAGGGATTGCGGTGTGGCCATCCCCGCTGGGGGGTGATTTCTCGCTTTCTGTCTCTCTGTCTCTCTCTTTCTGTCTGGCGAGCGCACGCGCCCTACAGTGAAAATCTCTCCAAAAAAAAAATAAAACAGCGTCTCAGGCCAACGGGGACCCCAAGACTGGGAGCGTGAGGCGTGTGGCCTCCGCAGGCTGGCAGCCCTTCCCACTCCTCGGAGGCTCTCCCTCCACGTGCCCTTGCCCTGCTCTCCTGGCACGAGGCCCCCAGGGGCCCCCGGCTCCACACTTCCACTAGGAGAGTGAGACTTGGCTGCGTCACTTGCAGGGACGCACAGGGATGACTTTCATGGCAATGCCCAGAGGCGCGGACCACGCTGACCATGGAGGACTTTCGCCACAGACAGGGTCCTGCTAGCCCCGTGCAGCCTCTCCACTAGGACTGGGCAGGTGCCTGACCCCCCCGTCCCACCACTCACAAGACCATCCTCAGGTCTTGTGCTTCCTGCCTTCGCGTCTGAGCTTCGGGCACAATTTCGGGGCAACGCGGAGTTCAGAACCTGCACCTGTAGGTTGGCCGACAGGCTGTCCCGCACAGCACCCAGGCTGTGGTGGCGCTGTCTGTGCAAGCCTGCCTCGCCCTCCTCACAGCCACATCCCGCTCTGATGAGCAGGCAGCTCCGAGGTCGGGGCACTCGCCCGTGACCCAGCCAACCAGCAGTGGGGGCAGTGCCGCCTCCACGGCCCAGGCCAGCTTCCACCTGCCGGCCTGCGCCATGCCAAGGGCTCCTGAGCCGGCCTCCCACGGTGGCCAGCAGCACCGGCTGGGCCGTCCCAGCTCTCAAGCCCAGGGTCCAGCCGCTGCCCTGGACCCCTCCAGGAGCTGCCTTGTTCTCGAGGTGCTTGTGGGGCCTGTGGGAGTGTTGCTGGACAAGGGACTGTACACCCCCAGCCCAGGAACCCAGAGCAGTGGGACCCCCCCGCCCCCGCACTCGGGACAGAAGGCAAACTGCTGCGGGAGCACAGAGGTGGCCACGGGAGATGGCCACGGGAGACGGGAGAGCCTCGGCCACCTGCAGACGTCCCTCCAGGACAGGCGCCACGAGGCCCACAGCCTGTACAGGGAAGCACCGGGCAGGTTAACTTCCGGCTCTTGGGCAGCCTCCTCAGCCACAGGTACCAACACCCCTCTCCTCTGTGGACAGAAGTCTGACAGCTTTTTCCTATTTTCCAAGGTCCTTTCCAGAGGGCCTGGGGGGGCACGCCCACAGACATTAACAGAGCACTTTCTCCATCAACAGGGTTCTTCGCATCCTGTCCCTGGCACCCTGTCTTTGAGATGTACATCCAACCGACTGCAGTATACTCTTCTGCCAACCTCTTCCCAAGGCCACTTCCCTTTCCTTCGGATGCATCTCGCGAATCTCTTCCCAGGACACGGCTCTCCCCTCCAATCACCAGCCTAGGAATTGTGGAGCCCACCTGTCACCTACCAGCCCCTCCCACATGCCCCGCCTCTTTGGGCCAGACCATTGGAAATCTCACTCATTTCGTCTGTCAATCTCAAATAGAAGGAACCCCTGTAGCTGATCACCCCGGAAAGGCCTGCCGCCTCGTCTCCCGGCCTAGGTCACTGGTATTCTGCTTGGAAATAAACTGCAGCAACGATTAATGACTAATTTCCTAGAGTTGGCTATTCTCCGGCGACACCCCACTCAGGGGCCAACCGGCCGGGCAGGTTCCCGCTGCTCCCACCGCAGGGGCCGCCGTCGCCGGAGTCAGGGTTTGAACCCAGAAGGGGCGG
>NW_006159653.1:780563-786644 GCF_000334495.1 Tupaia belangeri chinensis | reverse complement strand
TTGTCCGCCCCGGGCCCGGCTCCACCCCGGCCGCCGTGCCCTCGCCCCACGCGGGGCTCAGATGCCGCTGCGCCGGCGACTCATCTGCGCGCCCCACCTCCTCCAGCTGTCGAGGTGACGTTAAGGCGCAAAAGTTGAAAAAGCTGGCTAGCGCGGCAGGGCAGCCGAGAGACTGCGGCCAGCGGGATCTGCAGCGTGGGGCCAACTGGTCTCGGGGCGGTCTCTGTGGGCGTGGCCAGCTGGCCTCGGGGGCGGGACCAGCTGGTCGGGAGGGGCGGAGCCTGGGGGGCTGTCCCGGTGGGCGGAGCCTAGCTGTCCTGGTGGGCGGCACCAGCTGGTCGGGGAGGGGCGGGGTCTGGGCACGGTCTCGGTGGGCGGGACCACGTGGCCTGGGATCGGCGTCGCCTGGTATCCTCGACAGCGCCTTGGGACCGACCGCCTGTGTGTCGTCGTCTCTACCAGCGTCCCCAGCCATGAGCTGGGTCAACGTGGGGGTCCTCACTTTCCTAAAGCCTTCAGGCCAGGTGGAGAAAAGACAGATGATGGACAGATGACCCCAGAGGTGCTCCTGCACCAGGGTCACCGTGCATCTGAGGGCTCAGGCTGGGCGACTTGGCCTGATTCGGAGACAGGGAGAGGCTTTGTGGCCAGTGGGAGCTGCGGTCAGAGTTGGGCAGCGGGGCAAAGCCAGCAGCACCTTGAGGAGTGTGGCTTCGCCCTGACGCGCAGGGACGCTGTGAGGGTTTAACCTGGGGAAAGAGGACATTTGGGAAGGCTCCAGAAACCTAGCAGAGGACAGCCTGGGCGGAGGAGGGGCGCAGCGACCTGAGTCTGCCACGGTGGGAAACTGGCGGGCCTGAAGAAAGGGTCTTCCTTGGGCTTGTCTCCAGGTGCAAGGCACGAGGGCCCAGATGTGTGGCATGTCCACCCCTGCACTGGGCAGTACTGCGCAGCCACTGACCTCCGAGTGCATGTTAGCACAGTGTCTGGGGCGTGGAGGCTGCAGACCTGGCGTGGCCCATGTGTGGTGGACCTTGGGGCCATGTGGTGGTGCTCACCACGAGGCTCAGAACAGGCACACGGGCCCACGAGTCGGCTGTGCAGACAAGGGTGCTCTGTGTGCTGGGGTCCGTGGAGAGGGTGTCGTAGAGGAAGGAGAGCCAGAGCAGAGAGCCTCACAGCCCAGCGCGTGTGTGGCAGCGATGAGGGTGGAGTCGGGAGGAGGGCAGGGGCCAGGTCACCGAGGGCAGCCTGAAGGCCCGGAGAGGACAGGTGTGTAACTGAGTCTGCCTGGGGTGCGAGGTTGGAGGGGTGAGGTGTGAGGAGCCTTTCCTACCGGAGGCCTTGGGGCAGGTGGTCTCCAGCCTCTGCCCGGCACGTGAGCGGCGTGCTTGCACACCCTGGTGCTTGGCTGGGTGCCGGTGGGTGCCGTGGCTCCAGCCGCAGGTGCCCAGCACCCTGGCAGGTCTGAGGTCTGGGTCAGCAGTGACAGAGCAGAGACGAGCTTGGGGGACGGTCCTGGCAGCGGGGCCTGCTGGGACATGCTGACCTGCAGTAACGGGACACTCTGGGGCAGTTCCACATAGGTGTCAGGTCAGTGACCTGGATGTGGCTGAGTGGAAGGGCCCTCCAAGGAGCCCAGAGAAGACAGCTGGCACACTGTCTCAGCCACATAGCGAACGGCCCTGGGCCAAGGGAAGTCTCTCGGCCACTCACAGATTTCTGGACGGGGGACAGGAGGGGACTGAGACTGGGCCTGAACAGCCTGAGTCACGGCGGCGCCGGGCCTTCAAACTCACCATGCCCTTGCCGCGCTGCGCTCCCATGGAGGTGACCACCTTGCTGCACCATGACAGCTTACGGGGACCATGAGGACCAGAGTGCCCTAGGGAGGCCGGAAAGAGGGAGGTGGCGGTGGGAGCCCTGGCTGGAGGGCAGTGGGGCTCGCGGGGTGACTTGGCCTCCCCGGGGTGGTGCCATCCTCCTCAGAGAGCTCCCGGGACAATCTGCCCAGCCCCTTTGCCTAAGCCTGGCCCCACACGTGGTGGGCTCCTGGAGAAGAGGGCAGGGCTGTCTCCCACACGGAGCTGCCGCCCCAGCCATGGGCCGTCCTGACTGCACCTGGCCTGGACACCCTGCAGGGGCTGGGTTTAGGGTTAGTGTGTCCAAACATTGCCCACGGATGCCCCCGGGTATCCCAGACCAAGACTGCCCAGAGAAGCCACAGGTAGACCTGATGCCCAGGAGACAGCCAGGGCTGTGGGCTTGCGATGTACCATCTGCCCTCCTCCCACCCCCGGACTTAACCGAGAAGGGCCAGCTTCCTGCCATTTTGGATTGAGTCCTGAAGGCACAAGTGGCACAGGCTGCCTGTGCTTCCCGTAGGCTGGGCGGTGTGTGAGCGGGATCTCAAAGCCCCCAGCCTGGCCAGGTTCTCAGGAGCACTGGGGCAGGACAGCCGTATCTAGGCCAGCTGAAGGAGACTGGCCCTCACCCTCACCCAGTGGCCCAGTTCAGTCTAATTTCAGAAATGAGCCTGTCTCCCGGGCCCTGTCGCTGTGCCATCAGTCAGGTGGGAAAAAAGTCATTCTTCCTCGAGTCCCCTCCCTCTATGGCTCACGGAGGCAGGGTGCATCTGTGACCTAGAACCTGGTGGGCTCTGTCCCTTTGGGGCTGGCCCGCAATGTATGTGGGGCTGAAGCCTGGCTCAGGATGGCAGCTCACCAGAGCAGGTGTCTCTGCAGCCCCACCCACACTGCCTGGGTCCACACGGGGCCTCTGACCCGAGGGTCCAGGCAGCAGTAGGTGTGACCCAGGCCTCCTGCAACCAGAAACTCCACAGGCTGTGCCTCCATACCCACTCCTTGCCACCTCCCACCCATAGCTGAGGGCCGCTGTCCCCTGCTGGGTCCCACCCAGTGCTGGCGGCTGACGCGACCTCCCTGTGGCCCGCCTCCCTGGTACACTGCGCTGGGCAGAGCCCAGGCCCCTTAGCAGACGTTTGCCGCTGTGGTTGAGCACACCAGCCTCCGGGAGCCTCGAGCTTCACTTAGGAAGTGCTCCCAGGCCTGGCCCCTTCGCAGCAGGGCAGTCTGCAGGCTCCATTGCCAGACCAAGAGCAAGGGTGGGACTCCACAGGCTCAGCCACAGCCCTGGCCCCGCCTGGCCCTGAACCACGCTACATCCCGATGCTGGTGGGCACAAGCCTCCTACAACCCAGGGTGGAGGGTGCCCCGGTCACGGGAGGAGCACCAGGCAGCCCCTTGTGGAGACCCGCCCCACAAGACCAGCCCAAATGTCGGATGTGAGTGCAGTCATGAGGCACACGTGCCAAGGGCCACGAGAGACGGTGTCTGCCCATCCTCCACCCTGCCAGGAGGGGTGGCCATCTGCCCTAGGGGGAGGCTCAGTGCCCGTGGCTTTAAGCTCCCCACCCCTGCTAAATCCATAGTAAAAATAATCCCTCTTCCCTCCTGTGCCCCACTTCCAGACATGCCTCTGGTCCAGCAGCACAGTGTCATGTAGCAGGCCCGGGAGGCGCCCTGATTGTCGGCAGCACACCAGGACCTGCGGCAGGAGGGCTGGCAGCCCCAGAGGTGGGCCATCCCTCACCAGCCACCCTGGCAGGGCTCTGGCTTGTCTCCCGGGCAGACCGAGTATGGAGGGCCTGAGTTGCTGTGTGGCATCAGCCCTGTCCTCGAGTCTAGGTGGAGGCAGACGGGCCAGCCAGCCCCCTGCCCTGGAAGGTCCCAGAAGCACCTGCTATGGGCCTGGTCCAAGCCTTCCTGGGACGGCCCAGCCTTCGCAGGGCTTGAGTTGGGGATTGATCTGCTGCCTTTGCTGCCCTGGGGCCCCACCCAGGAGGGATGCAGCTGGGCCACATGTCACCTGGTAGTCCCTGGGCCGCACCGGGGGACAAGGTGGGCAGGCACTGTGAGCGAGTCCAGGAAGGAGCATGGTCTCTGCCTGGCCAGACCAGCCCAGGGTAGAGGTCAGGGCCTGTCCTGGGCCGAGAAGGTGGAGGGTCCCTAGTGCCACGTCCTGAGGGCCTGTGGCTACAGCCCCCGGGGGACCACCCTAGGGGCTGAGGCTCAGGGCACCGTCCACCCCAGGACAGCTGCCCAGCTTGCCGACCACTAGCGTGGGAATGGGAGCAGGGGCCAGAGCAAGGAGCAGCTGTGCCGAGGCCCGGGGCCTCTGTAGGAAGAAGCTACACCAAAGACTCCCTCGAGCACTGCTTCCGGGATGACTGGGGCTCCCTCACACCCGTGGGCCTCAGAGGCAAGACGTGCCCAGGCCCACCCCCACTGGAGGGGGTGCAGATCTGACCCTGCAGAGAACCGGGCCAGCCCCACTGGCCCTGGCACGTCCCACGCACAGGCGAGACCCCAGCAGCTGGCAGAGCATGCCTGGTGGGACGGCTCTGGGAGGGAGTGGGGCGGTGCCAGGGCCCCAGGTGGCAGGAGTGGGCGGAGCGCCTGCCGGGGCTCCCCCGCCCTGCAGCTCAGACTCACTCCAGCCCAGACTCACAAATCATTTGGTCCTCACTGTCGCCTGGCCATCACCTGGCGCTTGCCGCCCATCACTTCTCACTAGCTGTCCCCAACCAAGGTAAGTCTGGACAGCTGCCTCGAAGGGGAACGAGGCTCCGGAGTGCTTGGGCTTGCCCAGGTCAGTCCCCAACCCCGGCAGACCCTAACTCCTGGGGCCACCAGTGGAGCCCCACACGTCCTGAGGGGTGGGACCAGCTAAGAGGAGCCCTCCAGGGCTGCTGATGGGCCAGTGATTGGCAAGATGGGTGCCAGGCCGTGCACACCGCCTGCAGTGCCTGCTGGGAGCCAGGCTGCGGAGCCCAGTGCCAGCCTCACAGAGCCCTGCTGGGGCCAGGTGGTCCTGTGGCATGTGGTTCTCCACGTGGGACTGCCACTGGGCAGGGTGGGTGTGTGCTAGACTTGGACGGTTTCTTAGGCATCCCCTGCATGTCTCCCCCAAGACTGGCCCTGAATCCCATCTCGGCTCCTAGATGATGCCCCACTGCCATCCCAGTCTGCCAATCACTGCAGAGACTGGGCTCTGGGCCCTTCCACTGGGTGGCTTCTGCCACTCCCCCACCCCCAGGACCCCCTTCACAGGGGGCCACCCCCAAACTCTGTGCAAGCCCCTTGCCCAGCCTCCCAAGGTCAGGGAAGCCAGATCCCTGCTCCTAACCTCAGCGGACAGCAAGAGACTCCCTAGGCCCTGGCACAGGATAGGGTAGGAGCAGCAGGGAGCCATCCCTTCCCACTCATGGGTTTCCTGAGCTAGGCCCGCCTGTGCCCACGCCAGGCTGCCTCACGAGCAGAAAACAGCCCTGGTGACTTACAACTCATCCCCCAAGGACACCAGGCAGCAGAGGCCACTGGGTTGTTCTGGACCTGGCATGCAGCCTGGGCCCCAGGATCCTCAGCACCCCACACCTGGCTGTACCCCACACCTGGCAGATGCAAACACAGCCAAATCCTCCCGGCCTAGGCTGAGCCATGCAAAGCAGAGGGCAGGCAGTGCCTCCTAACACCCTACTCGGGAAGCTGGGGCAGGGCTGTGGCTGTGTGGCTGGGATGGTGACAATGCTCCATGGTCCCCGGGCTGGAGGCTGGGTCTTGGTCAGCCGAATGGGAATGCCAGACAATGGAAAGTGTCCTCTGCAGTTAATCAGCCCCTTTGGGGAAAGGGTGCCAGGGCGTTAATGGGTCCTTGTGGGACCAACTTGGGCCAGCACCCTGGCACTGCCTGCCTGTTCCTGGGGAGGGACTGTGAGCGGCCCAGCACAGGGACCTCCCCAGGCAGGGCCATAGTCCATGCCCTGGGGCTCCCGCCAGTGGGAGAAGGGAGGGCGGTGACTGACACTGGCAGCTGGGACCGCCTTCTGCTGCACCTCAGCTCAAGCTGGCCACCACGGAAGCCCCCGACGCCATGGAGGAGTGGGATGTGCCCCAGATGAAGAAGGAGGTGGAGAGCCTCAAGTACCAGCTGGCCTTCCCGAGGGAGATGTCCTCCAAGTCCGTGCCCGAGTAAGGACGCCCGCCGGCCCGGGCAGCCCCG
>NW_006159653.1:778438-780536 GCF_000334495.1 Tupaia belangeri chinensis | reverse complement strand
CCACAGGCTCCTCAAGTGGATCGAAGACGGGATCCCCAAGGACCCCTTCCTGAACCCCGACCTGATGAAGAACAACCCGTGGGTAGAGAAGGGGAAGTGCTCTATCCTGTGAGGCCGGGCCGGCCTGGGGGACGGGGACGGGGACAGGGACAGGGAACGAGTAACGAGGCTGCAGACGTGAGCGCGTTCGTTATAAAGCTTCTCGAGGTCTCCTGTTCTTGTACACTCTCTACGGGGCAGGCGGTGCCAGGCAGGCCCGGGCTACAGCAGGTCCCTGATGTACAGGCTGCGCCGCACGGCGTTGGAGACACCCTCGTGGAAGCGGAACCAGACCTGGCTCCTGCCCACGGCGGTGCCCATGTGCCACTCGGCTGTGTCCTTCTCCAGGGCTGCGTCCTCTGCAGGGCCACAGGGATACGTCCAAAGAAGTCCCTCTCGGGCTGATGGGGGAAGGGGCCAGTCAGGTCCTCTGAGATACCCGCCCTCCAACCCCTGCAAGTGCTGTGACAGAGGGAGGGGCCTTCCCAGGAGAAACAAGTGTCCCTCCCATCCTCACCAGCCCTCACCACCGCCCATCCTGGGTCAGAACAGAAAGAGCCAGCAGGCACCCTCCTGCACAGGTGGGAACCCGGCTGGACCCTCAGGTTTAGAACCAGTTTCAGCAGCTCACCTAGGCTCAGCCCTCACTGTCCTGGGGGCCCCGCCCACCGCTGCTAAGCCCCTCCCCACATGGCCTCCGGGCCCCACCCACCATGGCTCAGCCCTCCCCACGTGTCCCATGGGCCCCACCCACTGTGGCTAAGCCCCTCCCAGCACCTGCTCCGTCACGGGGGCCCTCCTTATAATGTTCTCCAGCCTCTGCTCATGGTTGCGAGGGGCAGGTCGTGGCATTCGCATCTCCACGCTGCCCCGTGCGGAACCACAGTCCACCTTCGGGGGGGAAGAGATGCAGTGAGGGCTGGCTGGTGTGGACCCACTCCCCAGACGCCACCAGGACCCAGAGCTGGGTCAGGCTCACCTGTGGGCAAAGCCCCACCCCAGCCAGAGCCGCTGCCCCAGCCCCTGCCCGAGCGTCTGCCCGCCGCATCTTCTCCACCTCCACCTCGTGGGCAATGAGCTGCTTAGCCTGGTAGGTGAGGGGCTTGTGGGCAGGCAGCTCCGGGAAGCGGCACACCTCCTCCACGTTCCTGCTCAGAGTAGGGGTGAGACACCCGGGGCGGTCAGTGGGCACCAGGCCCAGAGGCCCCGCAGGCCACACGCAGCTGTGGGTGTCCTCCCAAGCCTCTGTGTCCACAGTGGGAAGCCCACCCGGGGCTGGCCAAGACAGTGACAGGGCTAGGCTCAGTGTCCTGCCACAGCCCCACAAGCATCTCAGGGTAGGGCACCAAGGCCTGTAGAGCTCGTTATTCAGGGGCCCTGGCTCCAGGGCACAGGCTGGGGAGACCTGGGTAAACACAGGCCCCGGGCTGCGCTTGGCACCCCCAGTTGTCTCAGCGAGGGCTGGCCTAGAACTGCCCATCCTGAATAGCCCGTACAGGTCTGCACTCCTAGCTTCACGCGCACCCAGGTTGCCCCAGCCCAGGCACCGGCACTCACGGGTCCAGCGCATAGACATACTGCCCATCGGGCGTGCGCTCCTGGCGGTAAGTGAGGTTGTAGGCAAGCATGGTGCCCACGAGGCCGGCCAGCTGCTGCTTCTCGCGGGCACTGTACAGCTGTGTGCTCACCTGGGGGCAGCGGGCAGGGTCTGAGTGGAGCTGGGGCTGCCCCATGGGAACACCCCCTGCACCCAATGGGAACTCACAGGGCGGAGCCTGGGTGTAAGGATGTCCAGGAGCAGACAGAGGGTGTCCAGGACCAGGGCCTGGGGTGCCACCCTGCTGCGGATGGCTGGTGCAATTCCCAACACCAAGGTCTGGATCAGGTTCCAGGTCTGGCTGGTCCGGCTCTGGGCCTGAGTCGGAGCAGAGCGGGCCGGGTCACCCTTCCCTTCCCAGCCCACCTCGGGCCTGGGGCGGCGGGCGGGCGGGCCCACCTCCTGCTGGCTGCTGGGGAAGGCGATGCGTGGCACGTGGCTGGTGGCGAAGAGCATGTGGAA
>NW_006159653.1:772173-778215 GCF_000334495.1 Tupaia belangeri chinensis | reverse complement strand
AGTCGACCGGAGGCCCAGCCCGTCGAGGCCCGTGCACACGGTGCCCAGGCTTGAGTCCCGCAGCCGCAGGCGCAGGAAGTTGTCAAACAGGCCCTGGGTGGGGAGCCAGTGACCCTACCTCACAGCCTCCCTGTGCCCCTGCCCACTGCCTCCTGCCCGGCCTGCAGGGCCCGGGGCATGGGTCAGTTGCAAGCACCAACAAGCGGCCACAGAGCCCTGAGGGGGCTGGTCCACTGAGCCGCCCCTTGCCCGTCTCACAGAGGTTCGAGATGAGGAACAGGGGACCCCCCAACCAAGGCCTCCAGAGCCTGAGGGCGCCAGGGGGCCAGAGGGAAGCTCCATCCCACATCCAAGCGTGGCCCGCCCCCGCCCCCGTCCCCACTGCTCCCCGGGCCGCGGGTGTCCGGGCAGCTGGTAATCCAAAGCCTCTGACTTGGAAGCAGCTTAGGCTGGGCTTCTCGGGGCAGGGACCTCGGCCACCTGTTTAGGCTACCCCCACCGGCCCCTCCTGACCACCCCGGCCCAGAACTGGCCTCAGCCCCACCAGGCTGCTGACACAGGGCCACAAAAAGCCCACCCACCGCCCCAGTCAGCAGCCAGAACCCCGGCAGGCCCGGCCCCATCCTCCTGTCCCTCCCCCCTTCAGGGCTGTCCCCTGGGAGGGCTCTTGGTGGGGCAGGTACCTGAACCACCTTGTCGTGCTCGCCTGCAGAGGCAGCGACCTGCAAGACGCGGAAGAACCGCTGGGAGGCCGCGGTCAGGGAGCCTGGGGCGTGGTCGCCGAGCAGGTGGGCGGGCTGGGCTGGGTGCTGGCCTGCGCGCTGCCTGTTAGGGTGCCAAGGATGGGACAGCAGGCCCACCTCACCTGGCCGGGGGTTTATACCCCAGGAAACTCCCTCAGGAGGGGCCTCAGGAAGAGAGCAGACCCTGGGCCCTGGACTCTAGACTGACCCTTGGGGCAGGGTCATCCTGCAGGAGCCAGGCCACGACGCCGCGTCCCACAGGCCCAGCAGCCCCGGACATCCCCGCTCTGTCCTTGCAGACAGACTGGGCCAGTGTCCCTACGGGGTAGGGCAGATCCACGGCCTCACAGCTGGAGCTGCACCTGGAGGCCATGTCATCCTGACTGCCGCTCCTACCAGTGCCCAGGGGGCTCCCTGCCCAGGCCCTGAGCCCTGAAGGCCACACGGGGCGACTCCACAACTCAGCACAGGTCTCTGGGGGACGGCAGCCCTGGCCACACCTGCAGGCCCCGTGTCCCAGAGCTTGGGGGAGGGAGGCCATCGGCCAAAGCTGGACTGCTACCCAGTGCTTGCCACCACCTACCTCTGGGCCCGGGGCAGCTGAAAGACCTCCTGCCAGACCGAGAAGAGCCCCTTGCGCTGGTCCTTGAGGCCGACCCGTGTGGCCCGCACAGCCTGCACGCTCAGCTCCCGCTGGCCCCGCCCATGCAGGAACTGGACAGGGGGGTGAGTGTGAGAGTGTGTGTGTGTGCGCACGTGTGTGTGTGAGTGGGTGTGTGTGAGTATGCACGTGGGTGTGTGTGCATGTGTGAGTGCACGTGGGGTGTGTGTGAGCGGGAGTGTGTGCGCATGTGTGTGTGTGTGTGAGTGCACGGGTGTGAGTGGGAGTGTGTGTGCATGTGAGTGGGGGTTGCACGTGGGGGTGTGTGAGTGGGTGAGCGCGTGTGTGTGCATGTGTGAGTGTGTGGGGAGGCACAGGCCCTGCCGCAGTGAAATCTGCGGGTACAGAGAGGGCTATGGCCGCGCCCACCCCGCCCTGCGGGCCCCGGCCACCACGGCCCCTCCCCAGAGCAGCTCCTGGCCCTCTCCCATGCAGCCAGAGGCTGCAGTCCCCAGGATGGGCGTCTCTGCCCTGAACTGCCCGCCACTGGCCATACCACTCCAGTCACCAGCACCATGTCTCAGGCCAGCCAAGACCCTGAGGGGACGGTAGGCGATAGGGACCAGTGCAAGGGCTGCCCCACCCATGAGGCCACACGAACCCTGCCCTGCTGACCTCCTGGAGCCGCTGCACCAGCCTGGAGGGCAGTGTCGGCGGGAAGTGGAGCAGGAAGGCCTGCTGCTTCAGCTGCCGCAGGGCCGGTGCAAACCTGCAGAAGAGGACAGGCAGCAGCCAGGCCACAGGGACCTCCAGGCCCGTGCACCCCCGGCAGGCACGGGGCCAGGGCCGCCCACCACTCACTGGTCGTTGCAGATGCAGATGATTGGCCTGGTCAGCGGTGCCCCCTCCACCCGGCGCCGCCGGCCCCCTCCCAGAGGCGGAGCACCCAGCTCCTGTCCCTGCGGGCCCTTACGGTTCAGTATGCACACGAGGACGTTGACGGCGGCCTACGGGGAGGGCAGAGGGGCACTGTGAGCCACACGCCCAGCACCGGCCCACCCACCCACTCGCCCAGGGCACCAGGAGGCCCACCGCGGAGGCCCCATCGATCTCATCAATGACCAGGCAGTTGGGTTTCCCACCGGCGCCCAGCACTGACTCCATCTGCGTGGCAGCCTCGATGCGCATGCGGAAGGCCTCAGGGCTGCGGTCGTCGCTGGGCGAGGGAAGAACAGGTGGCTATGGCCCAGCCAAGCTGAGAACCAGCCCCCAGCAGGGCAGCCTCCCAAGGCCACGTGGTTGCCCACCCAGTGAGCGGGGAAGGACGCGTCCCTCGTCGCCCAGGGAATCGAGAGCTCGCCCCCACAAGAACCACGCCCACCCGACTGGACCGTGCCGGACCATGCCCAGGCCACCGCAGGCCCACCGCTCACCTGGCGTTCATCTCCACCACGCAGTACCCGGCGTGCCGCGCGATCACGTGGGCCAGGGTGGTCTTGCCCAGCCCTGGAGGCCCGCACAGCAGTGCCACCTGCAGCCAGGGTGGGCAAGGACGTGCAGTCAGGGTGCCCCGGAAAGCCCAGCCCTACAGCCGGAGGCTGAAGGCCATGTGGCGCGGGTGTGGCATGAGGCTGGGCTCTACCGATGCTCCCACCCTGACCCGCCCTACCTGTCATGTGAGTGCAAACCCGGTGTGCTCACTGCGGAGCAGAAATACCCTACATAGGGCCAGTTCCCAAGACCTGAGAGGGTGTGGACGGTACCCACAACCAGCCCCCAGAGGCTGCCCCCGTCACACCAGAGGGCACAGAGCCCTCCGCGGGCTGGTGAGGACGAGCTGTTGCCGCCTTCCGGGGCCCCAACGTCACTGTGCCCACAGTCCCGGGAGGAGGGACAAGTGCCTCATGGGCCCGCGAGGCTGCAATGGCTCCAGCCACCAGGGCAGAGCTCGGGCTCAGGTGCCCACGGCACAGCGGAGCACACGGGCTCACCTTGTGCCGGGGCCGCAGGCTCGAGTCCAGCTCAGCACCCAGCACCCCTTCGAGCATCTCCTCGTGGCTCTTCCACCTGCCGGAGGCTGGGACCTCCCTGACCGCCCGGGCTGGCTCTACACCAGGCCTGGGCTTACGGGCAGGCTTCTCGCGGCCAAATACCACTGGGTCCCACAGCTTCAGCCACTTCAGAAGGCAGCGGTTGGTGAACTGGGGAAAGCAAGGCATGGCCTTAGGCAGCTAGCTAGTGCAGCACCAGGACCCAGGCCCACCCTCACGCCAGCCTGTCACGTAAGCCCTGCAGCACAGGCAGGGAGGGCGAGGCTGATGGTGATGAAGCACCAGCCCCCAGGGAGCAGAGAGTAGGGCTCCTCCCCTCCACGAGCCCCTTGTCCTGCCTGGGGTATCCCAGCATAGGCTGTCACAAGGGCTGGGGATCCCTGAGCTCAGCTCCCAGCAGGGCACAGGTGACCAGTAGCCCTCCACCAACTTGGGCCCCACCAAGGCAGATCAGAGCCCACTCCCTACCCTCCTCCCTCGCAGGGGACGCCACCCAGGCCTGCAGCAGAGCTCACATCGTCACTGAGGAGCTCCGGGTAGCGCCGCGGCGCAAACTCGTCCACCCACAGGCAGTGCTGGGAGGTGCGCAGGCCAGGGGCTGGCTCTTCCTCGGGGGCCCCCACAAGCTGGGTCGCCTCCTCCTCGGGTCTAAGGCTGGACAGCACCAGTGAGCCACTGGCCCTGCCCCTCCCAGCAGCCCCAGCAGCCCCACCCCACACAGAACACAGGTCAGGTCATGCCAAACCGTGAGCTGTCGAGACACCTGTGCGGGGTGTCTGAGAGCCGCCCGGCCTCCTCCAGCAGCTGCTGCCGACGCTGTAAACAGGACAGCTCGGTCATGACGGCCCCGCCAGCAGCACCCCCAACACACAAGGTCTGCAGATCCCACCTCACTGTCCACCTGCTCCTTCAGGGAGGCGAAAGGTACACCCAGCAGGTCCAACCGGCCACAGCCTTGCCTGCAAACACCACGGACTGGACCCTACAGGCAGAGGACAGTCATCACTCTGGCGCCCCTCCCAGAGGGACCCCCTAGAAGCAGGCAAGGCCCTGTCCAACCAGGAACACCAGGAAGGCTGTTACCCAGATGGGGCAGCTCCAGTGGGCAGAGGGAAAGCTCTGAGCGAGAGGGGAAAGGACAGGGAGGGGGAGGGGAGGGACACCCCATCACAGCCACAGGCTGGACCACAGCGTGGACAGCAAGGGGGTTGGCCTCCGAGCAAGGTGGACAGGGAGGAGGGCTCCCCCACCGTGGCCACAGGCTGGACCACAGGGTGGACAGCATGCGGGTTGGCGGGCTGGCACTCTGAGGGCCCGGCCTTCCAGCAGGACAGAAACGTCCGCTCTTGAGAACCCAAAACAGGTGCAGGCCCCTCGTCCAGGTGCTGAGCTGCCCCGCAGGAGGGGTGGGGCCCAGGACCTCCTGTCCCACAGGAAGTCATGACTGGGCCCAGGCTTGGGGCCGCACAGTGCTCACCTGCACCCCAGTGCCCCCGGAATCTGCACGAAGCACCAGAAAGGCCCGGTCACCACCCGTGGATGTCACATTGATGTAGTCCTCCAAGATGGGGGGCCGCTTCAGGACGGGGTTGCGGGCAGAAGCCTGCCCGAGGCCCATGTCGCCCCCAGTCTCCAAGGGCCTAGGAGAGGATGCTGCTCAGCCTCGGGGACCCTGCCCCAGTCCCGAGGACTCTGCCCTAGTCCCGGACCCCTCCCTCAGACCCCGTCCAAGCAATGGGACACTCCCAAGCCTCTGTGCCCAAGTTACACACCCATCGCCCCACAGCTCAGAGGGGACCTCGGGACTCAGGGGGGGTGTGATGTCCCCAGGTGGGAAGTCAGGAAGCAGTGGCTCCTCTGGCTCCTCCGCCCCAAAATCCAGCCTCTTGACTGTCTCCAGCCTCGATCGTTTGACCCTGGGTGCTGTACAGACGGCAGGGAAGAACAGACCCCCCCAGGCACGCCCCACCGCCCCTCCCCCGTGCCCTGGTGCACCCTGAGGACATACTGGGGGGCAAGGCCGTGGGCCCCTGGGAGGCACCATCCACCTGCCTCTTCCTCGCACCCCCACTGAAGTGCCCTGGAGTTCCAGGCGAGGAGGAGTGGGGGACAGCATCCCCACCAGCGATGGCCTCCTCGAATGTCAGCTGGGGGCGGTTCCGGACAGGCTGGAGAACCACGGAGGGCGACAGGGCCGACGTCCCTGCTGGGAGAGAAGACTCCGGGCAGCCATGCTCCGCCATCAGGATCAGAGCCCCCCGGAAGTCCCCTGTGTCGCCCGTTCGTCCTGCGCCTGGGGTGGCCTCTGTCTCCCGGTCTCTGCAGCCACCTTCCTCCTGAGCGACTAGCTCCTGCCGCCTCAGCTCCGCCGAGCAGCCCTCCTTGACTACCGGGGAGTCGGGCTATAATCGCGCCCTGCTGCCGCTGGGAAGACCGAGGCCCAAGAGAGGAAGGGCCCCGTGGAGAGGCGCAGGTCGCGCGGAAAGGACAGCGGCCAGGCCAGTCTGCGCCCTGGGGCGTGCGCCCACCTTCCAGCTCGGCCAGCACCTCGAGCTCGGCCGCGAACTGGCTGTGGAAGTCGTCCTCGACGCCGCGCAGCTCCTGCTCGTAGTCCTCCATGCCCGCCGCGCGCCCGCCCCGAACCTCC
>NW_006159653.1:763160-772153 GCF_000334495.1 Tupaia belangeri chinensis | reverse complement strand
CACAGGCTAGCACGGCCGCCCGTCCTCGGCGGAGGCGGGCGGGGCGGGCGGAGCGGGCGGCGCGCGCAGGCCCGGCCTGGTGAGGACGCTGCCGGAGCTGTGTCGCCCAGCTTGGTGCCGCGGGAACCGCATCCAGGGCCGGCGGGGGCCTTGGGGGCCCGCGTCAGGCGTCAGGTCGTTCCGGAGCGGGCGGGGTCTCGGAAGGTGCTCGAAGCCCGGGTCTGCCGGACCCCGGCCTGTGCCCACCCGGCGCAGGAGGCTGGGGACGCGCGTGCTCAGCAGTAGCTGGGCGTGGGCCTGTGCCGCTGGTGCCCCAGGCACGCCTCGCCGCCGCCCACCCGAAAAACAGCCTGCGAGGTCTGACGGGGACCCCCCTCACGGGCAGCCCCGAGCGAAGCAGACCTCCACCGTGGCCGCACCGCCCACCCCCAGCTGACCGCGTGGCCTGGGGACGGAGGCTCAGGCCGCAGGGCGCTGCGCACGGCGGGTCTGGCGGGCCGCAGACCGGAGCGTGCGGGTGGGCGGCGTCTCCCGCGGGCACAAGGCGGGCCCAGGCACGCAAGCCCCGTGTGGCAGGGCGGGCATTGGAGCCAGGCAGCGTGGAGAACCTGTCCATCGTTTACCGGAGCAGCGACTTCCTGGTGGTGAACAAGCACTGGGACGTTCGCATTGACAGCAAGACGTGGCGGGGGGGGGTGGCGAAGCAGCTGCGCCACCGCTTCCCGGAGCTGGCCGACCCGGGTACCTACTATGGGTTCAGGTGAGGGGGCCGGGGCAGGGAACCCACCTGGCCCCTGTCCTGCCAAGGTACATGCTGGGCTCTGCCCTGAGGGCACAGGGGGTGCCGCAGAGGGATCTCAGCCGCCCTGTCCAGGCACCACGACCCTTTGCCCACCCCAGGTTCTGCCACCAGCTGGACTTCTCCACTAGTGGGGCGCTGTGTGTGGCTCTGAACAAAGCAGCTGCAGGGAGTGCTTACAGGTGCTTTAAGGAGCGGCGCGTCACCAAGGCTTACCTGGCGCTGGTAAGGCTCGCCCAGTCTCCGGGAGGGGTGCCTTCATGGCACCACCCCGTCCCCAGTGCCCCAGCATGCCTCACAGGCCACCCCTCGACCCACCTGTGCTCTCTCCTGGCAGGTACGGGGGCACGTCCAAGAGAGCCGGGTGACCATCAGCCTCGCCATCGGCAGGAGCTGCGTGGAGGGCCGTGCCCACACCATGTGTACCGAGGGCACGCCGGGTACTGCGGGGTTCCTGCAAGGGCAGCGCTAGCCTAGGCCGGCATCCTGAGCTGGGGTGACCGGGGCCTGGCCCTGCTGGCTCTCACCCTTGCCTCTGCCCACAGGGTGTGAGAGCCCGAAGCCGAGCCTCACGGAGCTGGTGGTGCTGGAGCACGGGCTGTACGCGGGCGCCCCTGTCTCCAAAGTGCTGCTGAAGCCACGCACAGGTGTGTCTGGACGGGTGTCCCCGTGTGCAGGGTAGGGGACAGGGACAGGGGCCACCCGGAGCGCCGAGGAGCAGCTGCTGATCTCCCAAGCAAAGCCTGCAGCCTCTGGCCTGGCCTGGCTCGGGGTCTTGCTGGCTCTCTTCCTCCAGCCACAGCTCTCCTGCCTTCACGGGCAGTGACCCCAGGGTCTTGTCCTGACCCCTGACATCGTCTCCATGTTGTGGGAGAAGGGAAATGTCTGGTCCAACGGGGTGCTGCGAGGCTGTGGGGGGGCGGTGAGGTGGCCGGGGCAGGCGTGGAGGGCCCTGCCCCACCCTGACCTGCACCCTCACAGGGCGGACACACCAGCTGCGTGTGCACTGCAGTGCCCTCGGCCACCCCGTGGTGGGCGACCTGACATACGGGCAACCCGGGGGCCGGGAGGCCCAGCCCTTCCGCATGATGCTGCACGCCCTCTACCTACGCATCCCCACGCGGACAGAGCGCGTGGAGGCCTGCACGCCCGACCCCTTCCTGCCTGCCCTGGATGCCTGCTGGAGCCCCCACACCCTGGAGCACCCGCTGGAGCAGCTCGTGCAGGCCCTGCAGGCCTCTCCTGACCCTGACCCCATGGACGGGGGTCCCGGACCCTGCAACTCCACACCCCTGCCTGGGCCAGGCCGGCCCCCACCACCACAGCCCAAGAGCCCTGAGACCGAGACGCAGCGAGCTTCATGCCTACAATGGCTGTCAGAGTGGACTCCAGAGCCAGACAGTTGAGCTGGGCACCGGCTGGGCGTGGGGCTGCGTGTCAGAACCCTGGGCCCCTCCCAAGGCAGAAGTGCCCCTCGTGGGTGAGCAGGTGTGGGGTCTGCTGGGTCCTCCTGGAGGACTTGATCCCCTGGGCTGCAGTGGTCAAGCCTGCGAGAAGAGCTAGAGAGGGGCTGCTGAGGCCAGCAGGGGGCACCAGGTAGCCAGGACTCCTGACAGGTGGGGGCCAGGCTGCAGGGCCAGGCTGCTCAGGTCTTCCCTCCTGAAGCAGTTCCCCTGGGGCCTCTAACTCACAGACCTGTCCAGGGTCCCCTGCCAGAGGGGTCAGAGCAAGGACTGGGCCTCTGACTTCACCCGCCCCTTGCACAGGCTGTGGGGTCTGCACACATGGTTGGGGCAGCTCCTCGCCTTAGCACAGGGTCAGGACAGTGGCCGAGAGGCCCGCCGTGACTGCTGCTCCCACTGCAGGGTCTTGGCCCCACCACCTGCGTCCCCTTCACACAGCCATGTCACCCAGCTGCTGCTGGCCTTGAGAAACTCGCAATAAATGGCCAATGACCAGTCTCAGAAGTGACTGTCTGAAGTGGGGCTCTGGGGACAGACTCGGACATGCATACCCTGCCTAGCCCTGTCGCTGCAGGACCCAGAGTGGGCTAACTCCGTAGCTCCGCCTCGGCACACCCAGCTGCCTGTCTTGGTTTTATTTATTTTTGAGAGATTTTTGCTATAGGGCGCGTGCACCTGCCAGAAAGAGACAGAGATAGCAAGAAATCACTCTCGGGGGGGGGATGGCCACACCGCAATCCCTTCCCTTTTCTCCTCGGGATCTTGGGCACGCATGCACACTCACCTGGTTTGAGTTTAAGCCACCGGGCCCGGGACTTGAACCACATGGGAGTTGAGCAACATAGCCGTTACGCTAACTGCTGGTCCCCCAGCTGCCTGTCTCAGCACTCCAGAGAGGCAGCTGGTAGGTCGCCACTAGTTTGAGGTCCCAGGCTGTTTGGGCACTCGGCCCCACCCAGGCGGGGTCTATAGGGTGGGGCAGCCCCTGGAGTCCCCAGGGCAGGCCACCTGTGTCCAGGCCTGTCACTGCTACACCCACCCACCCCCGTGGCCTGGTTTCTTCCCAGTGAAGGGCCGGTGGGTCCAGAGGCTGGTGGACAGAGTGGTCAGCACCATCTGGAGGGTCACCACAGCCTGTCCCAGCCCAGCTCCTGCTTCTGCCCTCCTGCCTGGGCCCCTCCCCGCCACCCCACCTCCAGTACTCACCACCTGAGGCTGCCTCGCCTTCCCCGTCCAGGTCTCCCTCTCGGACCTCAGCCTGAGCTGGGGCTGGGGTGTCTTGCTCTTTGCCAGATCCCTCACTCTGGGACAGGCCTGGCCCCCAGCGAGTGCTAGGCAGTCTGCAAGGCTCAGGCCAGCAGCTGTCATGGCGGGGGCTGCCACGTGGGGCCACAGCCCAGACCAGTTCTGCAGAGCCAGCTGTTCCCCAGCACATGCTGTGTTCTGTCACCCTGGGTTCCAAGGTGATGTGCTCAGTGGAGTCCCAGTGGTGGCACGTGCCGAAGGGCCTGGGCCGGGACCACCCTGACACTCTCCCTTCGGTGAGCCCTGGGGTGTCCCTCCAGAGAGCTCGCTACCCTGGCAGCAGCCTCGGCAAAGGCTGAGCGGAGGCAGTGTCTCCAGGCCTTGGCAGGTGGCGCCCTCAGCTGCCAAGGGGCTCCAGCCTGTGAGGATGCAGCAGGAGGCCACGTGGGGCACCTGCTCAGGGCAGGGAGCTGTGGGTGGCTCTGGCTGATGACGCCCACCCTGGAGTGGGCATGGGGCTCCGCAGCAGCCATGGCGTGTGAACTTGCTGTGGCCGGCCTTGGGGAGCATGGTGTGGGCGGGCATGCTGAGCACATGGCCTGGCACTGTGAGGGGCAGGCGGGCTGGGGGGACAGGGTTCCCCGACAGCCCTATGGAGAGCCCCATCCCTGCAAGCCCATTTCCTCTCCCGAGTGGCTGTCAGCACCTGTGGTCACCCAGGGCCCCTGGAGCATTTCTGACTGTCCCCCAGGCCAGCCCTGCCCCCTGGCCAGGTAGCCTCCCCATCAGGGACTGAGTCCAAGCATTGAAAGCCCCACCCAGCCCATCTGCCTAGCAGCCCTCAGCACGGGGTGGGCTAGGTGCAGTGCGTGGGAACAATCAGGTGTGGCTTCCTGGAGAGGGAGGCCTTTCTCAGACTTGGAGAAAGGCAAAGGGAGGGGACAAAGCCTAGAGCAGGGTCGCTAGAGGCCCCACCCAGGAGCACACAGGCACTGTGTGGTCTGTGCAGGTCCCCAGCCTTGGGCCCCCCCTGCTGTGGGTGTAGCTGTCAGGGCTGCAGTGTCTGCCGAGCTGACCCAGCTGGTGGCCAAGCAGCCCTCCAGGCCACTCCAAACTGGACAGGACTCCTAACCACCCCCACCTTGACCGCTGGCCCCTCCCCGAGGTGAGAGTGGAGGTGGGTGGGCTGGGCCCCAGAGGGGAAGGCGGGGCGGTGCTGGGCTGTCGCCAGCCATGAGCTCAGCTCCCATTCCTCAGGGGCTGGGGAGCAGGTGCTACGTGCCTGGCCCTGGGGACTAGCACACATCACCACCTGGCACAGCCAGGCCCTCCCCCAGGTCTACCCAGCGCATCACTGCAGGGTGAGGCCAGGCATGGGCTGAGCGGAAACGCCAGCATCTCCACCCTGCCCTGCCCCTGCACCCTGGCACCCTGCTGCACGGGCCGACTGCCGGTGCGGGGTGGTTGCGTCTGGAGCTCGTCAACTCCCCGCGCTCTGTGGCCACGGGTGGGCCAGGACCACCAGCCCGGCAGCCCGGCAGCACCCCCACTGCCACACAGACACACACCTAGGTGAGAGGGGCAGAGCGGAGGCCAGCCAGTGCTTGTCTGGATCCCCGGGCAGGTGAACCGCCTGAGCATCCACTGGCCCCTGCGTGTCCTCCTGGCCATCCAGACCAGAGGTCCAGAGGTCAGGAACCATGGGACGGGGCCTGTCCTGCCAGGAGGCAGCAGTGGGTCAGCGGTCTGGCAGAGCCTCCCAGGACCCGAGTGTCCGGGCTCAGCCTCGGTCTCACCTGGCCAAGGATGCCAGGGTGCTGAGGGCAGGGCTGGGAGAGGGAGCTGCCTGGGCCGCGGTGTGGGCTCCCGGGGCTGCCTGTGGGGACTCGTGTTTGCTGAGAGACCGTTAACTGGAGACCGGCAGCCTGGGTCCCCTGAGCCCCGACCTTGATAAGCAAGGCCTGGGAGGGCCGCCCTGCCCTGCCTCACCCTCCTGCTCTAAAGACACGCTGCTGTGGGATCGGCACCCTCATCTCTGCGCACCCCTCTCCGCGAGGCAGTGAGGGAGGCGGGGCCAGCCCGTGTCGCCCGCTTCCTCTCCAGCTAGCCCTGGACAGCCAGCCCAGACCCTGCCTCCTGCCCCTGGACGCCCCAGCAGGACGACGCGTGCACCATGCACTCCCGCGTGGGTGAGAGACCCCTCCCTGCTGCAGGGGCTCCCCAGGGTGGCGGGACCCTCTGCCCTGCTGAGACACCCAGTGAGGCAGGCCTGGGGTCCCAGCGGGGAGCAGGCAGGACAGGCATGGACATGGGTCGGAGTGGCCGCTTCCTGACCCAGGCTCCTGGGGCTGGCAGGGTACGAGGTGCCCACAGCTCCCACAAGCTCCTGGGCACCCGGGCCAGGCTATAGAGGAGGAGGGTACTGAGCACTGGGTGAGCAAGCCCAGGGGCACCCACCCAGCACCCCATCCTCCCTGAGAGGGCCTGCCTGCCATGGAAGCCTGGGCTGTGGACAGCTACGTGGTGAAGCGAAGCCCCCGTGTGGCTCCTGCTACTGGAGAAGAGGCTTTGCTGAATGCCAGGCCAGCAGGATGGGGCTCCTGGACCCACTGCCTGGGCTGCTTGCCACGCAGCACTGCCCCCTGCAGAGGCTGGGTCTGAGGAAGGCCCGGCAGGGTGGCCTCCGCCTCCGTGTTGGGGCATGGGGCACAGGCATCACCCACTCACCCCGTTACACAGCACATGTGTGCACCTCACGTGAGCAGCTCATGTGTACACACATGGCGAGGCCCGGCCTGTGCACAAAGGTGACCAGGGCTGTGAGGCCCCCAGGCCTCCAGAGGTACCTGTGCTCGGGGGCCCCACACGGGCCCCAGGCCAGTGTGGAGTGTGCGCAGGCTCCCGCCCAGGCGCCCACAGCCCGCTCTGTTCCAGGTGCGCTGCTGAGCCCGGGCCTCGCCCTCCTGCTCTTCCTCACCGCCTGCCACTCCCACCACCGGGGTGACGGCTCCCTGCAGGGAGGACTGAACGCTGGAGGGGCTGACCTGTGGGCCAGGTGAGTGCTGGCCTCCCTGCCCCTCGAAGCTTGAAAATCAAGTGGCAGTTCAGGGGAGAAGAGGGGGCGAGGCGTGGCCTGCCAGCCCCTGGGGAGCAACCCTCTCTGGGATCCGGCCGAGGCCAGATGCAGCCAGCAGGGTGGCCCTCTCATCTCCAAGGTGCCTGAGTTATCGTCCACAGGCAGGTCCTCAGGCCGTCACCAACAGTGGCCAGGCCAGGTAGGCGAGAGGCCCAACCGACCAAGGCCCCAACCTTGGGAGACGCCAGCTTGGCGCCCCATCAGGCCTCCAGGCCACGCCGCCCGGCCACCCTGAGCCCCTGGGCCGCTCTCCTCCAATTGAGGCTGGGACAGTTCCTCAGTGGGGCAGCTACCCTTAGCCCGCCCAGTGGTCGGTGGTCACAGATCACATGATAAATTAGGCAAGGCCAGTGGAGCTGCAGTGAGCAGCCTTTGGGGGGGGGGCACTTAGCCAAAGGCCACTGGCAGGGACTCAGGCCTCTTCTCTGAAGCCCATGGTACAGCAGGGCAGGAAGCTCAAAGCCAGCTAAGATTGGCCTCTGGAGGGCCACAGACCCAGTGCCTGGGCTGCCTGAAACCCAGCACCCTGCTCCTGGGAGTGGGAGGGGCTGGGGCCCCTGAGGAGGGGCGGTGGTGGGGACCGTGGGCCGGTGCTTGGTCTCTGTGTTGAGGAGACACTGGGTCTGGCCCTGGCTCAGCTGCCCATTCTGCACCCTCCCTCTGAGCTGCCCTGGTCCCGGCCCCGCACCACAGGTAAGGCTGAGGGTAGGAGGGGTCGTTCCTGAACCCTTGTTCTGTCTAGGGTCAACTCCTCCCTCCTGCAAGGCCTCTGGTGCCAGCCAGGCAGCCAGCCGGCCCGGGACCAGCTCTCGGCTCTGATCAGGAGTTTGGCCGCCGTGCCACGGGTCCCACTCAAAGCCTGGCAGGTGAGCAGCAGTTGGGGAGCCAGCCCCCGAGAAGGGCCCCAGGTGGAAGGGGCTTGCTCAGTGCTGCAGGAGATGGCCAGCCAGGGAGTTCAGGTCCCCTGGACGCCACTCTGCTGGTCCCGACTCCTGTGTCCTTTGGTGGCCCCACCCGGCAGGAGGGTGACCTGTGGGCATTTCCAGGGCTTAGCCAATTGGCCTGAGATGCACCTGCCCGTGATCTCGGCCAGGACAGGGGGCCGCTGGCCGTGCCCTCGCTGGCAGCTTCCCGTCTTGGTCTGGCACCCCCTTGGAGGGTCCTGCAGAGGTGCGCACCTGCTGTGAGAGGGCCTGGGGAGCCCACCCCATCCTTGCTGTGGGCCCCACACCCTCCGCCCAAGTGAGAGAGAGCCAGGGGGAGAGGGAAGCCTCGCCTTTCTGCCAGTGCACAATCAGACAACCGAAACATCGGGAACCGGGTGGCATGGAGGTTGAGACGCTGGATCCCACACGGCCAAGTGAGCAGTCTGAGTCCCGGACCCGGCAGTTCAGAAGTCACGTCAGTGTGCATGCATGCCCAAAATCCTGAGAGGGGAGGATGGAGGAGAGGGGGCTGAGGCTTTGCACTCTGTGGCAAGCTACCAAAAACAAAAACCAACAACTGAGACAATTGGAGATGCAGAAGAGTCTGTGGGGCCTGGATTGGCTCTTCTGCTGCTCTTCTGAGGGGCATCGGGCCAAGAGGAGGCCCTCAGGACCCCTCACAGAAGTGCACCACGACAGTTGCCTTGTGGTTTGTGTTTTTTTAAAGAATTATTTTATTTAACTTTATTTACTTTTCTTTTTCTGGAGAGGTTGTTTTTTTTTTTTTTTTTGCTATAGGGCACATGTGCTCTCCAGACAGACAGAGAAAGACAGAGAGACAGAGAGCGAGAAATCCCCCCCCGGGGGGGTGGTCACGCCGCAATCCCTTCTCCTCCGTTCTCCTCTCGGGATCTTGGGCACGCACGCACACGCGCCCGGCGTGAGTTTAAGCCACGGGATCTGGGACTCAGACCACGGTCGACTACGTGGGAGTCCAGCGGCATGGCCATTACGCCAACTGCTGGTCCTATTTACTTATTCTTTAATTTGACCAGAGAGGGACAGAGAGAGAGAGAGAGAGAGAGAGAGAGAGAGGGGAAGCCGGTCCACTCCTGTGCCAGGCCGAGGACGGAGGACGGCCTAATTCCCTAAGGTTTTCCTTTCTGTTGGGTGTCTAGGCGGCTCTGGTTTAAATATCACAGGAATGTTTTCTCAGAGAGTTGATGAACGCCTTCGAGCGCCTTGTAGGGGGAACAAGGCCTGCCTCAGGAAGGCTTTCCATCCAGGCCTACCTGTGCGGTACAGTGGGCCCACTCTCACCTCCCATGGCCAGGCCTGCCGCCCCCCCACAGAGCCCCGCCTGCTGCCCCTCCCCTCCTCTGCAGTCAGAGACCCAGAGACCCACAGCCAGCTGCCCCTCTGGC
>NW_006159653.1:761228-763021 GCF_000334495.1 Tupaia belangeri chinensis | reverse complement strand
GTCAGACCCGTGGCCTGCTGTCCCCCCCCTGTAGTCAGAGACCCGTGGCCTGCTGTCCCCCCTCCCCTGCAGTCAGACCCATGGCCTGCTGCCCCTCTGTCCTCCCCCGCAGTCAGTACTGTCCTTTAAGCCTTCACTGGATGAACAGGTCAGGGTATCTTTGCTAGGAACTTTTTTTCTAGAAAGAGAGTATTTTCTTTCTTTTTAGAGGGCATGTGCGCTTACTGGAGGGACAGTGACAGTGAGAAGTCACCCCCCAGGGGCATGGCCGCGTCACAATCCCTTCTCCATTCTCCTCTCAGAATTGTGGACATGCACGCACACACACCCGGCGTGATTTAGGCTGCTGGGTCTGGGACTCAACTACAATCAACTACATGGGAGTCCAGCGACGGCCCTTACGCCACCCTCTGCTCCCCGCTAGGAACGTTTTAAAGGTGTTTTAAAGGTTTAGTTATCTGGTAAGTTACTCTCTGGAACGATCCACCCCACGTTGTCTTGTGTTTTTTTGTTTTGTTTTTGTTTTTGTTTTTTTGAGAGATTTTCGCTATAGGGCGCGTGCGCTCACCAGACAGACGGAGAAAGACAGACAGAAAGTGAGAAATCACCCCCCAGGTGGGATGGTCACGCCGCAATCCCTTCTCCTCCATTCTCCTCTCGGGATCTTGGGCACGCACGCACATGCACCCGGTGTGAGTTTTAAGCCATCGGGTCCGGGACGCGAACCATGGTCGACTTCGTGGGAGTCCAGCGACATAGCCAATATGCCAACTGCTGGTCCCTATTGTTTGTGTTTTTAATTTGCCAGAGGGCACACGCACTCACAGAGGAGAGACGGGGAAGGGAAAGTTGCAACCCCTCCTCCATCTCTCCCTCCTGCCTGGGTCTCGCACCTGGCTGTTTGCAAGCTGCTGAGTCCTGGACTCGACCCTCCAGTCAGCCACACGTGCCAGCCCCTTCAGCATCACGCTGCCAGCTGGCCCCTCCTGGCCCTTGTCCAGACATGCATGAAAGGGCTGATCTGGCCACGGTCTCAGCAGCTGAAGGGACAAAGGACAAAACCCCTTTGTGAGCGGGTCTGTCTCCACTGTACCCTTCCTGAGCGCGTCGACTTTCACCGGGGTTGTCTTCAGGGCACATTCAGGAATGCATACGTGCCTGAAACTTTGACAACTTTCTAAACTCGACGGGCCAGCAGGTGGCCTCCTGGTTAAGGTGCTGGGCTCCCACATGGCCAGCCCTGGGGTGAGCCCCAGACCGGGCATCTTAAAAGCCGTATCGGGCTCACATGCACGTGTGCAATGCCCCGAGAGGGTGGATGGAGAAGGGACTGCAGCACGGCCATCCTGGGGTGGTGGGGGGTCCTTCCTTCCCCCCCGGGGCCTCTGATGAGCGCTCCTGCCCATAACGGAGGGTATGCATTTGCTAGAGAGAGGAGGGAGAAGGCACCCCAGTGGGGCGAGGTCAGGCTGCAGCTCTTCCCTGTCTCTCCAGCCCGTCGGGCCCCTCACAGAATTATTGGCCATCTTGGTAAAGATACTGTGCACATTTTCTTTTTTTCTTCTAAGTTTCCACCATGGGGTGCAGGCCCTTGTTGGAGAGTTAGAGTGAGGGAGAGTGAGAGACCACCCCCAGGGAGATGGCCAGGCACAGGCCCTTCTCCACTCTCCTCCCAGGATTTTGGACACACACACCGGTGTGGTCTTCAAGCCTCCCGGTCCAGAATTCAGGCTGCGAAGTCGGCCAAGGGCTCCAGCGCCTCAGCCTCGGCGCTGCCTGCTGGGCCTTCCCTC
>NW_006159653.1:751295-758973 GCF_000334495.1 Tupaia belangeri chinensis | reverse complement strand
TCAGCCACCGTCCCCCGGCAGTCAGACCCGTGGCCTGCTGTCCCCCCCCTGTAGTCAGAGACCCGTGGCCTGCTGTCCCCCCTCCCCTGCAGTCAGACCCATGGCCTGCTGCCCCTCTGTCCTCCCCCGCAGTCAGTACTGTCCTTTAAGCCTTCACTGGATGAACAGGTCAGGGTATCTTTGCTAGGAACTTTTTTTCTAGAAAGAGAGTATTTTCTTTCTTTTTAGAGGGCATGTGCGCTTACTGGAGGGACAGTGACAGTGAGAAGTCACCCCCCAGGGGCATGGCCGCGTCACAATCCCTTCTCCATTCTCCTCTCAGAATTGTGGACATGCACGCACACACACCCGGCGTGATTTAGGCTGCTGGGTCTGGGACTCAACTACAATCAACTACATGGGAGTCCAGCGACGGCCATTACGCCACCCTCTGCTCCCCGCTAGGAACGTTTTAAAGGTGTAGTTATCTGTTAAGTTACTCTCTGGAACGATCCACCCCACGTTGTCTTGTGTTTTTTTGTTTTGTTTTTGTTTTTGTTTTTTTGAGAGATTTTCGCTATAGGGCGCGTGCGCTCGCCAGACAGACAGAGAGTGACAGAGAGACAGAAAGCGAGAAATCACCCCCCAGGTGGGATGGTCACGCCGCAATCCCTTCTCCTCCATTCTCCTCTCGGGATCTTGGGCACGCACGCACATGCACCCGGTGTGAGTTTTAAGCCATCGGGTCCGGGACGCGAACCATGGTCGACTTCGTGGGAGTCCAGCGACATAGCCAATATGCCAACTGCTGGTCCCTATTGTTTGTGTTTTTAATTTGCCAGAGGGCACACGCACTCACAGAGGAGAGACGGGGAAGGGAAAGTTGCAACCCCTCCTCCATCTCTCCCTCCTGCCTGGGTCTCGCACCTGGCTGTTTGCAAGCTGCTGAGTCCTGGACTCGACCCTCCAGTCAGCCACACGTGCCAGCCCCTTCAGCATCACGCTGCCAGCTGGCCCCTCCTGGCCCTTGTCCAGACATGCATGAAAGGGCTGATCTGGCCACGGTCTCAGCAGCTGAAGGGACAAAGGACAAAACCCCTTTGTGAGCGGGTCTGTCTCCACTGTACCCTTCCTGAGCGCGTCGACTTTCACCGGGGTTGTCTTCAGGGCACATTCAGGAATGCATACGTGCCTGAAACTTTGACAACTTTCTAAACTCGACGGGCCAGCAGGTGGCCTCCTGGTTAAGGTGCTGGGCTCCCACATGGCCAGCCCTGGGGTGAGCCCCAGACCGGGCATCTTAAAAGCCGTATCGGGCTCACATGCACGTGTGCAATGCCCCGAGAGGGTGGATGGAGAAGGGACTGCAGCACGGCCATCCTGGGGTGGTGGGGGGTCCTTCCTTCCCCCCCGGGGCCTCTGATGAGCGCTCCTGCCCATAACGGAGGGTATGCATTTGCTAGAGAGAGGAGGGAGAAGGCACCCCAGTGGGGCGAGGTCAGGCTGCAGCTCTTCCCTGTCTCTCCAGCCCGTCGGGCCCCTCACAGAATTATTGGCCATCTTGGTAAAGATACTGTGCACATTTTCTTTTTTTCTTCTAAGTTTCCACCATGGGGTGCAGGCCCTTGTTGGAGAGTTAGAGTGAGGGAGAGTGAGAGACCACCCCCAGGGAGATGGCCAGGCACAGGCCCTTCTCCACTCTCCTCCCAGGATTTTGGACACACACACCGGTGTGGTCTTCAAGCCTCCCGGTCCAGAATTCAGGCTGCGAAGTCGGCCAAGGGCTCCAGCGCCTCAGCCTCGGCGCTGCCTGCTGGCCTTCCCTGCCATTTCTAATTGTGTCACTCGTCCGCTTAGTGTTGAGTCACAAGAGTTCTTTGTACATAAGGGAAATCTTTTTTTCTTTTTTTGGAGAGGTTTTTGCTATAGGGTGTGCGTGCTCCAGAAAGACAGAGAGAGACAGAGAGACAGAAAGTGAGAAATCACCCCCCAGGGGGGATGGCCACGCTGCAATCCCTCCTCCTCCATTCTCCTCTCGGGATCTTGGGCACGCACGCACATGTGCCCGGCATGAGTTTAAGCCACCAGGTCCGGGACGTGAACTGCTGTCGACTACACGGGAGTCCAGCGACATAGCCATTACACCAACTGCTAGTCCCTACAAGGGAAATCTTTTGAAAGTTTGTGGAAGATACATATTATGAAAAGGCTATGCATGGTTTCCCTTTTTTTGCACAAAATAAACTCGTACTTTAATTTCATTGTTCTGTGAACTTTTTGAAGTCCCCTGCGTTCTGTGCATGTACGAGGCCTTTCTCAGACATGTGCCCCACAGATATTTTCCTGTGAGTTGTCCTTTCATTCTCTTAACAGTCATCTTCTGTAAAACAGAACTTCTGGCCTAGCCTGGTGCTGCAGGCAGTGCCGAACGGAACTGTAGTGTTGAGAACCACATGGCTCAGGGTGGGTTCAGATCCCGGCTGGCGTGAAGACCCAGAGGTGTGTACACAGAGGAGCTGGGGCTGGTCGGGGTCAGCACGACAGGGTGCTTCTCTGCCCACTCTTGTCATGCACGTGTGCCCTCTGCCACACGACAGTCAGTTTAAAACGTTGTTTTAGGCAGCAGGCAGTGTGGTGGTTACGTGCTGGACTCCCACGTGGCCGACTTCAGTTTGACCTAACGGCTTGTTTTCTCACTTTCTGTCTCTCTGGTGAGCGCATGTGCCCTGTAGCAAATTTAATAATAATGATAAATAAAATTAAATCATGCTTTAAGTTTTAAGCCTCAGTAAGGCTCATCTTGCTTGCTCTTTCCTCCGTGGACCGTGCTTCCGGCGGGGCTGAGGCGCCGCCCAAGGCCACACGGATCCCTGCGGTTGCATGTGCAACGTCAGTGGTATGGCTTGCTTCTGTCTCTGCACTGACATCTACGACCCCTCCTGGCGTGGTTGCCGTTAAATGTGTAAGATGTGCACTGAGGTTCTTTTCCAAAACATAGACACGCAGTGGCTCCAGCCCTGTCTGTGGAAAGGCTGCACTTCCCCACGAAGCTGCCCCTGGTCATTTGCTGGAGACCAGGTGACAGGGTCAGCCCACGGCCGGGTGGTTAATACAGCTGGATTCCACGTGGCTGACCCTGCAGTTCAACTCCCAGAACTGGTGGATTGAGAAAAACTGGGCACACGTGTGAGCATGTCCAAAATCCCAAAAGGAGGGGGCCGGCAAGCGGCATGGTAGTTAAGGGTGCTGGACTCCCACATGGCTGACCACGGTTCAAGTCCCAAACCTAGTGGATTGCCTTCTCACTTTCCCTCTCTCTCTCATTCTGTCCCTCTGTGATCAAATTAAAATAAATAAAGTGAAATAAAAATAATTCTAAAAAAAATCTTTATTAAAAAAATTCTAAAAGAAGGGAGAAATGGAAAAGGAATTGTGACGTGGCATGCCCCAGGGGTGACTTTCTTGCTTTCCTTCTCTCTCTACTCTCTGGCAAGTGCACAAGCCTTCTGGCAAATGAACAGAACAGAGGCCGACTGTGTGCAGGGGCCAGTTCCTGGGCGCTCTGCCCTGCTCCACTGACCTCTCCGTCGGTCACCGGGGCGTGGCAGTAAGTCTTCCGTCCGGTGACGTCTGTCCTCCCGCTTCGCTCTCCCCAAGGACGACGTCAGCCTCTCTGCGCCGTCTGCCTCTCCTGTGCACTTTCGCATCGGTATACCGACACGTACAAAGTGACTCGCTGGGACTTTAACTTGAACTGTGTTGGATTTGGACCATCGGGCAGAACTGATCTTTTCTTTTTTTTAAGAATTATTTTAGGGACCAGCAGTTGGCATAATGGCTTTGTCATTGGACTCCCATGTAGCCGACCGTGGTTCAAGTCCTGGACCTGGTGGCTTAAACTCACACTGGGCATGTGTGCGTGCGTGCCCAATATTCTGAAAGGAGAATGGAGGAGAAGGGATTGTGGCGTGGCCATCCCCCCTGGGGGGTGATTTCTTGCTTTCTGTCTGTCTCTCTCTGTCTTTCTGGCGAGTGCACACACCTATAGCAAAAACCTCTCCCCCCCAAAATTTATTTTATTTAATTTTATTCTTTTTTTTTTTTTTTTTTTTTTTTTTTTCAGATAGAGAGGGAAAGTGAAAGCAAGCCACCAGGTCCGGGTCTACAACTGCAGTCAGCCATGTGGGAGTACAGCACCCTCACTGCCACACCAGCCACTGGCCCCAAGAACTGACATCTTAACCATATTTTTTTAAACAAGCATTTTTATCATTTTTAAAGAATTATTTATTTATTCATTTAATTTTGAGCAGAGACACAGAGAGAGAAAGAGACAGAAAGTGAGAAAGCAAGCCACCAGGTCTGGGAGTCAAACTGTGGTTGGCCATGTGGGAGTGTCCAGCGCCTTAACCACCACGCCACCTGCTGGTCCCCATCTTAACAATATTAAGACTCCTTATCAATGAACATGGAATATCTCTCCATTTATTTAGATCTCTCTTCTTTACATCAGTTTTATAGTATTCCCATCTAGATCTTATACATATGTCACTAGAGTTATTCCGAAATAATTCATGGTTCTCAGTGTTGCTATAAATGGCTTTGTTTGTGCGTGTGTGTTTGCCTGCTTTCAAACCCCATTTGCTCGCTGCCGGCAGAAGAAAAGCAGCGACTTCTGCGTGTTAACCTTGTACCCTTGTGCACTGGCTTGTTCACTCCAGGAGTTTTTGTTCGCTGGCTGGTTTTTGTTGGCTCGTTTGGATTTTCCACATGGACAATCATATCGACTATGAACGAAGTCTTAGCTCTCCTTCCCCAGCCTGTACACCTTCTATCTCCTTCTTCTGGTCTTCTTGTGGTAGCCAGGAGTCCAGTCTGATCTTGTACTACCCGTGACATGGTATCGTGCTGTTTGAAAGTGTTCTTAGTGTTTATGGCAAACTCTAAGGCAAACACTAAAGTCTTTTAAGAGACTTTTTTAAAAGGCTAAGAGAGGAAAACACATGGAATCATATAAAATGTTCAAAGCTGGGGCCTGCAAGTGGCATGGTGGTTAAGGGTTAAGAGCGCCGGACTCCCACATGGCCAACTGTAGTTCGAGTCCTGGACCTGGTGGCTTACTCTCTCTCTCTCTCTCTCTTGCTCTGTACCTCTCTGGTCAAAATTTTAAAAAATAAGTAAAGTTAAATAAAATATTCTTTAAAAAATGTTCAAAGCAATAAAAGATTGGAATACAAGCAGGATTAAAGAACAAGAGTAAATGGCAAAAAAAATTATATACATTAATTCAACTATATCAATAATCACTTTGAATGCCAATGGTCTTAGTGCACCAATTAAAAGAGAAATTGTGAAAAGTGGACCAGAGAACAAGACCCAGCTATATGTTGTCCATAAGAAACTCAGTTTAGGGACCAGCAGTTAGCATAATGGCTATGTCGCTGGACTCCCATGTAGTCGACCGTGGTTCGCGTCCCGGACCCGGTGGCTTAAACTCACGCCGGGCGCGTGTGCGTGTGTGCCCAAGATCCCGAGAGGAGAATGGAGGAGAAGGGATTGCAGTGTGGCCATCCCCCCTGGGGGGTGATTTCTCGCTTTTTGTCTCTCTGTCTCTCTCTGTCTTTCTGGCGAGCACACGCGCCCTATAGCGAAAAAACTCTCCAAAAAAAGAAAAAGAAAAAGAAATTCAGTTTAGGGACACCGGAGGTAGCATGGTGATGAAGGTGGCTAGATCTCATATGGCCAACTGCATGGTTCAAATCTTGGACCTAGTGGCTTGAAACACAGCAGTTATGTGCGTATGCATGTCTAAAATCCCAACAGGAAGGAGAAACAGGAGTGCACCATGACTATGCCCCATGGAGGGTGATTTCTCACTTTCTGTGTCTCTCTCCCCTCATGAGCCCTGTGACAAAGTTAGAAAAAAGAAATGCACTTTAAACATAAAGAGAGGTGTAGATGAAAGGTAAACAGGTGGGGGTCGGCCTGATAGTCTCGTGATTAAGGCAGGCGGATCCTACGTGGCTGACCCCCAGAGAGAGGGAGAGATGGAGGGATGGAGGGGAAGCACCCCTGATGGGTGTGGTCACACCATGAACCCATGAACCTTTCTCACTCCTCCTCCTGTCACGATTCAGGACACACTAGGGCCAGCAGCTGGCGTAATGGCTGTGTCGCTGGACTCCCATGTAGTTGACCGGGGTTCGCGTCCCGGACCCGGTGGCTTAAACTCACACCAGGCGCGTGTGCGTGCTTGCCCAAGATCCCGGGAGGAGAATGGAGGAGAAGGGATTGCGGCGTGGCCATCCCCCCGGGGGGGTGATTTCTCGCTGTCTCTCTGTCTCTGTCTTTCTGGTGGGCGCTTGTGCCCTATAGCAAAAACTCTCAAAGAAAAGAAAAAAGATTTAGGACACACATGCACACTGTCTAGCACGTTTTTCAAGCCACCAGGGTCAGGATTCAAACTGCGTGGTCGGCCACGTGGGATCTGTCTTCCTTAATTATTAAGCTATGGGCCAGTCTTCACAGCGATGTTGGGACTTTTTTTTTAGTTTCTTGCCAAAGTCAGAAACAGTGAGAGGGAAGGCCAGAGATCTCCTGGGGTGGCCGCCATGCACTCCTTGCTCCTCCACCCTCTTCTTGGGATTTTGAGCACGCACATACATGCACCTGGCATACTTTAAAAGCCACCAGGTCCAAGACTTGAACCGTGGTTGAACTTGTGGAAGTCCAATGCCTTAACCACCATGCCACTTGCTAGCCTCTCACAGTGAGTTTTTAATGAAGTATTTTAAATTCATGGGATACAGCGACAAAGCCCAAGTGCCGACCACCTGGAGTGCAAGACTGTACACACATACTTTTTCTTTTGGTTTTTGTTATAGGGCACATGTGCTCGCCAGAGAGAGAGACAGAAAGTGAGAAATCACCCCCAGGGGCATGACCATGCCACAGTCCCTTCTCCTTTCTCCTCTTGGGATCTTGGGCACGCACGCACACGCTCCTGGCATGAGTTTCAAGCTGTCAGGTCTGGGACTCAAACCAGGGTCTGCCATGTGGGAGTCCAGCACCCTAACCACTTTGTCCCCTTCTGGCTCCCATTTTAATATATTTTTAAAAAGCAGAAGTCTCCAGGAGGTTGGCAGCTCACTCTCGATCCAGGAAGTTCCTTTCAGAGCGGGCTGGGGGAAAGGCCAGGGACAGGCCTCTCCTCAGGGACAAGACCTGGCGGGGCTTCCGGGAGACAGCTGTCTCAGTTCACATGTGTCTGGCTGGTGCAGGGTGAGGTGGGAGAGCCCTCAGAGGGATGGGGAGGCAGGGGACACCGTGGGACGAGCAGCCTTGGCGAGCCTCTGGCCCAAGGACTGGCCTGGGCAGAGGCCCCACCACGGCCACTTGAGGAGTTCTGGGGGCTGTGCTGGGATGGGGAGCCCCAGGGCCCCATGGGAAGGACAGACCTGCCCCACCTGGCACCACAGTACCCCTGAAAGCCTTTGCAAGTGAGGAGGCTGATGCCACTGTCCCAGCCAGACCAAGAGGCCAGGCCACAGCTGGGAGAGAGGGGCTTCAGTCGGGCTTCGACCCACTTAGAGGTGAGGCCAGGGAGCCAGGAGCAGCGCCCGAGCTGGGGGGGCCACACTAAGGAGAGGAGTGGGAGGCGGTGCTCAGCCACAGACGGGCCAGACTGGACAAGGGAGGG
>NW_006159653.1:747741-751137 GCF_000334495.1 Tupaia belangeri chinensis | reverse complement strand
AGCCGAGCCAGACTGGACAAGGGAGTGACTGCCCGCCCTGCCCAGCTCAGCTGCTTGGCCAGCCTCGCGGCCCGGCACGGCCTCCAGGAGGACTTCCCACTGCACCCGCCAGACCTGCTGCTCTTCTACGAGTAAGTGCCCGGGGTGGGCCGCACTGCCTCCAAGGGCCCAGCAGGGCTGCGGGCCGGCCTCGCCCCCTCTGAGGGACTTCCCCTCACCCTGCAGCCTGGCCCAGGTGCCAAAGGCCGATTGCCAGGCCTTCATCCAACGCGCCGCCCAGGGGGACACGGAGCTGCTGGCCAACCTGCCTGACCAGAGGGTCGCCCTGCGGCACATGGCCTTCTCCTGTCTGGTAGGTTCCCTGATGGCCACGGAGGGACAGGCGGCCGGCCCTCTGCTCACTCTGCCCTCTGTCCCTACAGGGGGCGCCCCGTCCACAGCTCAGCGCCTCCGACCTGCTGCTCCTCGGGGTCCTGGTGTGTGACCTGGACGCGGCGAACATCACCACTGCGGACCCCCAAGTGCTGCAGAACCTGCGCCGCTGCCCCCGGCTGACCGCTGCCCAGAAGGCCGCCCTCAACACTCTCCTGGCCAGTGGGAGGACCCAGCTCGGGTGGGCGGGGTCTCAGGCCGGGGTCAGGCGGGGACGGGGAGATGAGGCGGCAGGACAGCCAGGGGTCTAGACCCAGGAGCCGCTGGTATTCACAGCCCTCAGATGCACTCTGGGGCCGGGGTGGGGGCTGCCCCTCCGCTGGGCTGAGGTGTCCCTGCTCCCCAGAGGGGAGACTGTGCACTCCGTGGGTGGGATTGGCCAGACCTGGGTGCGTCACACACCTGCTGGGACACCAGGAGGGGCAGGCAGCCCCGGCTGAGATCTCCCAAGCCTGACACAGTGGCCCTTACTGTGCACCAGGGGCCCTGGCTCCTGGACGCTGGAGGGGCTGCAGACCCTGGGGCCCCTGGCTGCCCACATCAGCACCCGCCTGTGGATGCAAGTGCCAGAGGTAAGCCCACGCCACCCCCAGTCACCCCGCCAGTCTTTCCAGGTCCGGGGCTGCCGCAGGACTGCTGTGAGCTGCCCCAGAGCCCCCCAGGGCTTCGCAGGGAGTGCGGGGTGGGCAGGTGGCCCCTGGCCTCGATGTGGAGCCTTGCCTGCCCGCCTGCCAGGCTGTGGGCCTGGACTTCTTCTGCAGCGTGGTGGCCGCGTACCGGGCCCAACGGCTGGGCTGGAGCAACATCAGGTGCTTTGTCACCAGCTTCCTGGAATCAAACATCAAGCCAGCAACTGCAAGTCTCAGGCAGGCCCCAGGTCAGTGTGGCCCCATGGCCGGTCCACGTCAGGGTGGCGGGGCCACATGCTTGCAGGAGGAGGTGGAGGTCACTGAGGCAACCCACAGGGACAGCCTGTGTCCACGGTGCCATCACTGCAGCCACGCTGCGGGACGACCTGTTCCTGGTGCGCTACGACTGCGCTGAGCTGGACATCTGTCTGGACAACCACGTGCTCGGGGCCCTCCTGGAGCCCCTGCTGCAGCACCCGCTGCCCGCCGAATGCCAGCAAGTCGTCAAGGCCAAGCTCGCTCAGGTGTGCGGCAGGCGGGACGGGGCGGGCCAGCGGGCACGGACGCCCCTGACCCTGCCCCCTGCCTCAGCTCTACCCCCGCGGCGTCCCCGAGAGCCAGCTGCGCCTCATCACCTCACTGGTCTACCTCTACTCCCGCGCCGAGATCGGCCAGTGGAGCATCACGTCCCGGGACACTCTGGTCGCCCTGCTGGCCCCCAACGTGGCCCTGGAGAACCAGACCGAGGTGAGGGGCCGGGGTGGGCACGGCTCAAGCCTGACCAGCGGCCTGCTGACCCTGCCCTGTCCCCAGGTGGTCCTGCAGAAGTTCCTAGACCACAACGGCACGGTCACCGGGGCCCTGCTGGTGGCCATCGGGGGTTCCCGCCTCTGCTGGATGGGCCCCCAGCAGGTCCAGGCCATTCGACCCTCAGAGTTCCGGTGAGCGGCCTGTCAGGAGGGGACATGGGGACACAGGGCTTGGGAGGGAGGTCCAGTCCTGGCCAGGCCGGCCGACCGTACTACGGGTGTCCCGGGCCACACGAACCAGGAGAAACATACTCGCTGGCATGTCCAGTACCAGAGGTCCAAAACCAGGCTGGTGGGTGCTGGTGGGGCTGCCGCGAGGCCTGGCTCCTCCCTGCCACCCAGCTGCTCCAGCCCAGAGGCGGGCACTCAGGCTGGGGTGCCCCCAGGTTCGTCCACACGGCCCCGTCTCTCGCGGCACGTCACTGGCAGGGCCGCCTCATCTGTCCAGCCCCATCTCTAATTGGCTTCCCCTCCAAAGACCCCAGTGCAGTTACGGACACACACTGAGGTCCTGGGTGGCCACAGGCTTCAGGGAGGACCAGAGGAGAGCCATGGTCCGGGGTGTGAGGCCACACCTGCTGTTCAAGGTGACCCCAGCTCACCTGCTGGCCTCTCCCCAGGCTGGCCGGGGCCCTGGACATCTCCGCGTGCCCACAGAGCCGGAAGGACGTGCTCTACGCCAAGGCCCGGGAGGCCTTCGGCAGCATCAGGACCACAGCCGCCTACTACCGCCTCATGCGCCCCTACCTCGGTGAGCCCCTGCCCTGTGACCCTCCCCGGAAGCCCCTGCCCGCTCTCACCACTCCCTGCTCACAAGGTGGTGCCCCCGTGGAGGAGCTGCGGCAGCTGGCCCAGGCCAACGTCTCCATGGACATCGACACCTTCACCAGCCTGAACCCCCACGTGCTGCAGGTGGGTGGGCAGGGCCCTGCCAGGGGCTGAATTGGGTGGGCGGAGCCTGAGCTGGTGGGCGGGGCCACACCTGTGCCTGGGTTAAGCCCCAGGGACTCTACCCACACCCACAGCCCTTGCCCCTCACAGAACCTGAGCGTGGGCAGCGTGGCCACACTGCTGGGCCCAAACGTGGGAGACCTGCAGAAGGCCCGCAGCCACCCAGCCGTCAGCTCCTGGCTACGCAGCCTCGACAGCTCGGCCCTGGGTGAGCTGGGCCTGGACACCGAGCTGGCCCACCCTGCCCGCCCGGCGCCCCCCTCCTACACGCCCCCCAGCAACAGCCCTGTGGAGCCCCAACTAGCCCACACCTCAGGCCTGCCAGGGAGCAACACTGCCGTGCCCACCTCTAGTAAGGCCCTCACCCTCTCGTCCCCAGCGGGCACCCCTGCCACGGCCCCCGTGGGCCCCCAGCTGCCCATGCTCTCAGCCAGCCAGGCCTCCAATTACCTCCTGGGGTGAGGCTAGCCAAGGGGTTGCGGGGAAACACTGCTCTCCAGCAGGGTTTGGGGGCAGCTTCAGATCCCTGTGGGCTAGAGGGCAGCTCCCAGCCACAGCAGCCCCCAGGGAGGCCG
>NW_006159653.1:745507-746755 GCF_000334495.1 Tupaia belangeri chinensis | reverse complement strand
GAGCAGCCTCTGGCAGTGCTGACACCCCCTCCCCGTGTCTCACCTGCAGGCAGCCCTCCGGTCCCCCTGGCCAGCCTGACTCTGGCTGTAGTCCTGCTCTCTGGCCTCCTGTGGCTGCTGCGTGGAGGCAGCTCAGGGCCCCACCTGGACTGCTCCCAAAGTTCACACCACAGCCCATGCAGACAGGACTGCCCCTGGGCAGCCACGGGCACCATGTGCAGGAACCTAGGGGCTACTCACTGGAGCCAGAGGCCTGCCCAGGCCAAGGCTCGGGCCTGAAGCACAGAGCACCTCCTTGTTCCTACGGCCTAGAGGCCTGCAGGGCCAGCCCTCAGCCACACCCAGCTTCCAGGCCTTTGCCGTGAGGAGCAGCCCAGCCAGCAGGTGTGCCCCACCCTCAGCCTCCTCGGGAGACCTGGTGCTGGAGTGGCACCTCCCTGCCAGCCCTCGCGGCGAGCCAGAATAAAGGAAGCAATGGTCTTTTTGCCTGTGTCTTTGCTCTGGGACCACAGGGGACCGAGTTCCTGTTAGCCAGGGCCCAGCCACGCAGGCCTCCTGCACCCCTGGGCTGGGCTCAGAAAAGGGAGCCCCGCTGCTGCTGGTGGCCCTGAGGTGGCCTGACTCAGGGGCGGTGAGGACGGCCTCAGGAAGGCAGCGACAGGCCCACCTGCCTGGAGGGACCCTTTCGCAAGGTGAAACGGGAGGGGCTGAGCACAGGACCCCAGGCCGGTGGGGCCCGGGAGCCCCCGGAAGCACAGAGCACTTCTGCTGGGGAACGGCTCTTTATTGATCTCACATCCCTCACCACCGGGCAGGACCACCAGGCCCTGCTTTTGGTCAGGCTGGGCCTCCACCATGGGTGGGGGCGCAGAAGGTGGCCTCAGCTCAGAGGGTGAGCCCAGAGTACCACCAGTGTCACTATGGCTGTGGGTCCTGGCTGCAGCAGGCGGGGCACCCCAGACAGGGCCTCTGTGAAGAGAAGGGGGACTCAGACCTGCCCCCTCATCTGCCCCGACCTGCCCGGGATCGCCCCTGCCCACCTCGGAAACTGAGGTCCAGGACCAGGTAGCCGTTGGGGACGCCCCCGCGGAGCCCCAGCCCCAGGGTGTCCAGGTCGCCCTGCGGCTGGTGGAAGATCCATTCCCGCACCGGACTGTCCTGGGCCGCTGCCTTCAAGCCCACCACTTGTGGCCCGAGAAGCCTCTGCACCTCGGCCACGGTCAGCGGCTGGCGCGACCCCGCCCGCCC
>NW_006159653.1:736856-745410 GCF_000334495.1 Tupaia belangeri chinensis | reverse complement strand
CCCCTGCCCCACCCCCCCCTCCGCTCCAGAGCCTGTGGCCTGCTGCTGCCAGCTGGCTCAGCTCCGAGGCCCTGCCTCCCACCACCCCCAGCACCCACCTCCCTCCCGAGCCCCGCCTCTCCTACCAGCACAGCATCTGTCCGCAGCTTCTTGAATGTGGCCAGGGTCAGGGTGACATTCTGCAGACTGAGCGCCCGCAGGTCCTCGCTGGCTGCCCCGCCTGTGGGGTAGAGGGCCCGCGCATGCCTCAGAGTCCTGCAACTGGAAGTCCCTGGCCTGCATCAGCCCAGCACTCTTGGGTAAGCAGGAGGCTGGGGCGGCTGGAGGCCACGCAGGGGCCAGAACCTCCAGTCCCTCCACCCACGCACATTCGGGGAGTGACAGTCCCACCACACCAGTAGCAGGTGCCCAGTGAAACGGGGACCTGGTAGGGCCAAGGGAGGGTCTTGGCTCACCCAGGAAGGGCTGGATCTTCACCAAGTACTCAGACCTGCTCAGGTTCTGGAAGGCCAGGTGGGCCTTGGGGTAAAGGGTGGCCAGCTGCCGAGGCCCGCACGTGTCCAGGTCCTGGGGTCTGGCAGCCCTGGGGTGCGTGGGGCAACTGTGAGCAGGGGACACGCAGAGCCACCTGCCCACAGGTCCCGTGACTCACCAGAGGACACTGGGCTGCACGGGGCCCAGCTGACCGGGGCTGAGCAGGCACAGGGAGGCGGGCGGGAAGGCAGACAGGGCCTGCAAAGTGTCCATGTCCAGCTGGCCTCCTCCCCCCAGGTAGCGGGTGACCAGGGCAGCCACCTGCAGCAGGGGAGGCCATGAGGTGTCAGCACGGGACACGCTCCCTTCCTCCACGGGTGTCCTGGCTGGCACTCACCTGGGCATCCACCCTCCGGCCCTGGCTGACTCTGAGCAGAGCCTTCACGGTCCCCAGCGATGTCACATTCCACTTGTGGATGTCCTCGGGGCTGATTTGGAAGAAGAAGTAGCCCAGACGCTGGATCAGGGACTCGGGATAGCCTTGTGGGTAGACCTGCCAGAAGTGGGGGGAACTGTGAGGACTGTGAGCCACCCCTGCAGCGGGCATGGGGATCGGGCAGGAACTACCTCGTCCAGTTTGCGCTTAAAAACGCTGAGCTGCTGGTGAGTGAAGGGGATCTGGTTCACCCGTTCCATCTGGGCGGCCAGCAGGGCGCCGTCCACACAGGCCTCCAGGTCCCACTCCTCGTAGAACACGAGGTTCTCGTCCACCTCGAGGGCCTTCCGCCCTGGGGGGCAGGGCCTCTCTGCAGAGGTGGGCAGGTCAGGGCCAGGCCGGTCCCTGCAGCTTCTCCCCACGCACCCGAAGCGGGGCTCTGGGCAACTCGTGCCCTCTATGGGCCTTGGTGTACCCACCCACCACTCCAGGCAGCTGCACCAGAGGAGCCAAGAGGCTGGGAGGGGAGCGGGCGAGGCCCTGCCCAGCCCCCACCCCAGATGACGCCCGAAGGAGCAAGGCAGCGCTCACTCTCGGTACCCCGCCGGGGTCTCGGCAGGGCGGCCGTCAGCTGCCGGGATGGGTCCTGGTCGGTGCGTCGCAGCCACGTAGACATGACGTCCTGAAGACAGAGTGAGGCCCACTGGGCATCGGGTGGCCGTGCGGGCAGCCACAGGGGGAGGGGCTCACCTGTGGGATTGCTGCAGGTGGTGGACTGGTCCAGTGTGGGCAGCGGGCCCTGCAGGGCATCCGGGGTAGACACGGGCTGCCCGGTCGGGGGGCTGTCCAGACACAGTGTCACCTCAGGGACCCCGAATGCAGCCGGACACAGAGGACGAGAGACAGCCAGGGCTCGGCACTGCCCGTTGGGGGGGGGGGTCCTGCGGGCAGAGGCAGGGCCACCAAGGGGCAAAGACCCCGGGCCGCACAGTGTGGCTACAGTGACACAGGCCAGCCCGAGCACAGCTGCCCTGGCCGCCTCCTGCTGGTCCTGGTCCAGAGGTCCTGGGCAGCCTGCCAGCCAGGGTAGCAGAACTTCTCTGAGTGGGCCACAAAGCGCCCAGGCAGGTCATAAGCCAGGCCTCCCAGAGCCAGCATGTCAGCCACATTCCCAAGACCCCCACACGCCCTGCACACACGCTGGCCTCGGTGTCCTGCAGGGCTGTGTCCTGCCCACCACCAGCACCCGCCAGGCCCAGCCATACCAGGCCAGAGCTGCGGGCCGCAGTCAGGGCCGCTCCGGAGCCCCCTGCGGGAGCACACTTACATTGCCTTCAGCCACCCGAGAGAAGAAACAGGTGCAGGCCTGGGGCCTGAGAACGCAGCCAGGCTGCAGAGAGAGGGTGCTGGCCCGTGCCGGCCCTGAGGCTGCCCTGCTGGGATCTGGGCCAGGTCTCGGGGGGGAGCCTCAGTAGGGGAGGGGTGCAGGGCCTCCTTGAGGAAGGGCAGCACGCCCTGCGGACATGGCGCTCAGAGAGGCAATGTGCCAGACAGCACAGCAGCGGGGACCAGAGTGCGGCTCAGAACATTCCAGACCAGCGCCCCAGGGGAAGGGCCCAGGTGCCTGTCTGCCCCCAGTCTGGCCACCACAGAGCCGCGGCCCCTTGAGAGCCCTCAGGGAGACACTCCCGGGCCCAGGTACCGCAGCCCTGCCCCGCCTCCCTGCGTCCTGTCACTGTCAGCACCATCCTTGAGGCTGGCCCCAGGGCTCCAGGGCAATGGTGAGGCCGGGTCATCTCAGACTTGCCCCAGCGCTTGGGCCCAGTAGGGTAGCAGCCAGAGGGGCTCTGAGAGTGGCGGCAGGTCAGGAGGGGCTTCGAGGGTGCCGCAGGCCCGGCCTCCCAGCTGACCTGATGAGCCTGGAGTGTGGTATGCTCCCGCCCCGGCCACAGCCAGCTCCCAGACACGCTCTGCACTCAGGCCCGACACCGCCGCACGTGTGACGCCAAGGAGGAGGCTCTGGGGAAGGCTGGGAGGGGCCAGGCTGTGCTCCGAGGCCTGGTGACACTCCGTCCACAGCCCCACCCGGGTCCTCCCTCTGTCCACCCAGGGCCCCGGGTCTTCCTGGTGTCCGCCCAGCTCCCAGCAGTGTGGGCTCTGCCCCAGCTAAACCCTGGTGAGCAGGTAGTCTGAGTGTGGCGAGCGCATCTGACAGGCCCTGTGTGACCAGCACCCCACTTCCTGCAGGCGAGACCCCTAAGCAGACCCAATCCCTCCCGGAGCCCCAGAGGGGATCTTACCTGTCTTGTCTCTACAGCGGCTGCCCTCAGAGGCTGCACCCACCCTGGGGGAGGGACAGGCTCAAGGAGAGGCCTGGGGAGGAGGGCTGAGGCCCCAGGTGATGAAGCAGCGTGCCTGTCCTGCACGCCAGGGCTCCAAGGCCCGCCTGTGGACACTCCACTCTGGCGGAGCCCTCGTCTCTCCCAGTTCAGTCTCCAGCCCCGTGGAGCACAGAGGCTCGGGCAGGGTGCGAGACAGTCCCTGGGGGCCTCGGGCCACCTGCTCACAGCAGGACTCTTCCCTCAGCCCTGCCCCAGGACCCCGGTGCCCTCCCTCTCTGGGCAGCACCCACCCGGTGCTCACCGAGGCTGAGGAGGAGGAGGAGGCAGGCGCGAGACCCCAGGTACAGGCCCGTGGCAAGCAGAGCCATGGTCTGTGGGCAGCGACTCACGCCCCCACGGCTGCGGCAGGCTGGACCCTCTGCTACCCTCACCCCGCCACCCGCACCCCTGTTCTGGCCGGCACTGGGCCTTGTGGGGCCTGGGAGGGACCAGGGTCCAGGTCGGACCTTCGCAGGCGCGTGCAGCTGTGGCCGTGCCAGCCCTGTTCACACCCGCGACTGCCCAGTCCAGCCTGCCCGCTCCAGGAAGCCAGCCCCTGCTGCCAGGGAGGGACTTGGGCTGGCTCGGCCCGGCCCTCTGCTGGGAGAGGCCAGGGCAGGGTGGGGCGAGTTGAGTTAGTGTAGGGGCTGGTCTGCCTGCGCAGGCCAGCCTCAGCTTCCTCACTCACACAGGGACTGAGCCACTGGGACGGTGTGGTGAACCCCTCTCTGGGGTGCGGCCACCCATCGCTGTCCCTGTCCTTTGGCGTGGGCTGCAGGTGCCGGGCTAGACAGGCCCAGGGGACAGTCCCCAGGCAGAGAAGCTGTGCCCTTGCCACCGCCAGTCCTGGGCACCACACGGCTCCTCAGACCTCATTCTCAGATGCAGATAGGTGGACAATCGGGGTCTTTGTGTGCTTGGGTTGGGGTCTCCCTGGGGGCCCACAGGGAGCTTGTCTTCCTGAACGGGGTGGGGAGGGCTGCAGGAGACCAAAGCCCCTCCCACCCACAAATACAAGCCAGGCCATCATGTGGCCCACGGCTGGAAGGTGAGGGCTCCTCTCAGTCTGTAGCCCCAGCCCAGGGCAGAGAGTCTGGCCCGGCCAGCCCAGCTGTCAGGGACGGCTCTGGGGACCGCAGGGCTTCCAGGTGGTCCCCCACTTCCCCCAGACCCCAGGGGATCGGGGAGGCGAGGCTCCTGCAGCTCGGAACTGCCCTGAGACAGGAGCAGAAAGACCTGTTACCGGGGCTGGCGAGAGCTGTGGCCCGCCGCGGCCTCCACTTAGACCCAGGACAGCCCCACCCCAGCCTGCATGACCAGGGCCCACCGGGCCTCTAGACCCTTCACCCCTCACGTGGTGGGTGCAGGGCCCGTGTGTACCTGCAGGGGGGAAGCAAACTCCCAGGCACTCCACCCTACCTCATCTCTGGACTGCTGCTTCCCAGGTCCCCAGGGAGAAGCACACAGGAGGCCGGGGTGGCCTCAGCCCTTGGCCTGGCCTCTGTGACCACCACCCCCCACTGCCCACCCCCCACTGCCCACGCACTGCACACAGGCCACCCAGCTAGAGCCAGAAAGGCTTGGGCCTGTCCAGGGCCAGACTGCGCCGGTATGAGGGGACCACCAGAGAGGAAGAGGCTGGCTATGGCAGAGGGGTGGCCAGCCCTTGCCTGCCTGAGAGCTCAGAGCCCATGCCCCACAAGTGAGAGCGCGCAGAACTCGCCTGCTGGCCTTCCCCCTATGGAATCGCCCAGCCCAGCCTGGGTCACTGAGGTCTGGCCCTCCTGTGGTGGGAGATGGCCTTACCCCCGTCACCCTTGGGTTGCTCGTGTCCTGGGCGACCCTGGCCCCCAAAGAGACTAGGGTCAGCCCCTAGGCCTGGACACCGAGCTCAGGCCCAGGAGATGCAGTTCCTGGAAGTCCCCACTCCTGTCCTGAAGTCCCCGCTGGAGGCAGGGCCGCCCATGGCCCACCCTCATGGGGGAGGCAAGGCCAGTGTCCCCCATGTCCCTCTTGCCAGGCCAGAGGATGGTCACGCCCTGCCACCAGAGTTCTCCCAGGGAAGCTCGTCCATCCTGGCAGACACCTCGTGGCCCTGTGGACACCATGGCCCCCAGGCCCAGTGAAGGCCAGGACCAGGATACCACACAGGGCCAGCGGGGTGGGAGGGAGGTCAGCGCCGGCAGGGAGGTGCCAGGTGGGAGGCAGCCTCGCCCGGGCAGGAATGTGGAGTCAGGCAGGGAGTGGCCAGCCCGGCAACTACAGGGACAGGACAGAACAGGGCGTGGGCTGCCCTCGGGCGTGGTGCCCGTGGTGCTGCTGGGACACCAGAAACAGACACGCTGGCCTTTGCCAGTCCTCGTTAGCCACAGGCATACAGGCCCTGGTGGCCTTGCAGGGTCTGGGGGTCTCCCCAGGGCGATTCTGACCCCTCCTCTGCTCCGGCTCCTCCGTGGGGAAGCAGGGTGAAAGGTCAAGGGGAACAGAGGGCCCTGGGGGGACAGCACCTGCCGCAGGGATGCACAGGTTGGGGGGCCCTGTGGGGAGGCTGGGCCAGGCCTGGAGTGTCCTGGGGCAGGAGGGGTGTGGAGGGAGTGGGGACAGAGCCCTCGGCACACTCTGGGACCGGGTGGGTCTCAGTCCAGGGGCCACGAGGAGGTAGCAGGGCTGTGGCCACAGTATGGAGGTCGTTCAAAGACCTGCGGACAGAGCGGGTGAGGGTCCAGCGGTCCCACTCCTGGGTGTCCCTGCCGGGGTCTAGCCTCGGCGTGGGTGGGTTATCTCGACGAAGGTGGCGAAGGTGAACAGAAGACAGAGGCCTCGATGCCTTTTATGCACGTCCTATGCCGGACACCCCTCAGAGATTGCTCTCTAAGGAGTGACGACTGCTAGGAATCATTGTGCGTTTTTATTGAAAACGTGTTACATGCAAGTAAAGGGAGAGGGGCTAGTGTTTCAATTAACAGCTCATAAAGTTTTTAACAATAAAGAACAAAGATTTTATTTAGGGTTAGATTAAAGGTGGGTCTAGTGTAATTCCTATTTAGGGGTGGATTAAGGGTGGGTCTAGTGCAGTTTTTTAATTATAGGTGGGTCTCCATAGAATGCAGTTTTAAAAAAGCCGTTTTAGTAAACAAATGCGGCGCAAGAGCCATCTTATAATTATTGAGAATAGTGCTAAAAAAAATTTTCAAAAATAAATATTAGTTTTTATAGATTTTAATAAAAAATAATACTTATACAGTTTTATAGAGATCTAAAACTTAATTTAAAAAATCCTAATATATTTATTTATTTCACTTAAAAAGGGCAAAAGTGTCCTGGGCCAATTTTGGCCTAATCCTATTTTACATAAAAAAAAAAAATTTAAGAGCCTTTTAAAAGTCAAAATTACTTTTGCCTAAAAAAAACTTCAGCCCACCCTCTATTATAACCATAAAAATAAAGCATTGTAATTAATAGTAAATAATCAGAGCAAAAAAGAGCTGTCAGTTGAGAGACTTCCTAAAAAATTTTTATCATACACTCAAGATGTATAAGAAAGCTATACAATTCTTTTATAGTAGTATATTAAAGAGCCAAAGGGGAGTCGCTTCCCAGTGAGGCTGCCTTAATTCTCTAAAACAAATAGCAAACAGCCTTGCTGACATGCTAACTGACCCAAGCTTTGTTCCAAGGTCGGGAGGTTCACAACAGTGGCCTTGCCAACGTGTTAATCCAACCAAAAGCAGAGCTCAAAAGTCGGGGGGCTCAGACAAATCCTGGGGCCTCACCGGGTCGGACTCCTCCATGTCCCCACACAGGACAGCGGGGCGACAACAGGTCCTTGCGGGCCACCGCAAGGCGGTGGCGGCAGAGGCCACAGGAGCACAGAGTAGGGCTGCGAGCCCCAGCAGGATGGCGGCGGTCGGGCGCGACTTGCCCAGGCCCCCACTCCCGGGCTGGCAGCGTGCAGCTTGGCTCAGGCCTGGCGCGGGGACCCGGGAGGAAAGCCCCAGGCCCCTGTCCCCTCCAGCTGGAGCGGCTTGGCTTAAACACCACGGAGCCTGTCTCTGACCACTGGAGGAAGCTTCTCGTCGAGGCAGTGGAACCCAGCCCAGACCCGGACTCAGCCAACTGACAAGCCAGCGGTGCCTTTTCAAATCCCTCCCGGCCGGCGTCCGGCCCTGGGGGGTGCCGCTCGGCCTCCGCGGCTTAGTGATCAGCTGCCATGTCCACCATGGTCTCCGCCGTTTCTTGGCAGCCGCCGCTGCTGCCGCGGACCCCCTCCATCCCTCCACGTTCCACCGACGCCACTAAGGCTGCGCGCCACAGGGACATGGGACCCATGAGCCAACAAATAATTCTTCAAAAAAGAAGAGTAACACTGGGCTGTCAGAGAAGCCATGCGGATGTAAAATGCGTCATGACGGGACCAGCAGGTGGCATAATGGTTATGTTGCTAGACTGCCACATGGCCAACCGCGGGTCAAGCTCCAGACCTGGAGGCCTAAAGCTCACGCTGGGCACGTGTGCACGTGTGTGCCCAAAACCCTGAGAGGAGAACAGTGAAGGGATTGTGGTGTGGCCACCCCCAGGCCGACTTCTCACTTTCTCTCTCACTGTCTCTGTCTCTCTCTGGCAAGAGTACATACCCTAAGGCAAAAATCTCTTTAAAGAATAATAACAAAATTTCTTTTTATATAATAGAAAAGAAAAATATGAGCATGTGGGGACTTGGAGCATGAGAAAGAGGAACTCGCAATGCCACGGGGACAGAACTGAGGGGCAGACAGCGTTGGCGAGTCGGACGCAACCACCCAAATGGTAGAGAGAGAGCAGACCTCGCTGCAAAGTCCCAGTGAGTTCAGCCTTGGCAGAGCTAGGCTTCCTGTCCCACAGACAAACAGGCAGCCACGGGCAGGTGTCAGCGGGGAGCAGGGGTTCCCACCTGGAGGAGTCACGGTGTACAGGTAGCCAGGACCCACTGGGACGTCACAGGACAGGAGTGCTGAGCTGTGCTGTGAAGTCCTCAGTTCTTCGGGTCCACATCACTGAAATCAGAGACCTGACCCGAGGTGCAAAATAAAGCCACAGCCACAGTCAAAGTAGGTAGAAAAGAGCATTTAGGGGAGCCAGCAGTTAGCGTAATGGCTGTGTCGCTGGACTCCCACGTAGTCAACGGCGGTTCACGTCCCGGACTCGGTGGCTTAAACTCACGCTGGGGGTGTGTACATGCGTGCCCAAGATCCCGAGAGGAGAATGGAGGAGAAGGGATTGCGGC
>NW_006159653.1:725009-736789 GCF_000334495.1 Tupaia belangeri chinensis | reverse complement strand
GGGAATGCCCCGCCCTAATAGGAAAAACCACTAAAAAAAAAAAAAAAAAAAAAAAGAGCATTTAATAGGAAAGAAAGATTTTAGAAAAGTGCACACAGAAGACCTCTGGGCAGGCAGGTTGCTAAGTAGCAACTGCTGCGTTTGGAACTGGTTAGGTGTCATTTTATTTTATTTATTTATTTATTTATTTATTTATTGGAGGTTTTTTTTGTTTGTTTGTTTGTTTGTTTGCTACAGGGCGGATGCGTTCACCAGAAAGACAGAGAGAGAAAGCGAGAAATCACCCCCCAGGGGGGATGGCCACGCCGCAATCCCTTCTCCTCCATTCTCCTCTCGGGATCTTGGGCACGCACGCACACACGCCCGGCGTGAGTTTAAGCCACCGGGTCTGGGACTCGAACCGCAGTCAACTACATGGGAGTCCCCCGACAAAGCCACTGTGCTGGTCCGGGTGTCATTTTATTACCAGAGGTGATCATGGATATTCAGCGGCGGGGGTCTGTGGCTCATCTCTGTCCTTCGCTGGAATTCCTGGGCTTTCTCCTGTGCTCACGCCTCTCTCACAGGGAAGAACTCGAGGGATGTGACCACCTCACTGTGTGTGCCCGGTGTGAGCCATTCGACAGGGGCACCCTAGTTAGGACAGGCTGCCCAATCGGCTTATTCCCAGTGGGAATCGGGATGCTGACCAAAATGTCTGCTTGGGTCTTTTTGTACGTACGAGGAATAAGAGGGGAATTTACGATCAGCCCTGTGCGTCTCCCTCAGGTCCCAAGGAAGGAAAACGGCGCTTGCCCGGCCTTCCCGGCACCAGCAGCTGGGTGGGAAGAGGACACCTCCCGGAGCGTCCGGGTGTGACGCCTGACGCAGTGTGATGGGCATGGCTGTGTCCTGCTCTCCTCTTAGAGCTCCCTGCTCACGGCTAGCCACCTGCCGCCCACAGGGACGGCGGGCCCGGGGAAAAGCCCGGCGGCTGGGGGAGGAGGAGGGCGCAGGGGCCCTGTGCCCGCCGGCTGCGGGGATGGCACCCCTGCGAGGACAGCCCCTCCGCAGGCCCACTTGGCTCCGTGTGGGGTGTTGCGCCAGTCTGCCCCGGGCTGCCATTGGCCTTTCCGCGCTCAGGGAACAGAAGAAACTCGGGTTGTTTACCCTGCACCTGCCAACACCAAACATCCGTTCCCTTCGCCTTCCGTAAGGTCAGACGTGTTCCGGTCAGGATCTCCCTGTCACGCTAAGACGCTGGGTAAACAGTCGCTGGGCTTCAGAGCTTGTTTCTGGTGTGGTCGCTCTTGGGCCTAATCCTAACCCGCGGCAACTGGGCAATGAGGCCTCGCCAGGCTGCACTCAGCTCTGGGCTCCGCTTCTGCTTGCCCGTCTCGGCCCAGTGTGGGCAGAAGGGAAGAGCTGAAACCAGCAGAGACCTCTAATGCTCTAAGGTTCTTGAGACAGAAAGCCATCTCCTTCGTAACGGCCCAGGGTAAGGAGGAGGTCTTCGGTCTTTGGTTATGACAATGAAAAGACACTGACCGTGAGTGAGGGCCATTGACCCCCAAACTGTCGCTGAGAGGAAAGAGAAGGTTTTCATTCCAGTACTAGGAGGTTCTATAGGCTGGAAACTGCTGGCTGTGACCCCAAAGACCCCAGGCTGGATGGCTCCAGACACCTGAACGGAAATTTAATTATCTGAGGTCTTCCCAATCAAGAAAGCCCAGAGATGGTCACGTCCCTTGAACCTGTGGAAGTCCGGCTGCTATTTCCTATTTTCCCCTTCTTTTTCTTTTTTAACTAATGCACTTTCATACTTTTAGTTTCCTAACTATCCACTCAAAGGGGAACAAAACACCACACCTAGCTCAGAGAGAGCAAAGCACTGCCCCTCACCCGAGGGGTGCAAACCGCCGCCCCTCACCCGAAGAGAGCAAACCCCTGCCCCTCACCCGGGGTGCAAACCGGGTTACCCAAAACAGGTAGACAAACATAAGACAGACGGACAGGCAACCAGCTTAGGAATAAACCAGGCTGCCTACCACATTTTGGGAGGTCCGAGGCCGGAGGACTTACTGAATCTCCCCGGAGAGGCTCGAGCGGAGAGGGTACGAAGGGCCCACTGCTGGTACCAGGCACCGGGGACAAAGCGTCCCCTCGGAAGATCTCCGGTTTGCCTCTGGTCCCTTCGTGGTCACCATCTTCGACGGAAAAATAACCAACTGTAAAAATGAATCATTAATAATAATGTGGTTTATTTCCAAGCTAAATGTGAGTGACCTAGGCCCAGAGAAGAGACATACATGCCTTTCTGGGGGTGATCACGTTCAGGGGTTCCTTTTATTTGTTTTTGAGACTGACAGACAAAATTTAGTAAAGAGATTTCCATTGGTCTGGCCCAAAAAGGCGGAACAGGTGGAAGGGGGGGCTTGTAGGTCGTAGGCGGGTTCCACAATCCCGAGGCTGGTGATTGGAAGGGAGGAGCTGTGTCCTGGGAAGAGATTCGCAAAGAAACGCGTAAGCTACGTCTCAAGGAAAGGGCAGGTCTGTGCCTTGGGAAGAGGTTAGCAGAAGAATACGCTGCAATCCGCTGGATATACATCTCAGAGACACGGCGCCCGGGACAGGATGCAGGAAGAACCCTGATAAATGGGGAAACGTCTGTTAATGTTTGTGGGCGTGACTCCTCCTGGGCCCTCTTGAAAGCACTTTGGAAAAATAGGACACAGCAGTCAGACTTCTGTCCACAAACCAATCACTGAACTGATCGTGCACCTGGGACCTCTGCCCCTAATTTTGTCCTTAAAAACGCATGTGGGGAACCTCTTGGGGAGACCGGGTCTTTTCATGAGCTGCCCGCTCTCCTTGCTTTTTGCTTTGCAATGAAGCTGGACTCCGACTCCCCCTCCTCACACCATGTGCCTGTGGTTTGGTTTTACAACTCTTGGGCGAGCAGACGTGATCTGAGTTCGGTAACAGGACCAGCATACCCTGGCCTGGGCAGACCCGTCCCCGGATCTCTGCTCTGGGTCACCTTTTCCAGGAAGCCTTCCTGGATAGCCTGGTCTTCCTGACTCTGAGAAGTTAATCCTCTGCCCTCAAACACTGGCTTCTCCATGACACCAGGTCGGCAGTACCCCTACAGACTCAGAGCCATGGGCAGTGGCTTTTAACCCTCATTTTACAGAAGGGAGACAGGCCTGGGCAGATCAAATGACCACCCAGAACCCTCACAGAGACTGGGCCTTCTGGGATCAGCTGGTGGCACAGTGACTAAGGCAGGTGGGTCTCTCTCTTTCTCTACCTCTGGCGAGCGCACATGCATAGGTGTGTGTGTGTGCCCAAAATCCCAAGAAGAGACTGGAGGAGAAGGGACTGCAGTGTGGCCAGCCCCTGTGGGGGTTCTCTCTCTCTCTCTGGCAAGTGCACATACCCTTTAGCAAAACTAAAAAACAAACTGGGCTTCTGGCTTTGGCCAAGGAGCATGGGTGCAGCTCTGAGGTCTGGCTCCCGGGGATCGAACCCCAGCCCAGCTCATGTCTGGGAAGCAGCTTTGGGCGGCACCCTGGCACATGCAAGACCCAGGCAGATGGCCAAGGAGCATGGGTGCAGCTCTGAGGTCTGGCTCCCGGGGATCGAACCCCAGCCCAGCTCATGCCCCAGTTCAGCTTGGGGCGGCACCCTGGCACATGCAAGACCCAGGCAGATGGCCGGGCTGCAGGACAGGGACAGGGCAGTGTCCTGCTTACCCACGCCCATCTTCCTGATGGGAGCAATCCCGTGTGCACCTCCCAGAGGAGCCTGGGCACACCAGGTGCGTGGTGGAGGAGGGCCTGGGGGGAGGAGCCAATGGCCCCAGGCTTCTGACCACTGAGGTTCTCCCTGAGGCTGGCACCATGGTACCACAGCCAGGGCCAGCTGTAGCTCCCTGGGAAACCAGTGGGAGAAAGTGGCCAAGGTGCTGGCCCAGCCTGTCCCTGGGCACCAGCCAGAACTTGCCGTGTGACCTGGGCCCAGAGATGGTGGCGGCAGCCCTTGTCTCTGCTCCCACCCGGGAAAGGCAGACTGTGGAGAGCAGGTACTCTCAGCAAACCTGGCGGCCTGCAGACATGTGGGCGGAAGTCTGGCTGCTTTCTCCTAGTTGTCCAAGGTCCTGTTCAGAGGGCCTGGGCGAGTCGTGCCCACAGATGTGACAGACCATCCTGGCCCATTGGTGATAGACTCTCCCTGTATCCCGCGCTGGCATAGCACTGGGGTCCCTTTGTGGTGTGTATTAAGCCTCCTCATCACTGTTTTGGTAGTTCCTTTCTGACCTCAGCACCCTTCCTTTTCCAATCATCACCCTAAAAGCTGTAAAACCCACCTAGAACCTGCAAGCCCCCCGCTCGTGTCTCGCCTTTTTGGGCCAGACCAATGGAAAACACTTCACTAATTCCAAACCCTGTCTCTCACTATGAAAATCAAATAAAAGGAACCCGTGTGCCTGGTCACCCCAAGAGGAAGGCGTGTTCTGCCTCTGCTCTGGCCGAGGTCACTCCTGTTTGGCACAGAAATAAACCGCATCGGTTACTTTTACCGAGTGGGCTCTTTTCCATCGACAGACACATGCAGAAATGTGCCTCGTGAGCTCCATTTCTACAGCAATGAAGCAATTACCACAGGAACATGCTAGCTGCACGCCGTCCACACTGCAGAGCTGTACCAGGTTAAAGGGAGTCGCACGCGTGTGTGGATCAGGGAAGCACTGAGCCTGCGTCCTCACTTCGCGGCCGATTCGCGTCTGTGAACAGCGCGCTCTGCCTCCCATGCCCTCTTCCCATCTCTGCCCTAGAAGATAATAACCCTGAGGCTGGTTCGAGGTCGCAGCTTTCTCCATCAGAGAAGTGGGGACCCACCTGACCCTCGCTTTTCCACACTCGTACGTTTTTGTGTGTTCATTCTTATGTTTATTCCTAACCCACAGCCCTCTCACTCAGAAGTCGCGCTCTGCAGAGCAGTCCCGGCACCAGACCAGTTGCCACATTGGCACACTGCCTACCCACATCCCCCATGAAGCTGGGTGTCTTCGACGCTCAGCCTGTGACTGATGGAGCCCATGGCCTGCAGGGCCCCTAGGGTGCCGCCTGGGTCTCCAGTCCCTGCCCTGGCTGGGGCAGAGACATGGTCAGTGTGTCTCAGGTGTCTTTGGAAGGAGCTCTGCTCCCCACACACCTGAGGCTAACAGCCAGCGCTGGCCAGTCTGGTGTTTGAGCCCCAGCTGCATGGGCCTGCTATCTGGGACTGCCCAAGGGCCTCCAGGTACCCAGAGTCAGGACCCACACCCTCAGACTCTCAGTGAGCACTGGGCTGGGGGGGCAGGGCTGAGGACGCAGTGTGCATACATGCCTGCAGCCGAGCACTCCCGGGTGCAACCCCTGGGCTGAGCCCCAGCCCTCGAGCCTGCTCCCACCCGTCCCCGTCAGGGCTGCCAGGCAGGGTGGGAGCCTTGGAGCAGAGGGCTCAGTGAACCTAGGAGGTGGGGTGCTGGCTGGAGAGCAAGGGTGACCCACCTTGCAAGGAGCTGAGGCCAAAGCCAGGGAGGGCTGAGGGCCAGGACCCGACCTGGGTGGGCGGGCTTGGTTGGAGCTGGGGCTGGGGTTAGCCACCCAAATGGGAGTCCACATCCTGCCAGGCCTGAAGGACACGTACAGGAGAGAGCCCATCCTCCCTGAGGACCACCCTGCCCACACCCCATTGTAGATGGACACTGAGCCCCACAGCAGAGCCAGGCCCCCACAGGCTGCCCGGAGCTGGCCCAGCCACACTCTCAGCCTATCCCCATGCTGCGGCACTGCGCGCACAGGGGGCCTGCCACAGTGCCTTAGACACCTTTAAAGTCACAGGGGGTCTGGAATTCATGGACCCCAGCTCCAGGTCCTGGGGTGAGAGTGCACAAGGCACAGTGCATGCTGGGTAGGGGCGGGCAGGCCGACCTGTCCCACTGGGCTCTACTCCCTGTCTCCCAGTTACTGTGAGGCGCCCTTGCAGCCTCGCGGGTTCAATCGCCCTGGCCCATCAGGTGCCCCACCCCATCGTTCCCGAGCAGGTGTTTGTGGTCCCCTCGAGGACCTCTTTCTGCAGTTGGGCAACTCAGTGTCCGCCTGGCGAGGCCGCCCAGGGCAACGACTCCACAGGGGCTTCACCACTCTCCTGGGGGAGCCCCTAGGAGGCAGAGGCCGCCTGCTAGGTCCCGGTGGGGACACAGGCCCATTGCTGCCCCACTCAAGCCTGGGCCGAGCCGGAGCTGGTAGCAAAGGGGGCGCCTTCCCAGGGAAGGAGTGGGCCTGCTGTGGCCCCCGACACGCCTGCCCCAGAGCCGCACGGGAAGGGCTCCCTGACAGGATCGCGAGGACAAGGACGGGCGGAGGAATGCGGGGCTCTCAGAGGAGGGCAGACAGGAGCCCGGGCGCGGACCTGACAGCAGGGAGGGCCTAGACACCCCTGGAGCTTAATCCCAGGAGCGGCCCATCCCCCAGAGCAGCTCACGCCCTTCTAGGTGAGCCTTTAGGGCACAGGCCAGGCTAGACCTCACGGACCGGCAGGAACATCACAAGGAAAGACTAGATGGCCCCCCAGACAGTGGCTCCCAGGTCTCTGAGACCAGGGCTGCCCCCACGCCCCTCTGTCTCGGTGCTTCTCAAGCCCTGAGTTCTCCCTCAAAAGGTATCTGAGCCATACTCCAGGCTCTGTGTGGCTTCCAGGGAGACCCCAGGCCCATGGTTGAACCAGGGAGAGGCCAGGCCAGGAGTGGAGCCCCCACACACCCTCACCTGGGTCCCGAACTCCTGAGCTAAGGGTGGCCACGTGACTTTGCACTCAGACAGGTGGGGACAGGGCACGCCCAGGGAGGGCAGCATCCCGGAGCCATGGGCCCTGCCCCCTGCCCCGAGGTGCGGGCGGGCTTCTCGGAGATGGCCCTGGGGCTCCATGGGCCGCTGGCCAGGGCTGCCGCCCAGGTCTCTCCAGAAACCAGGAGGGTCCACAAACACCGCGGCCAGTGGACGGAAGGCGGCCTGGCCCATGACGCAGCCCCATGACTGCCAAGGCACGGAACTCTTCGGGAGCCCCAGACAGTGTGCAACTGCACAGGCACCTCCCGCCCGCCAGCACGGGCCCGGGCACCAGCAGGTGGCGGCTCTCCTTGACGGGCACCTCCCGTCTGCCTGCAGCGGCTGCTCCTAGGGGCTCTTTCTGGCTCTCCCAGCAGCTCCAGGCCAGGCACAGGCGGGCTGCGGGGAGTCTGCGCGTCCCCTCGCCCTGGGACTCCCGAGACGCCCCTCGGGGTGGAGGCAGAGACGGCAGCTCCTCTGCTGTGTGTGTGCCTGTGCCATGCCACCTGCCTTCCCCCAGTCACTAGGGTCATCCCCGAACTCCACACTGCAAGGGAGGCCCGCCTGCCTGCCAGCCCGCCTCCCAGCCTGCCACTGGCTCCCTGGGGCTGGCGGGTCATGGCAGGCCTCCTCATTAGCTGCTAATTGCCGCCTGCCTGGCCTCCGGGTGCTGTAGGCTTCCACCTGTTGACAAGCTGTGGCCGCCCTGAGGGAGGGCTCCCGTGTTGATTACAGCTAATGGTTCTCCACACCCGGCCCTCCTTCCTCCCACAGCGAGGCTCTCCTGTGGCCGAGGGGAGCCAAGGCCAAGAGGGGGCCCCCAGGGGACATGTCCCCCATCTGGGGCCTCCCTTTCCTGCAGCCCAGAATGTGGCCTGAGGAGATGGGGCCTGGGCCCCGGGCTGTATGGCTGGTTCTGCAGGGGCCAGCTCGGGCACTTGTGTCCATGAGGCAGGGGTGCGCCCCGCCAGTTAGGGTCCTGGGCTGACCTCCCAGAGCCTCTAGGTGCGAAGATCCTCACGTGGAAAGGAGACCCGGTCAGCTCACACTGACAGGGCAGGGTGGGCCTGGGTCACAAAGCATGTGGGCATGGGTAGAGAGGCGCTAGAGTGGCCTGGCCCAAGTGCCGTAGGAAACTCGCCCAGGCAGAGTACTCACAGATCCCCGGGCCTCCCCACCCACCTGCCAGGCAGCTCCTGGGCCCCAGATTGAACACTGGGAGCCCATGATGAGCAGGGCTACCCACCCGGCGACACTGCAGTGCTGGGTGGCTGGGACAGTGAGCCCACGGGCCCCGGGCACCTCTCCCACCCTGTGTGCCAGGGCCCCAGCAGGTCCTTTGGACCTTGGAGATCGAGGCCATGTGGCCGAGGCCCGCGTCCACAGTCTGGCCCCTGGAACATGGCGGGGTGAACCCTGCTTCTGCCCAGGGACCTGTGGACACAGCATGTACTTGAAATGGGACACTTAGAAAAAGACCGAGATTCACTGTGGAAACTGCACTTCTCTCCCAGCCTCTGTCAGTCTCTCCCATGCCCAGACAATGCCCCGGCCCAGGGTCAGCTCCTCCAGCACACACGGCTCTGGGCCAGAGCTGCCCACCGCTCGCTCCCACCCCACCCACCTCTCTGAACCCCGAGGAGTTCCAGGAGTACGTGGAGATGAGCACTGTGCCCGCTCGGGGTGCCCGCCTGCACCTGCACCCTGACCACCTGTGGAAAAGGCCGGTGCCACTAACATCGTTCCAGAGACGGGGGGAGGGGGGGGGGCTCGGATTAGGCTGGGCCCTAACCCAATGGCAAGTACCATTAAGTGACAGAGAAGACACACGAGAAGGTAGCCACGTGGAGACGGGCCAGTCACCCTCAGCCTGCAAGGTGTGGACGTGGGCCTTGAATGGGAGTGGCAGTGGATGCAGAAAGGACAGACTGCACACGCGCATGCACGCGCCTGCAGGGAGAGCCGCGACCCCTAGCCACTCCTCGGCTGTCCTAGGTTTTACTCTTACAGAGCAATGAGGGCGTGTGGGGCGGAAGCAAAGCAGGTGTCATCTAATGCCTGAGGACGGCATCCATGTGCCAGGCCTTGCAGCCAGTGGTTCTGAACAAGCCCACCTGGCATTTTCTGGAGGAGACCGTCTCCTTCCACCTCGCTGTGCAGCTGGCCTAGCCAGTCTACGGGCACCGCTGCTCGGCTCAGACTCTGGCTCCCGACGAGACTGGAGCAAGGCCGCCACAAACCGAGGGCCACCAGGGCCACCAGGAGCGGAGAGAGCAGCCCCTGGGGGGAGCACCCAGCCTCCAGAGCCAAGAGAGAATGTGTCTGTGATCTTGATCCCCGGCCTGCGGAATGGCAGTCCCCGACACCTCCACGGGGCAGAGTCCTCCGGGGGCGGAACTCAGACCCCAGCCCTTGGGAGGGACTGGGCCACTCCACCAGCCCCAGTGGACTCTGGTAGCCCAGAGGAGCGCGGAGCTTCCTCCCAGCCAGTGGCCAGGGCAGCTGCAGGCACCTCAGTGGCGGGGGCCGGGGCTGCTCGCACCCCACAGGGGCGCCCACTGGCGCTCACAGCGACTCAGCACCCGCGTCACCCCGCCCCCCGCCGTGTAAGCCCTGCTATTCCCAGGGTCTGGGGACTCGCGCCTGGGAAGCGCCTGGTAAATACCAGCTAATGATGATGATGAAACAGTCTGCAAAGCACAGCACAGCCAGGGCCCCAGGGGCCGCCGAGGGGAGACCCTGCGGCTGCGGCCCCCACCCTCTGCCCAGAGCAGCCAGTCTGCCCTCCTGTGTGCACGAGTGTGTGGTGAGACCACACCCCCGGCCACGCTTCCTGAACCAGAAAGGACTCCGTGGGCCACCATGTCCTCCAATGGGGCGACAGGGCCAAGGGGGTGGAAACGGCCTCTCGAGTCTTCGGAGCAGCAAGGGGGCTCCTGTCTGGTGGGCTCCTAGCACCCCTTTCATTTGAATTTCTGTATTAAGACCTAACTCACATACCACGCGGAGTTTCTGATGTGTTACATTATTCATACTTTAGATGGCAGTAAAAGACACGTAACATATAATGTTGGATGAGAGTGAGCACAGGAGGCGAGAAGGGAGAGACAGGCAGCTGGCAGGGTCTCGCCCTCTGCCCGGCCTCCCAGTCAGCGAGGCCCACGGCGCGTGCTGCTGGTCCAGCCGGTCTAGCTGGGCCAGGGTGCAGACCCAGCCCGTCATGTGACCCCAGCCTGCACACAGTGCCCTACCACTTGTGCCCTGAGGAGGGGCCTTTAGCGACCTTTTATGATTATTTGCTAGAGGGTGTATACTCCCTGTAGAGGGGCAGAGAGAGGGAAAGTGAGAAATCACTCCCCCAGGAGGGATGTCCTCTCCACAATCTCTTCTCCATTCTCCTCGTGGGATTTTGGGCACGCACACACACGCGCTGGGCATGAAGCGGCTGGACTCAGGACTTGAACCGAGCAGTCAGCCGTGTGGGTCCACTGCCTTCACCTCCACACCCCGTGCTGCCCCAGCCTGCTTTTGGTTTTGCTGTAGGCATATGCATTCATGGAGAGGGACAGAGAGGTCCGAGGGAGTGAGAAACATTCCCCAGGAGGGCTGACCACGCAGTCCCTTCTCCATGCTCCTCTCAGGACTTTTGGCATGCACACACATGGGCATGTGGGGCGTGTCAGTGCCACGTCCCATGACGACCAGGATATGTGGCCTGTCCTCTGCTGGCGTCCTCTGCTGGCCCGACCTGCACCCCTCTCCACAGCACCCACTGCCTGCTCCTACAGACTTAGGTTTCAGGGGGGCAGACTGAACCCCCCAGAGACCATCCCCTGCTCACCCAAGTCCAGAGTGCTCCCGGAGGCCAGCCCCAAGGCAAGCCACCTCTAGCACTGCCCTGCGTTTCAGTGACAGTTCTTTTGTGACCGGGGTGAGCTTCTTCAAATTTAGGCACATCTCAGACCTCGGGCGGGATTGCTGGCCAGAGGGATGTGGCACCTGGAAACCCACCTGGCCCAGGCACCAAGGAAGAAAGTTCTGTCCAAGCCAGGGCCCACAGGAAGGCCGCAGGCAGGACCTGAGTCACAGGTGCAGCAGGGGCCAGCTGCAGAGCACCCAGCCTGCCCTGGCTCCTGGCTCCTGGCTCCTGGCCTCCTGGCTCGGCATGGCAGTTCTCTGTAACGTCCTGACAGCGAACCCCCAGCTGTCACTGAGCGCTTCCCAAATCGCGCCGGGCGAGCGGCAGACGTGGCACAGGTCCCGTGGGCCCCTTCCTGAACCCCGACCCCACGGAACCACAGATCGCAAGAAATCGGTACTCCCTGGCCCCCGCATTTCCTTCGGGGGGAAGGCGGGCGTCCCTGAACCCCCGACACGGGGCCGGCAGGAAAGCAGCGGGCCACCGAATAGGCCGCGCTGTGCAGCGGGGAGCTGCGTCCCTGTCTACGCTGCCGCTCACACCCGCCCCGCGCGGGGAGGGAAGGACGCTGGGTCGGCCCTCGGGCCCGCCAGCAGAGGGCGCGCGCTCGGCAGCCCCGTCGAACGAGCTGCGCATGCGCGAGGGGCGCTTTCCGGCAGCGTGGCGGAACAGCCTCTTCGTTTCGCGCCGTTTGGCGACGCCTGCGACAGTGTGGCCGTCATGGCGTCGCCCTTCAGCGGGGCGCTGCAGCTCACGGACCTGGACGACTTCATCGGGCCGTCTCAGGTGCGCGCCGTCCGCACAGGAGTGAGATCCGAACTCTTGGACCCCTGCCCCAGGCTTCAGGGCCTGTCTTGCTCCTTACCAGTAGGGAAACTGCGGCCAGAGAAGGCCGGACCCCCCACCCCAGTTCCTGTGCCCGCCCGTGGCAGAAGTGACTGGCCCGGGCGTGTGGGAGGCTGGTCGCCCTCACGGTGGCAGCTCGGCCTCCCCCGCCGTCCACCCGA